>NC_139044.1:9998770-10306270 GCF_965140915.1 Aythya marila
CAGCAAAGTTTGCACTTCGGGTGAGGACACAGGAGGCTTCAGATCTGCAGTTTCAGTGCCCCTGTTTGCCTGTACAGCCAGCCTGTTCTTTTGCTTTTGCATTCATCATTCCAGCCTTGCTGATAATGTCTCTGTTGTTTCTTTAAACCGACAGGACCACTGAAATTCCTTCTGATGTTTTTAAGCAAAAGAAGGACTCTCAGGCTGTACGTTTTAACAGATGAAGTCAGTGACAAAAGTTGGAGTGATATTAGTGTCACTGTCAGCCAACAAGGTGAGCTTAAAAATTGATGTTCATTATGAGGATTGCAGAGAAGCTGGGCCAAATTCATCACTGAGCATCATTGTAAATGTCAGAGGGATGAGAGAGATGGTAAATCACGATTGACAAAGATCCGAGGTGCTGGTGGATAATAGAAGGGTATTTCTGATATCCTTAATGCAATGTGTTATCAGGTTTTCAAGGATGGAGACTATTTCATCTGAAGGAAGGAAAACCCTGCTTCTTCTCAGGCAACCTGTCTCAGGCTTCTGCATGCAGCACAATTTAGGATATTCACAAGTACAAGGAGTGATATTACAACAGGATAGGTCAGTGGAAGGGAGCTTCAAAGATCATCAGGTCTAACTGCCTGACCACTTCAGGGCTAGCCAAAAGTAAAGCATGTTACAGAGGGCGTGATCCAAATACCTCTTTAACACTGACATGCACCTCAGCCACCTCTCTAGGAAGCCCATTCTTGTGTTTGGCCACTCTTAAGGTAAAGAAAATTTTCCTAATATTCAGGCTGAACCTCCCCTGGTGCAGCTTTGTGCTGTTCCATCCTGCTCTGTCATTGCTTATCAGGAGAAGAGACCAGCACCTCCTTCTCCAATTCCCTTTCTCAGGGCAGGGACTAAACTTCGCTGGGCTTGAATCAGCGTTAGTAACCAACAGAGCACCTAAAATCCTCAGCAGAAGTCGTTCATCAGAAGGTAGGACTCAGCTGAGGTGGCAGGGTGTTTGTCCAATGTCTGTCCTTGGAACTTGAGCAAGACTTTGCTGACAGCAAGCCGGAGAAAACAGTTAGGAGTGGAGACAGAGCAAGGAGGGTCCCCAGGGAAGAAGAAAGGTAGTTTGGTGCTTGTGATGTGAAGATTGCATTGGGATGGCTCAGACCAGCTTGCTGTCAAGTGCAGTAATTCACCAACAGAAGCTTAATACTTCACAAGGGGGTTTTGCAAGACCTCCTTCACTACCAGCATGACTTACCTCTTTCCATCCCGCATGTTCTCTGTATATATACAATTTTCCATATATGTACTTGGTTAAGAGTAACTTTTATCTCCCCAAATGCATCGCACAGCATTGGTAGTGCTAGGATGATCAGGAAATAGCAGACAGAGCGAAGTCTGTTTTTCCTTCTGCACTGACAGCCACTCCGAGTGACTGTCTGCAGCCTGTGACCTGTGGGAAGAGTTATAAATTCTTCTTGCCTACCCTCAGAGGGACCTTCCCTGGTCCCCGCGCCAGTCTCTTCCCTGCTCCAGCACCAGTGACCTCTCTGGTCTCTGATCAAATATTGGCCAGCTCTTACAAGCGAGGAGGTTGACTTCAGAATCAAGTGCTTTTAGAAAAAAATGGCTTTGTGTTTGCCTTCTTTTCTCCACAGAAAACAAAGACAAGAAATATATATATATATATTTTTTTTTTTTACTGATATCTAAAATGTTCCTGACCAGTGATGAAATCCAAAACCATGCCACAGTGTCAGATTTGCCTCTCTGCTGGAACTGTACTTGTTTTACTGCAGGAAATATTTTGTGGCTCTACAGTAGTAGCTGGGCTTTGTTGCCAAGGGTCCAAATACTGGAGTTTGTTGAGGGTTAAGGGGCTGATTTTTTTTTTTAATATACCAAACTTGTTGAAAGGCCTTTCAGTGCAAACTTGATGTCAATGGCAATTACATGTATGCCTACAGATGTTACATGTGGTTAAATCTGTATGTTTAATTGCCTAGAGAATAAAATTAGAAGTGGAGAACATCGGAAGATAATAACTTGAACAGAACTGGTTTTTTGTTCCTGTTTAATTCTGAACCTGTTCGACCCTTGTGAGTTCAGAAGTTCACCTCGATCTTGACCATTATTGAGTTTGGATTCTGTTTAGGGGAAACTGTGACTCCAAGTACAGCGAAGGGTCAGAGGACAATAAATCCAATAGAATAAATAAAGTGATAAATGGAGCAGGCAGAGAGAAGGAAAAGTGAAAGTATAACACATATTGGGTGAGTTCCTAGATTCTGTGTTGAAAGGTCTTTTGCCTCTGATGGTACTGGGATTTCTTTCACAATACCTGGTCCAAATCCCCTGGAATTCAAGTAGGATGTTTGTTACCTGCATTTCTCCTGTGTCACTTATAATGAGCTTTAGTTTGTGTCTCTAATGCATGCTGTAGTTCACAATGCCCCTTAGCTGAAAGATCTAGCAGGTCTTCCTGGGATTTAAAAAGAAAGAGAAAAGTGAAGTTACAGAGAAGAAAGCCTTCTCCTCCACCTCCTGCCTCTTCCCAGAGGCTTCAGAACCTTAAATGCCGTTATCATTGCAACCCAATTTCTTTGTGACACAATTTTGTTTGTGTTTATTGAACTCCTCTGTGATACAGATGGAGCTGGCACCAGAAATTTTACTGAAAATTTCATGTGAAAAAGGACCGAGAACATTTCGGTAGGTCTGTGTCCCTACAGTCTTCAGTGTCCTCAGCAAAACTTCATGTGCTATGAAAGCTGAATCTGAATGTGAAATCAGGGTGTCCTAAAGGTGAAGCCCAATTTGTGTTGCAAGGGCATTGCATGTTTCCTGGGCTTGTAGTAAAGGAAGGAATTTGACTCGGTGCTCTAATTAAGCAGGGCAGATTCCTGCTCTGATTCTGTAGAGTTTATTTTTCTGGAAGTAATCCACCTCCTTTCAAAAGTGTAAACATTAAATGAACAAAAACATACAAAATACTTCCAAAACATTAAGAATCGGTGTGTCAAGTTTTAACATTTGCTTCTAAACCATGCCAGATTTAAAAATTAAGGCAATTTCTCTGCATTCCTTTAAAAGTGTCTCTGGTCTATCAGAGACCACACTTGATGCGCTAAGTACTGGGGAACTGAAGGAAGCACTCCAACTACTGCAGAAAGACATTTTAAAGATAGACATATTTGAAACACTGCTCTCAAGTCAGGTCTGGGTATTCCAGCTCAAAGATGTTTCTTGTTGTCAGTAAACTAAAAATGAAAAGAAAAAGAAAATCCAAACCCTGTGGAGGAAGGAAAATCAGAGAACTTGAGTGAGTGATGATTTATCTGATAACAGAAATCCTACTACCCCAATTATTCATGGTTTATTTCTTTGGCATGAAACATTTAAGAGAAATCCACTGAGCACTAGTAATTTCAGTACTGCAAAAGCCAAATCTTTCATTTAAACTTCGGAGACAATTTTTCCATTTACATTTCTGCCACTCAAGCAAAGAGCAGAAATCATAAGCTCATTCATACCAGTTCACCTCATCAATTAGGAGAGAGACAGGAGTTGCTTCCAGATGAACAGGGGATGCAGCAGAGGAAAACCATGCTGGAAAATCAGAATATATTGCCTCAAACTTTTGGATAGAAATCCAGGCTTGGGTTGGCCACATTGAGGAATCCCCAAACCTTGGGAAAGCTGAGATTTGGAGCTGTCTTTTATAACAGGATCATCAGGGAACTGAAGAATGTTGTATTTAATTAAAGAAATTGATATAGATAGCGGTGAGCAGTTTGTCTTGCTTAAAAAATGAAATGATGGATTAATTTGTTTGAAGCAAAATTTGAAAACCAAAAACCCAAATCCAAATTTGAAGTTTGCTGCCAAGAGGGCTATTCGATACCACACAATTAGTCCGAGTAGCAAGATTCTGGCTGATGAGTCTTTTGTGTTGACATGGGCAAGCTAAATGCAGAATGTTGTTTGGCTGGTTTTGTTTTAACACCCCCCCTTGGCAGCTGAAAAGTTGCACCGTGTTAAAATGAAACCTTAATGGAACAGAGTGAAAAGCTGTACAGTTTCCAAGGTCTCTGGTGGGAAAGTTTTTCACGTTTGATGCATCAATTCCCAAAGTAAGGTAATTGGAGAAAATTGTGGTGTAATCCTCGATAGAAACATATGTTTCTTATGCAGCATAGAAAACCGTGTTGTCTGAAACGTTCCTTTAAGGAGAGAAATGCTTCCCTCCTTCAAATCTGACTTGCGAGGTTTTGGATGGATGGCTAGCCAAGCCACTCTTCCTTGGGGACAAAGGTGAGGCCCCTGAAAAGTGTTTGCTTACAGGCAGGCAGGGGGTGTGCTGTGGTCTTCTGGTGGTGGCTTCGTTGCTGTTCACCTGCAAGACCCACAGCCACAGAGGCACCTGGTGGTGGCACGGTGGCCATGCCTGTGAGGGGACTGTGTTCGAGGGGGCACCAAAACAGCGGCCGTGAGTTTTGTTTCTTCTCATTGTTTCCACAAGGAATGAGCAAAAGGTGATGCTGGTGATGATGAGAAAAATTAAGGGATTGTCTTTCTTCAGAGAAACAGAAAATTTCTTAGCTTCAAAGAGAAGTCTGTCCCTGCCACAACTGGAAACCATAGATATGAAACACATGGAGTTCATCTAGACTGGATGTGAAACAAAAGCTGTAAGGTGTAACGGTGCTGAATACGATGCTTATTTTCTTTCTTCTCGTTTTCTCTTTTTCTTCCATTTCTTCTGGGAAAATACATGCTGGATGCCCATTAACTCAACAAAATCAACCTTTCTCCTGAACTTTAAGAGAGATTTGTTTGTTTGTTTGTTTGTTTTAATTGTGAAAGATTCCAATAAACAGCCTCTCTTGGAGGAAACCACTTTCATGTGGGTGCCAAGCAAGTTAGAAAAATAACTGCTCATTGTCAACCTGGAAGGATGTACTGCATAAGTTCTGTCTAGGACCCTTTCCACATTTGCATTAATGATTTGGATAATGAAATGGATATTAAACTTATTAAATTTGCAAATGACACCAAGCTGGGAGGGTCTGCAGGCAGGTTGGTGGACGGGATTAGAATTCCAAATGATTTTCTGACAAACAGGAGAAAGGGCTTGAGGTGGAAAGGGTGTAAGACCAAATGCCAAGCTCTGGCTGTAGGTGGAACTAAACACTCTGAGAAATACAAGCCAGGAAATGTGGTTTGTACCAGAAAGAATCTGAGAGGACTTTAGTAGTAGATGAGATGCTGAGCACACTTCTTGGGGAGAAAAAGCAAATATATTGGGGACAAGGAAAATGACATGCATATGAAATGGGGAAGGACATTCATCTCTTTTAGGAGGTGTTGGGGAGACTTGAACTGTAGTGTGTGCTCCCTTTTGGATTTGACAAGGGGAAAGATGTGCCCCAGAGGTGAGATAACAGGGAGCAGGGAGGCTGAATGTGGCCTCGAGGACAGACTGGAAGCGTTAGGGCTGTTTAGAGTAAAAAACACAGAGGGGGCATGATCACAGGCATCAAGCATGTAAAGGGAGCTACACAGAGAGTGGGAATCATCTGCTTACTGGATTAGACTGCAGCAAATAAGATTGTTGGATAATTGGGAGCACATCCTGACAGTATGGACCATTAACAACTTCAGGAGGCTGAGGACTTGCAGGTTCTGGGAATTTCTGTTGAATAGCTGGATAAAAATGATCTCTTTTCAAGGCAGCCCTTGGTCAGGATGACCTTCCTGATGTCTTTTCATCCCTCATCTATGACTTGCATGCAGTAAATCTTGAACTTAGCATGTGGCTATGACCAACCCAGTCCAGGCTCCAAAGGGTGGCGTGGGTGTCTATTGGCTTCATGGTCCCCTTGTGGCATGTTTTGTTTTGGTGGTGGTGTTTTTTGTTTGTTGGGGGGGGGATTTGTTGTTGTTTGTGTTGGTGTGGCTTTTTTGGGGGGGGGGCAAGTGTAGGAAGAGGGGGACGATGGTGTCAGCTGTGCAACTGCAGCACAGCACACAAGGCACAAGTAGTTGTGGCAATAAAGACCTTTCCATCTGACCTGAGCTTTTTGGTCTGTGTGGACAGGGTATGAAAGCATTAGAGAGGCTCCATCCTTGCTTTCTCCTGCAGCAGCAAGGAGAAAAAAAGGGTGTGCAGAGGAGGATGGGCTCTTGCTTTGTACACAGGCCAGTACATTCATCTTGGATACATACCGTCACTTAAGAAATAGCTCTCTGGAACAAGAAGGAGCATTTATAGCCTGGCACATCTCTGGTTCATGATTCTTCAAAAGGCACGGTGTGTACCTCTCGTTGCTCTCTGCAGGAATCTAGTATTGTAAACCAGCTGCTTAGGATAAGAAAGAAAAAAAAAAAAACAAAACAAAACAAAAAGCAGATTTTCCACATGACAGTGGTGTTCATATCCCCTCCAGTGAAAATTAAATGTAAAATTATGTCTTTTGAAGATCAAGAAATGACACAGTGGAAGAGTAAAACAGAGCGTAAATAGAGGGTAAACTGTAAAGTAGCGGTGCAGTGCTAAATGAAAGATTTCCTTTCCTTCAAGGTAATCTCTTCCAGAGTGAGATACAATGCTTTTACCATGGGATTCTGTTTTATTTCATGACATTTCATCTTTAATATTAGCTATAGCTGTGTTTCACAGTGTGCAGTATGGCTTCAGCCTGTGCTTTCCAGGTGTGTTGAGTTTGGGTGTATTGAGCAGAAAGAAATCTGTGGTATTAATTGAGAAAGAACTTGATCACATAATAAGTGGTTGTGAATTATACACATGCACAATGGGAGGAGGCTGGGATTTTCTTGTGCAGCCTAACTTTTGAGTTTTGTGCTCACAAGCACCTCGTTTTGTGCCTCCAGGGTTGTGGTAAGAATACAGGGTCTAATGCCCAGAGTAGTGGAGCCATAAGGCAGTTGAAGGCATGGACTAAAATTTTAGTTTGTTCTCAGCTTGTTTTCCGAGTAGGCTCTCAGGCACGGTGGTCACAGGAGCAAGTTGGAGTCTGTTTACTTAAAGGAGGAGTCTTTGCCATCACAGTAGTAATCCAGTCTGAGGAGCTCTCTTTTGCAGAGGTCGGAACCGCCAACTTGTCAGGTATTTCTGGGAATTGTCAGTCCTCTGGGGACCAGCAGACTGTAGTGTATAAAGCCACAACACTGACACATCACTTACCTAGTTCTGATGGACTTAGCCTCTCGGTGAAGTATGCAAACTGTCTCCATCTTGAGCAGAATTTGCATTATCTAAAGATCACTGTGTATGCTGTGGTCCATTCGCCTTTGCAAATGCTGTTTAAATATAGCATCCATAAATAAATGTTAAATAATTCATGAACATAATTTTGTAAATTCTGCTAGGCCACTCCTCTCTAGGGGCATATTTATGTACATGCGTCAGCCTGGAATCAATGCGTCTGCCAAGCGCCCTACCTCTGAGGCAGAATTCCCACATCTAGCCCAAAATGCTGCAAACGACTCTGATTCCACTTCACTAGTCATCCATCATACTGTCACTTTAATTCAGATGCTGCTACTTGTTTTAATAACATACATCTTACACAAAGAATATTGCTAACACAAGATTCTTGAGGTAGATTTTTACAACCTCATAAAATGGTATTAACCCTTTGATCCCTGATATTCTTTTCATACAGCTTTTTTTTATGCTTATCAATAACCTGTGTTCATGGGGTCTATTCACACTGGAGAATCCAACATCAATCACTGCAGTAAAAATATTATTCCTCCAGCATTACCCTAAAGAATTATGGAAAGAATAAAAGTGTTATTGCAGGAATTATTTAGCAAACAATAGATGGATAAAATGTATTATGGTAAGTGTTAAATTCTATCACCTCATTACAGGAAACTACCTGAGATAGCACTGAAGGTAGTTCAGTGCTTTTTCTAAGTAGTTCAAAGAGAACAATAGCAGAATCCCACAAAAGGCTTTACTATGAAACCCTGGAATGACAAGGCAAATGATGTATTATCAAATAAAATGATAGTGAGAGGGGGAAAAAAGAAAAAGAAAATTCTACCTATGTCTGAGTTGCACTTGGAGATATTTTGGGATTGAAAGGTGGAGAATAATAGGAATTTAGTTAGCTGTTTAACACTCGAATATTTAAGGAGTGTAATTTTTTTTACATGTCTCTATAGAAATGCCTTTCTTATTTTAACAGAGAGAAACATGAAATACACAGGAAAAGAAAAAAAATGCTTCTATTGAAAAATAAAGAACATGCTAAATTATTTCTCTCTTCCTTCTCCCTGCTCTTTTTCTTTGCAGTCAGCACGAGCAATTAGAAAAAAAAAAAAAATCTACTGAAATGCTTGATTAAACCAATTACTAAAATCATGCCCATATTTTAGGTATTATTAAGGATACCTAAACAAGGTTGGGTTCTGTGATTTCACCAACTAGACTCTTATCAGTTAATGCAGATTTAGAGAGGAAAAAAAAAAGCATAATGTTACGCTGGGCTCATGGGATTCATTTGATCAACATGATTAAATTATTTCCTTACTCAGCTAGAAGGAAATTACTAGTAACCAGACATTATGTGTCTGTTAATTATGTGCAATAAGGTTCTCTGCTATCACACCAGCTCTTGCATTCACATTCTGTGTGTTTTAAAGGCATTCTCATTTTTTAAAAGTAAATATTGAAAAGTCACAGCTATAATTTTCTTTCACTTATTAAATAAATATATAATGTGCCAAAAAGCACTTGTAAGAAGCAGCTGTTTGTCCTTGGTGTAATCATAGGCAAGTTTGTAGAGATGACATGCTGCTAGCATTTCACATGCTTTGGGTCGCCCCCACCAGGAGTGTTTTTTTCTTTGCGTGTGTGTGTTGCAATAGTTCATTTTTTTAAGTTGGATCATTTATTATAGTGAGGAATGTGAAGGAGAGTTTGCCAGAAACCTGTAATATTGCTTGAAATAGTTAATCTCCTTGATGCGAGGTCTGCTCACCTATATATTGTCTTTGTGCCAGAGCTACATTCTGCTCTGATACTGCCCAATCTAGGATTTCAAAAGGATTTTTTTTATAAAGGAAGAAGCAACATATGGTACAAGAGGGGCCTTATTCTTTTTCTAATGAAATGATGGGCTTCTGTTTCATATTAAAGTGTTAATAGGTCTGAAATTAGGTCTCAAAAAAGAGAATAGTGCTTTTAAAATTCTTAATATGATTCATTATCTGCAGTCAAAACCAGATGACTTTTATTTTTATCCTAAAAAAAAAAAAAAAGGCAAGCCAGAGGAAAAAAAAAATGCTGGATTCAGGCTCTGATTTATTGAACAGAAAGCTCTTTAGAATCAGAGCCTGGACTGGAGGCTGGAGGTTTTGTTTGAGTTTGAGAAGCTTCGTATGTTTGTGAAATCTAAACAAATATTTCAAAGAAGGTGGTGTCACATTTGAAGTAAGTGATCCTATTAGGCACTGGGATACGGCTGCTTTGTTGAAGGACTGGGCAGCGTTTTATGTATGATAGTGCTGTGTACCACTAATATACCAAGACATTACTTTCATCCGAAATGCCGATAGGACTGAACTTCTCTCATGCTCTTTGGCTTTCAGTGTTAATAATGAATGAATAAAGTTCAGAGGATAGAAGCTAAATGGATATTGTGCTTTAAAAGAATGAATTTTAACTAACAGCGTGCCAAGCGATTCAGAAACAAGCGAAAGACAGTAAATGGATATATTTATTGGTGGTGGGTGGAAAGGCTGTAACGTGGCGTTTATATGAGTTAACGCTGATATAAAACACTAGAAATCGTGGCACAGCTGAAAATACATGTTAGTTGGAAATAAAGGTTTGGTGACATTCCCTTGATTATGTGGCTTTTCAGTGCACGTTTTTTTTGCCACGGTTAGCATCCAAAGCGTAGCCATCTCTTCCACACCCGGTTATTTGATACCATTATCTTAGTGTGTGTCTGCCAGAGAAGTAAGCATCAGACTGATGCTTTTTGTATGTCCCAGGCGCTGCTGGTAGGCATCCTAGCAGGTACTTTCTCTGGGAGCATCATCTAGGGGGATGCTTTCAGACCTTATCTGATTATTACAGACCTCTAAGCTGTACTGATGTCACTCCTGACCAAGAGAACTTGTTAGTGGTCCAGCTCCTCAGTTCCTGTCAGTCAGCTTCAATATTATGATGTCAACTCACATCAGCAGCGGGTCTGGCTGGGTCTGTGTAATCAGCGCTTGCAGCATGTGGAAAATGGCAGCTAAGAGTGAAATCATCCGGAGTTTCCACACAACCTTTGCCAGTGGCTTTGCTTCTGCTCTGGCCCTCCAATCTCTAGGTGCTGTAACTGGTAACCCCAGAAAACCAGGCATTTAGAGGTGCTATCAAGCTTTGGAAACACAAAGCATTATTGTGTATAAGTAGCACTTACGTTTTGTGTCAAAGTCACAAAACAACTATCCTCAGCTCTTTCTGAAGGATACAAAAAGAATTATACAGTGAAAAGCTAATCCCAAAATGATGTGTGTGTATGTGGAGAGGTATGTCTGACATTCACATTAATACCAAATGAGTTCATCGTGATTAATGTTATTGCATTAAATATCGAAGGGATTAATAATGATTAGGCCATTATTTTAAAGGGTTACCAACATGACACCAGCTCATTTTTTAACAGCTGTAGACAGTTGGTTTTGGACTTTTTCCTCTCTGCACATTTCCAGTCCTCACCTCTTTCTACCAAATATACTCACTTGGAATTTCATCTTATTGAATTTATGATTTTATAGCTGTGTTTCCTGCCAGGGCTAAATCCAAGTCCCAATGAAGTCATTAGGAGCTTTGCTATTCACTTCAGTGCTGCAGAAAGCTGAGGCCTGGTCCTGCTTTCCCTGGAGTGACAAGCACTGTTTCCATTGGCTTCAGTGGACTTTTTTGTGCACTCTAGAGTCTAGGAAGAAGCTAAGAGAATATTTATTATTATTATTGATATTTAAAATAAAAGGAAGTCTATCATAGCTCAGATACCTATGTGGGAAGATAGAAGAAAAAAAAAAAAAAGAGAACTAAAAGTAGTGAACAAGCAAAGCATGTAAAACACTCCCAGAAAACTCCCTGCATGAGGAGGAGTTGCACTAAGACTTCTGTGAATGACTTGGCATAGTTGCATGCTGCAGGCCCACATATTGGAATAGGCCAGGCTTGGGATGGGAAAAAGATTGAAAGCAGTCTGCTATGCAAATCCACCTGACCGAGCTTGAGAGGAAATTTAGCCCAGTGGAGTAAACACAGTGGCTTAAAACAGGGAACTGCTCTGAGTCACAAATGATTCTTTGTGTAGTGACTTACATCTCTCATGTGGCAGATGCAAAGATGAAGAGGGTCTTTCTTGTTTCCTGTCCTTCAACATTCTGTTTTTAATAAAAAACTCATTTTTCTGTTTTTTAAAGGGGATCTTTGCTTCAAGAACTGCACTATGTGCATTCTTCTTTTTATCAATAAATAAATAAACAAACATCCTTTGTAGATATCAATAATAAAGTCCAAATTACATATGCGCTATTATGTTTTAAATAAAACTGTCTTAACTGGGATAACAAAAAAATAAAAATAAAAAAAAAATGCAATGCAGACTTTGCAAATTGGAAAATGCCTAAACCAGATGATTAAGAACTCTGTGTTTTATAGGAATGGCTGCCAACAGTTGGGTAATACACTGCTTCTTGATGCACAAATAGTATTATATTCCATTCCACACTTTTAATAATACCAAGGAAGCCAAAAGTTCTCATAAATTATCTATTCAGTAGAAACTCCTAAGACCTGCTAAATCTGTTTTGAAGTACTAATATTTCATAGGCTATTTAAAAATGGTTTATATCAAACTGTGTGATTTATAAAGGGGAGAAAGAAAATATTTTTCCATTTCTACTTTGAAATTCATGGATGCAAGGATAAATCTTTTAACATTTGTCTGCTTGTCTTTACTTTTTGTCTCTGCTGATTTTTCATAGGCCTTAGCTAAGATTAACTTGCTTCTTGATCAGCTGCTGTTGATTGGTCATTTTGTCCGATTCTCAGAAAAGTAGATTAGGAGTTACAGTTTGGCTAGGATTTTTTTTTTTCCTGTTTTTTGTTTGTTTGTTTAGAATTTTTCCATAGACACTCTACAAAATGATAGCCTGGGTTTTTCATTTGGACTTCTGTTCTGCAGTACAAGAAATTCAAGAAAAGAGAGAATTAAACTGGTTGCCAGAAGTCTTCTGGATGTAATGTTGCTTTTCCTGTAGATTGTCCTGATATGTCTAAGGACTACCAAACTCTTTAGCAGTATGTATATGTATATTAATATTAGGGACTTAAACATTGAATACCGTTCTGTGGCATTGAGGCTCTTGGGCAGAGAACTGCCCACTTGCATATTAAACATTTTTGCCTTCAAAACTAAGACAGTGGCATGGAGAGTGCCTGTTTGGAATGGTCTATGAAAACACCTGGTCCTTTCCAGGGAGTTTTCCAAGAGAGTGATGGATAAGTTGGGCCAAAACATGTAAGGGATGGGTCTGAAGACTGAACAGCAGTGGAGCTGCTGCTTGGTGTAAAGCATACAGGTACCTTAGTGAGCTTGTTGCATATGTGTTTTACTCTTGCTGTGTCTTTTTTGTACCCTTATGCTTTGCTTTTTCATAAGCGTGAAAGTTTCTTTCAACTATTATCAGCAGACAACGGCAGTACTTGCTGCCTCTAAAAAATCTGAGCACAGAAGTCTGAACATCAAGTTCCCTGTCAAAGTCCCCTATTTATAATCACCTGTTTAAATCTACACTTAAGCCTCATGGAAGGCGTAAAGATTAAAGTGTAGGTTTTAGTGCACAGGCTTCGAGAAGGGTATTTTTCTCTACCAGATCAATATATACCACCTTGAAAAATCTGAGTCTAGCTGTATTTAGCCCGATCCATATATTATGTATGAACTACTCACCAGATTGGGTGTTATCATCAAATATAATGACAGTAAAATAATGTTCAGTGGGGTCTTTTGAGTAGAATAACTTGCATGCTAGAGAGATGTTATCCAGTCTTATTGGTAGCAGTATGTTCAGATATCACTGTTTTTGTTGTTTCTGTTATGTGTGATTTTCTCTGTCATAAGGATACCTGAAAAAATGCATATTAAAAAACAAATACTTTCAGGTCTGGATGGTATGCAAGTGATGGGCAGACTGAAGAGGTGTGTGTGTGTGTAAGGTACATTGAGATCCGTTGGTGTGTTGTACAAAGACAAGGTATCAAGCTTGCTAGGAGTGGTTTTACTCCAGAGTAAAATCAAATCACTGTGTGTATGCTTTAATTGTGGTCAGTCAGGGTTGTGTGTTTTGTTTGTTTGTTTGTTTTTTCTGGAGCAGAAGATTCCTGTCAGCTTTTAGGGTTTTTAGGCAGTAGGCCTGATGTGGGGAGGACGCCTCAGAAACCCATCCTGCTCGACTGCCACAGGGACCGTGGCACAAAGCAACAGGCTGGAGAACAGTGTCAAAGCCTATGATAGAAGAAGTAGTTTAAATGCCGAACTGTGGCACCGAGCCTCTTCATATCCACCATTTAAGAGATGGGAAGCTGACTGCAGCCTTCCCCAGTGTCACTGGCACACTGGCTAAGCACCCGCGGGGCCTGGCCCGCAGTCCTGCAGCACCCTAACGTGGCAGACGGCGTTGACAGGCTCACCTGTCCCTGCGCCTTTCCTACGGCAGGTCAGCGAGACTTATAGCAGTCTAAACTGGGAGAGTGTTACCTACTTAAACTGTTTTTCTGACTTAATAAGAATTTTTCATCTACAGCAAGCCATTTTAAAATATTGTCTATACACAAACAGTCATTCTGAATAATAGGCCTGCACACAGTAAATGTCAGCTCTTTAAATCACAGAGGACTTCGGAAGCGGAGTAGAGAATGCTTCATAACAGTTTAAACTTCAGCCTCCCATTTATTATGTATGTGTTTATAAATCTCCGAGGGGCACTCTTTTTCCTTCTGGGAAATCCAGAGGAGCCGAGTTGTTTGTCAGCAGGGCTGGGTGGTGTGCGCTGCCGCGGTTGCTCCTTTGCGTTCTGACCCCATTTGGTTTCAAGGTTGGTATCCAAGGTTGTGCCCGAGGAGATTTTATTTTATTTTTTTCCTAATCAGCAGCATATGGCAACTTTTGTTTCGAGGAAGATAATACCGGGAGAAGAAAAAGTGGCAAGGGGTCAGCTGCGCAGTGTTGTGTTGTGTTTTCTTTTTTAAGCTGCACATGAGTAATCGCCACCTTTAGAAAAGGGCTTTGTGTTTGTCACACAGGAAGAGTGTAAGGGTATCTTGTACAGCAGTGGCTTTGAAAAATTTCTTCAGCGTTCCCATCTATCTTGGTTAGTATGAATACTTTAGCATTAAATGGAGAAAAGGAGAATCCATCAATAGTTAATAACTGACCTTAAGATAGGAATTCAAAGTTCACTACAATTAAACCCAAGTGTCAGCAGAACCCACAAGGGAGACTATCAATATATTTGACTATACCTACCCATAGATAGCAGATTTAAATTCTATAAGGGAGAGAGCTGTGCATTATTGCTAATAAAAACATATCATCGCACTGTTTTATATCCCAGACAAAACACAGAAGTTCTGTGTTATGAATGATAGTGGGAGAAAACATACTGAAGAGCAAATGTGATTCTGGATGGAATTTCATCTCATGACTCTATTGTAAACCAGATGTTTGTCAGATTCAGTGGGAGAATGTATCCATCTTGAAATTTTTAATAAGGTTATGTAAAGGATTAAAAGCAAACATTTACAATGTGCGGGATTTAAAGATAATTATATTTCTCTTAAATTTGTTATTTGCTTGGTAGATCATTAGAATATTTACATAATCTATCTATGATGCAGTGCACCTCATGGATGGCTTCTTTCATTATGATGTTTGATGTACATCCACAGCATCCGAAAAACAAAACATGAAGAGGCTGTTCCACAGCCATACACAATACTTCGAATGTTAAAAATACGCTCTGTTCTTAAAATAAAATGTTTTGCAGCCAAACCTAGGCGTTGTGGAGTACGATTCCAACACTTGAAGGAGTTAATTATATTTCCCTATAGAAACTTGTGCTAGATTCACCTCAAGGGAAATTGCTCTGGGTGAAAATTCGGTATGTTGTTACTCTTGTTGCTGCAGCTGATTGTTCCTTCAGTTTCTGTCCTCTTACAAGGGAAGAACAAAGCTGTAAAGCAGAGTGGAGAGAGAGGAGAAATGGAAGCTTGATTTTGTAGCTGAGACCTCATAAGAGATTATTGTGCAGTTTCTAATTTGGTTGTGCCAGCATCCTTATAATGCCAGCGGGGAAACTTCTTAGGGCTACATTCAGGACCACTAGCTCTCAAGAATATCTGTCTTTTCTACTGTCTTTTTTGTTGGCAGGCATTTCACAAGGGAACTTCATAGCAGGGTGTGTGTACACAGAGATATAGATAGAGATGCTGCAGTGGTGTAGTATTATACTACTCTTGAAAAAAACTGCTGAACAAGCCTATGTGAAGGGGTTTTGAGGTTTTTACACAAAATAGCACTTACAAGAATAGGAGGATGAGATAATCATACTCCCCGTGTCATTTTGGGAGATACTCTTACACTTAGCACATTTCTAATTCATGGGGAGCCAAGACAAAGTAAGTTAAAGCTGCAAAATGTGAGAATAACTTTTCCTTTGACATCTTCACCCATGTAGCGACAGGATGTATAAGTCAATTTGGCCTTCAGTTGTGATATTTTAATATACCAACCAACTTATTGTGAATTGTAACTAACATCTATAGGACCTTAATCATTCCTGGTACCAACACGATCTATTGAATACAAAATCTCCACCAAGTCAGAAGACAGTGTTAATGGTGAGATATAATGTACTAAACCCAGGAAGTAGGCTTTGAATGGGGTGCTAATTCAACCACATTATGGACCATTTACAGCCCAGATGGATTATTACAAATGGAAGATATTGCTGATGATTGCTATACCTAAGTTAATGATGTGATAGAAACCTTGACTCTCCCTAGCTGAGAATTGTGCTGCTGTAGTCTGCTGTGCACGGCAATTCTGGCTCTCTTTACCTCCACCAGCCCTTGTACATCGGATAGCTGGGGAGGGGAGGGGCACTGCCAGCACAAAAATCAAGGAGACATTGAGTTGCTTGTGGAGTAGGTAAACATGCAAGAGAAGTGGTGCTAATTCAAAGCCCTTAACTATAATGTTTACTAGAAAAGAGCCACAAGCATCTCAATGGAAAAAAGCAAAAGCTGTCTTTTAGTACTCTGAGCCACAGAACATGGGTTGTTTCTGATTTTTTGCTTAGGTCATGGTAAGTTTAGGAAGGGAATGTGTGTGTATATGTGGAAAAGAGGAAAAAAATAGAGATACCGCAAAATTGTGAAAGTCCTGAAGACTTGATCCAAAACTTCCCTGCAGCCATCTCCCTGATACTAACTGGACAGTATAGAAGATCCCCCAACCATTTCATGAGTACATTTTAAAAAGATGGCCGGATTATTTTCTCGGCAAACTCCCCACATTCAGGTAGTCGGCAAGACGGGGCAAGTTGTCAATGTCTCGGCTTTCATTTCTGTTTGACAAATAGCATCACGATTACCCTGTTGAGATACAGAAATGTATCTCAAAAGCCCAAAGCAGGACAGTTGCTGAGAAGTATTTCTTACATTGAGTAATGTAATTTTACAGCCTTGAGATTGTCTTGGAGAACGTTACTAAGTTAAAAATGTCAGCCAAGATCAAAGCATAGTGAAAAATGTATTGCTGAAGCACAGAATCAGAGGTTAGGGGTAGGAGACCCCTCTTAGGAGACTGTGTCCAAACACTGCACCCACTTATCCCTCCCGCTGCCCCCTGACCATGTTAGCTAATCTTGTTTTAGAGATACAGCACGGGAAAAGATAAAACATGAAATAGCTGAATCTGACTTACTTTGAATGTCTGTCAAGTTTCATGTCTTTTAACTCCTAAATAGATTTATTTCACTTGTATCAGTCACTCTGTGGCAGGCCTATATAAATCAGAAAGCAGGCTGGGAGAAGGTCCTTCAGTTGCCAACTTGCCTAAATCACAGGTTCCAGCAGGGCATGTATATATGTGTGTGTGCCGAAGGGATTCAGTGATCATCAGGGGGTAGCACTTTCCTCATAGCTAAATACCCAGATGAACAAGCCGGAAAGGTTATCCGGCTTGTTATCATTATCTGTCAGGTTTTTTGGGTACAACAAAGAATCCTGTCCGTTCGCTCTAAATAAGGTGTAATCTCAGCTGCGTGGGTCAAATGTTCCAAGTTCATTTACCAACTCACTGGGCAAATGGCACAAGTCGCAGGCAGACTTAGAATAGAGCAATGCAATCTATCAATACTCAAGCATATTGGAGGGAGAGCATCATGGCTGGGAGTGTTATTTATTCAGTGAAGCACATGCTAAATTGAACAGCATGCTTTGGATAGAGAGGGTGGGGGTCTATCACTCGTCTTTCCAAAGAGCTTTTTTATTTCCACATAGAGAGGTTTTATACTCAAAATAACTAACAAAAGCCATTTAGACCCGTTTGCAGTGCAAGTGTGTTATTTTTTTTTCCCTCGTAGATTACAAAGTCTTAAGGAAAACAAGTCTTTGCTAATAATTTTCAGTTCAGATCGGACCTATGTGGGCTTATAAGGTCATTCGCTTGACTGAGCAGCCACGGACGTTACACAGTGGGAAGTGGGCAGGGCTCGTGCTTGACAGCTGTTCTTGGGAGTGATGGCCATATGTATCCCTTGCCACAGGACTGGTTTTCTGATTGAGATCATTCATTTGTGGAAATACTCGCCTGCGCTCTGAGGGATGATGCTGTAAATTCAAAATAACGTGGAGCTGCATTAGGTTTACGTGGGTGTGAGTGGGCTCTGCTGGTGGCTGTGTGACAGCTGTGTCTGGCACAGGGTCAGTGTTGTCCCACTGAACCTTTCCCTTCCGCCAAAGGGCAACCACTATCAGGAAAAGGGGCAGAATAGCATCTTCCCCTAAGCAGCAAAATAGTGTTTGGATACTACCAGTGAAGCTTTTTTTTTTTTTATTTATCACCTTAGTCATGTGGCATGTCAGCAAGCAAGGCTCGTGGTCCGGTTATGTACCAGCACCTGTGTGTGCTCAGAGGGAAGGTATTTTTTTTTTTTGTCTCTCTACCTCTGTCTCTCTCTCTCCCTCTTGGTCTGACTCATCCACTTATCTTGTATGCTTTGTTATCACTGAGAATGCCTCTTATTGTGCTTAGACGCTGCGCCTATCGCAGTGATCTTGTTTGAGATATCTTCATTTCACAGATGAATATAACCAAGCACACAACAACCCTTAAAGGCCCTTGCTAAGGTTGCAAAGTGAGGTAATGTGAGAATCATGATTGCCTGTACACACTGAATTCAGCCTCCTTGTGCATATGTGTCAAGATACAATCTTTAGTGACGTGTTCACTCATTATTGCTTCCACAGGCCACTTTTCTTAGCTGTCAGTCTGTTCTTTTAACTCACTTGCTCCATGTACTTTCCCAAGTCTTTAAAATAGCAACCCGAAAGCACAGAAATGCTATTGTGGCAATATTCATATGAACCATCGGTAACTTCGGGTTGTTCAGGGCCGGGCTGCATGGTATTTTACAGTGTTTTTTTTTTTTCTTTATTTCAAGAGGGATAAAATCAAAAGAGTTGCATCTTACTATTTGTGAAGCACTCAATTTTGGAAGCAAACAGATTCTCATCAGGTAGCAATCCCAGGACCAGGAGAAGTCTTCATGGTCTGCAAGGCTCAGATTGTCCCAATAAGTGGCCAGGGCAACCCCTTACTTACTGTCTCACCTTCCTCGTATGCTGTGCCAAAATGCATGTCTTGTTAGTCTGTAAGGGGCTGAGGCTGCATTGATGCTACGTGGTGCCATGGTACTGTCCTGTGAGACTGACAGTATGGATCTATTTTGGGTTCTGATACATTTTTCTGGTTCTGCACTATAGCTGCAAAGTACTGTGGTTGTTGTGAGAGAAGACAGTTCATCTACAGCTAGAGATAGTTAACAAATTACTGACAGGACAAAAATGGAAGCACTTTGCTCCAGCTGCAGCTTAGCAGGTGTAAGGGTGACCTGTTGCTGCTAAGCAGCCTGCTTTTTCCTTCCACTCCCCATTCCCATTATCACATTTTTCTAGCTTTCCTTAATGCTCCCCCATAGAGATCTTAGAGGTTTGGAGTATCCAGGCGGGCAATTAAACACATGTACTGGACTTCTTCCTTTTCTTGAATCCTTGCCCATATTATCCCAGAATAAACTCTGACACATAGAAAAAGCGAGCAGCTTCATAACTGGCTTTCTCACAGTATAATTAGCCACAGTATGGCTTTGTTTGTTTGTCTGTTTGTTTGTTTGTTTTGTTTTGTAGAGTCATGGAGTCAAGCTTGCAGGTCTGCAAGGCTTAACTAAGACTTCATTTCCATTAGCGCTCCAATCCACAGCATTTGTAAATTCATAATTCTAATCCCTGCTCTTTTACCTAAACCCGTGAGTAATACACTTAATCCAACCTGATTGTACCTGCTCTAGCACAGGTGTCAAACTGCTGTGGGGGTTGACAACATGGGGGTTGACCGTGAAAAAGAAAAGATTTCTTCACGAGGTAACCCTCTGTCATGCTGCTGTTGCTGTTTGTAAAGCTGGTGTCTTTCATCAACTTGTTTTTGCACTAGGTTTTGAAAAGCCATTCAGAATTGTGTAAATATGTGAATATAATTGGCTTTCCAATTTCACAGCTTATCAGAAGGAGAAAAAGAGAAGGGGGGAAAAACCCGAGATATTTCAAAGACAATAAGTGCATTTGATGTAATGGTCTATGATTTTGTCTTTTGTTGTTTAACCCAGGATTGAAGAAACAGATGGTAAGATTTTTGAGGAAGCTTAAAACAGAAGCCAAGCTAATACAGAACTGTTCAGCTATCAGACAGGGTAAATCCATTCTGTCGCTTTCTTTTTATTTTTTTTTCCAAATCACAACCCATCAAAAGAAAGGTTTAGCTTCATAAAAAGATATTTACCAGGAAGCTTTTTGCAAAGGAGAAGGGCATGCTTTGTTAAACCAGATGCATTTTATTTTTCCTGGAACCAAGATTTATGAAAGCAGTATGCTCATATTTCTCCATATACAGTAATTGGAACTCATTATGCTAATTGTATTTCCATTATCACTAATTAACAATCATAGTGACCTGGCCCACAGTCTAATTTGTCTTTAATCTGTTTTTGTATAGGGAGTTTTACCCTGTAATTTCAAGGTGATAATTCTATTCAGCACAACTTTATTGAATAGTGGAATGTAATACTTGTAATATTTAGGGCCGTTCCCAATCAGATAGTTCAAAGGGAATGGGAAGTGAATTTATACCTGTCCACGCAGCTGCATTAGTGGGTCTGACTCCCTTTGGCACTCTGTTTAACCTACCTGTGTTAGGCTTAACCTGTGTTCGGCTTATCTAGAGTAACTGGAGGTTGGTCAACATTGGCTGATGAGATTTGCGAGCTGTGAATGAATGTATGTGTATTTATCAGTGGGTAAATCGGAGGGAATCTGCCATTTTTCACCGTGTGACACTTCACCTGCAGGAAAACAGGATTTTCCTTAAATGATGATGTCGGTATAGTGTAAAACATGCCCAGTGTCTTGAGGGGGAAAAAAAAAAGCCCTCTGAGCTTAGCATGAAGAGTGTTTTGGTGTTTTTTTCTTTTCTCTTTTTACTTAAACAACAAGTAAACGCTTGCTTGCTTTTTCTCCAGGGTTTGCTGGCATTCAGATGTTCCAGGTTTTTTCCATCATTTTTCAGTGTGAGGGAAATGAGCAGCGCTGTGCCACTGGGGTTTTGCAAATCCTGCTGTACTGCTCATCCCTCTTGAGTTGGTGTGACAAAAACACTCTCGGTGACTTATTCCAGATGACCCTAATGTTTTCCCGTGGTGCTGCTCACCTACTGCCCCTTCCCTTCTGCTGATTCACTGGCCGTACGTTGTAGCTGATGCCATGCCTTACCTGCAGGTCGATTGATACCAATAATACTGGGCTGTGCAAGTCCTCCCCCTTAAATCCCTGCCTTATTTCTTGGCTTCCTCCCTGCACAGAGCACCACCTTTCAGTGAGGGGGGCACTAAATTTATCCGATTAGCTGCTTGACCATATACCCTTTGCACCACCCCTGCTGTGCTTTGTCACTGAGGACTTTTGAGGCTGGGAGCGACTCTAATCTGAGGCATTGATCTACGTGCCCGCTGCCAGCCTAACCCCTTCTGTCCCGGGAACAGCCCGGCTCTCTGGGCAAAGGACACGTGTGGTGTTTGGTATCAATATTGCTCGACAGCTTCACATCGCTTGTTGATTTGGCCCGGGATGGGTATGAATACATGTACGTATGCATAGGTTTGTGTGTGAGGATAAGTATAAATGTATGTATATATGGAGATACACATATACGTGTGTATTTTACTCAAACAATTATTTTCCAGTGTATTTCTCCTGTTGCAGCTCTCTCCCCACAGGGTTTTGGTGTCCTATCTGCGACTTCCCTACTTTAGGAAGAAAGAAATTGTTTGATTATCACAAATCCTCACAGCTCCTTTTCTTCACACTAGAATGCGTCACCTCCCAAATCCTGAAGTGAGCCCTGCGTGTGTATGACCCTTCCTCTGAGCTCCCTGGAGGAACTGCTAAAGCTCCCCGGGGTCTGATCCCACTTCAGCTGCCTGGATGGCACAGCCTGTGCACAGTAAATGCTGCTCCTTCACCAGCACATAAATCAAAGAGTACCACCTAATCAACAAAATAATCTTAATCAATGCTTTCACCGTCTGGCTTTCCCTAGCAAATATAACTCCCTGTTGATGTTTCCCATCCTCCCTTCTGTTATACCAGATGGTGTACGTTCCAGTCTTTTTATTATCCTCCCCTGACCACGACACTTCACTCAGTCCAGAGATCTTCATACTGCATCCCCTGAGTGTTCTCATCAGCAGCTCTGTCCTGCTCATTGCATCTTGATGTTTCAAGCATCTTGCAGTAATGACCCTCTTCCCCCCGCCCCTTTGCATTGACATTTTTCAGTGTTCATTCCCATAGGTTGGTCAGCTGATATGTGGTAGCACATATGCTTTAACCATCATATATCCTAAATGACCTCTGAGTCCATATAAATGTTGGCAGCATATAGGCTGATTTTATTCTTCCATGTTACAGCTTCCTAAATTCTTCAGGATAAATTCAGGGTGTCATAACCTCATCTTTTCTTTCTTTCTTTTTTTTTTTTTTTCTTCCTCCATAGAGGCGGTTACAGAAGTTGATCTGCTTCACATTATCTACAATTACCTTGCTGCTGGATAGGATGACATAATAATGTAAGCATCGGGTCAGAAGAACTGTACTTCCTAGATGTACAGATTTGATTCATGGCTTTGTCTTTCCAAGGTGTTTACTCTGAGAAACAAGCTGCGTGTTTGTGCTATAAAAGGGAGAACAAGGGGCAGGAATTTTTGGGCAGGAGCCTTTGCAGAATGAGATGCTGTATGGGCTGTGTGTTCTGTGGCATTTTCTGTGGCATTCAGGGTAAACAGTATAAGAATGAGAAATGCTCAGTGAAATTAAGAAGTTGTCTCTGCATGTACCCACATGCTCCCACTCCTATCCTTCTATATTAAAATAGAGTTGTTTTTTTTTTTTTTGTTATTTCTACTGTAATAGGCTCTCCAAAAAAAGGCAGTCTTCTTTCCTGAAGTCCTGTGGCAGAACAGCACTCTGTGAATTTAAGACATGCATATTCTCTGTAATTCACATCCTGAGTCATGGAGGATGCCTTTATTGCTCCTGCACCACGTAACATTGAGTAAATGAGACCAGCCTGGCTTCAGAGCCTCTTAGAGCAGTAGCAGTGAAATTCAACAGCAGCAAATGCCATGCTGAATAGTCCCAAGTTCAACTCATTCGAAACATTTGGGTAGAAAAACACAATCTCCCTACACTATCCAGCTTCCTAGGCTGCAGTTCTGGTCTCCCTAAGCACACTCTCACTTAATACAATTTGTAGCTAATGTAATAGACATGTGGAGTTGAAAGAGAGGCTGAGTATCTAAATTGCAAAGACCACAAATCAGTCACTGAGTAGATAGATATGCTAAGTGAACGCCATTTTTCTGGAGTATCTGACAGAACTGGAAATCACAATGCAGAGAGATTTTATCACAGAGGATTTTCAATTTGTTGTTTAGAAAGATGGGTCAGTAAGCCTCCTCTTTATCCCTAATGACTAAAGAATGTAAATAATCTCGTTGTAACCATTTTTCATGTATATTTTGTATCTAGATGAGGTCTATTGCCTTCTAGGTATTTTTTTCCTTACGAAGGAGCACAAGATATTTTTTGTCCCCCTGTTAAAAGAGGCACTGCAGACTAATAGCTGTTTCATTTATCATAGAGGTTGATACAGCTAACGTTTTAAGCGGTATTGTCTGCCAGTAATACTTAATCCCATTGTTGAAGACTGCAGCGCCCAGAGAATGTTTTTCTCATAAAGGTAGGCTGTAGGGAAATGTAATGACTATTTAACTGTTAAGCCAAAGCAGAGACTATAATCTAGTGTCAAAAGGGTTTTACCAGCTACTTATTCTAAAGAAGAGCCTAAAGGCTGCCTTCTAATTTATTCTACTACTGAACTCTATTCAATAAAGATGTTTAGCAACTGCAGTGATTTGTATCACACGTTTTTACTCGCGTGTTGCCATTTTGGGTGACACTGTTCCTTGTCTTTGTTCCTTTACCATTCTTTTGGCTGGTGGTAAAAGAGGTCTTGAAACGTTTATTGCACTCCAATATAGGACTATATGTTCAGAGAAGGAAAAAATGTGGGCTGTGTACCTCTGATGCAGTAGAACAATTACCAGGATGTTATGAATAGAAGGGACCTTTGCGAGCTAATGGCCTGTGCAACATCACTCAAGGAACTTCCCTGAGAGCCTTCATGAAGTCCAACAGTTGTGTCTTACTTCCAGACACCTTTTATGACTTTGTTGACATGACATTGATTTAAAAGTTTCCAGTAACGAAGCATCCACTGCAACCTTTAATCGCTTGTCTTCCCTGTAAAGAAAAAATAAGAAGTGCACCGTGTTCTGAACCTTAATTTGTCTAATTTGAACTTCAAGCCATTGAATCTTGTTAAGCCTTTGTCAGCTAGATTGAAGAGTCATCAATTATCAATTTTCATTCCCTTTGATAATAGACACTTATAGACTAATAAATTATCCTTTAACCTTTTCTTCATTAAGCTAATAGATGGAGCACCAGGAGTCTCTCACTTCAAGGCATATTTTCCTTTTTTTTTTTTTTTATTCATTCATATGACTCTGAATTCTCTCCAATTTTTCAACATCCTTAAAAAGCCTGAAAATAAACACCAAGTGTACTGATACAATAGTTTGTCCACCATAATCAAGGATGCAGTTACATGGCCTTTCTCTGTGCTTTCTTCCAACTCATGTGTTTATTTAGCAACAGATCACATTAACTACAAGATTTTGCCAGCAAACTCTCCCACAAATGATTATTCACAATGACTTCTAAGTACCAATTACGGGGACAGAATAATTTTCTGTTAATTCAGTTTTGTTTCTGGCTATGTGACCTGACATTTTATCAGGTTCAAATGTGTGTTGTGTGCTCAGCAAGACCAGAAGGGTTATGAAGTAGATGAACTCTGAATCGTCCATTTGCTCTTTCTGAAGACCATATGACTAGGTGCTTGGTCCCTGAGCAGGTATGCAAAGGGAGATCTACTTGTCTGTGAGGAATAAATGGCTAGAAGGACATCAGCTGTGATCAGTCACAGCGAATAATGAACCAGAAAAGGGAAGGGGGGATGAAGTTGCCATTTTAGATATTGTGGTGTGAAAATGGACAATGAATTGTTACACTATGCTCAAGTTGTGCTTATGATAGAGGCTTCTGATCTCAACACTCAAGAAAATCGAGCAAGCTCATGAAAATCCCTGAAGTTATCCCATTCTCTCGGAAGAATGGAAAAGAATTCTCCAAGGGGTGGCAGGACAGTGTGATTCTGTGCCATTTTTGAAAAAACAAAGCATTAATCTTTATTTGAAAATTGGCCACGTCACTGGTTTTAATGCTGAAAAGTTCTTTTCTTGATGATATGGATGTTCAATATTAATAACTCTGAGGCCAAAGTGAAGAAATTGAAAAAGGCTGAAGGACAGTCAAATGGTCATAGATGACTGTGAGTGAATGTCATGGCTCCGGAAGTGGCATAAAGTAGGAGGCTTGTGTTTTTTTCACACAAAACTGATCTTAGAAGGGGAAGGGCGATGCATTTTTAGGATAGCCGTGTAGATACATTAATATTTTTGTTTATTTTAATGATCTTATCAATACAGTGGATTCCATCATACAACTATTCTGCAGAATCATTGATGAGAGGGGAAAAATGTAACAGAATTGGCATTGTGAGGAACCTAGGACTGCAGTATCATCCTGAAATGAAATGAAGTCAACTCCCCTGACAGCAGAATACTTCAAATGCAGTTTGTATGAAATCCTTTGTTCCCTTGTATGAAACTTAAAATGTGAAAATGAAACCTCTCATTATTAGACTAGCAAATTATCTGTAAATCTATTGCAAAAAGATTCAAACAAGATTTTAAAAGAAATGTGGAGGGTAGGAAGAACACACTATCTGGGATATTTCTTTATTTCTCTTTTGTGGGAGAGAAGCTCCTTTGATGTTATTAATTTTTTTAATTAAGACCGTGACCAAGATTTCATCAAGCAAGGTACTTAAGCACAGAACATTTTGAGGTTACAATAGAGAGTTTATAATTTTTCATAGTATATATCATGAATAGAGAATGCTTGTGCATATCACCTCCAGAAGCTCATCTCTTTCATTTCATCAGAAATGCTTGCAGTTCAAGTAACATTTAATGAAAAAAAGCTAAACACACTCAAACTTGAATATTAAAGAGAAAAATCGTTCAAAACAGCACTGCCAAAATCGGCAAGTTTTATTCAATAATAAAGCTGTGATTCATTCTTCCTTTCAAATTTGGTTTTGTGAAGACTGAGCCATAGTTTTTCAAGGTTCTGCAGCAGATCAGTGAGGAAAAAAGCCACCATACCAATATACGTTTGGAGAAATGTATGTTTCAATTCAAAAACCACAATCCTCCGTAGCATCAGTAAGCTCCAAGACAACACACTCGGAGGGTAAAAGAAAGGAAGTGCAACATTATTTCTATAAGTAAGAAAAAATAAATAAAGAGCAAAGAGTGAGTTAAGTCAATAAACTGGCCGAAAGTAATCTTGTATTTCAGGAGTGGGTTGGAAGAACAAGGAGATGCTTCAGCGAGTGCCAGTGAATTTCTGCTTCTCCTGACACATCTTTTGTTCCGTTTATTCTGCCTGTAAGCAATGTCTGACACTTGTGTATTCTGTAAAGCTGGAAATTTCTCTGGGGCAACAGGGCATGCACTCCGTGTCTTTTCAAATCAGTGGGGTAGTTCTGGACTCCGCTGTACAGGAAAGATCTGGACATACTGGAGTGAGTCCAGAGAAGGGTCACAGAGGTGGCTGAGGGAACTGGAGCATCTCACATAAGAGGAGAGGCTGCGAGTTGGGGTACTTCAACATACAGAGGGGGCAGTGGGATCTTACCCATGTGTGTGAACAGCTGATGGGAGTGAAGAAACCAGTAGCAGATACGTTCCAGTGGTGCCTAGAGGTGGGATAGGAGGTAATGGGCACAAATGGAAACACTGAAAATTCTGTTTAAATGTTAGAAAAAGCATTTTTATTTACTTAGTTATTAAATGTGAGGTTGATTGAGCCTCTGGAACAGGTTGCTCAGAGAGGAGGTAGCGTTTCCATTCTTGGAGAAATGGAAAAGCCTTTCCTTTTTAAAGGAAACCTTTTAAACATTTTTAAAACCTGACTGGTCATGGTCCTGGGTAACCTGGTGTAGCTGGTCCTGCTTTGACCAGGTGGGGGAACTAGACCATCTCCAGACATGCCTTACATTAATCTTAAAAGATTCCTTCCCTGAGCAAAGCTAGAGTTCAGTGGAAATTCGTTGTAAACATTAGCTAAATCTTTAGTGAAATGATACCTTAAAAAAAATAAATAAATTTTGAAAAGGCTGTTCACGTTGTTAATGCTGTAGTTAGGGGAACTCAACAGCCTCAAGTGGAGCATAAAACAAGTGATGTATTTACTGTGCAATCCTTCGGGCTGGATGCCCAGGACCTTGCTTGCGCCCCCTTTCATTCTCTGTGAAACTGAAAGTGGGGATATGTACTTAAACTGAGATGTATTGGTTCCTCTGGGGATATTAGATAAAAAGTAGGCATTAGTACAGTATCACTGTGTGCAAATCGCAGGCCTTCACATTTAAAAAGAAGGATTTCTTACCCCAAATAGTTTTTCTTTGACCTTTCCCCAAGATGAGAGAGATTTTTTTTGATTTCTTATGTAGTCTGTCTGTTGTAGATTTGGGGAGGTCTGGGACTACCGTGAGGTCACTGCTGCAGTGAGTCCGGTGTTTGGTGAAGGAGAGGGGGAAATTACAATATTTTTTTTGCATGCTGTTGATCTGAATAGCCCAGCCATCCTATGGAAAGGTCCATGAATAACGTGGTGGCTGCTACTTCATGCACAACACAGAGCCTTCAGCTGGCTCTCTCTGTACATGTGCCCACAGGAAACAGGCACTGTTTCCCTTCCCGTTTTAAGACTGCATCTAAAGAACCATCTGAGCCTAAAGGAGAGAGGCCAGGGATAAACACCATTCAAATAACTTCCATGCAAGTTGAAATAACTCCTAACGGAAGTTGGCAGTGCTAGCTAGATGCAGAAGGCCAGTGCATTTAATGAGTTGCATGTATTTACACTGGCCATGACGAATCAAAGAAACAAATTAGGACTGCAACCATAATCCAAACCAGTCAGGATTTTCTCCTGTGCTTTGTGGAGCCTATGTCTCCCTCCAGAGTTTAAAGATAGAAAAGATGGTATAGGTAATACATATGTCGAGCAGAACGCGTGGACACTTGGGACAGCCCGTGCCAAATACATGAATGTTTTACTATCCTCTTTGGGAAGAATCCATAAAAAGCCAGACCAACAATTTCTGAGAGTTCTGAAAAAGTTATCAAAAAATGGAAATGTGTGTATATGAAAACCCTTCCTCTTTGAGCAAATGTACTCTATCAAAGAGAACAAAATCATTGAAAGATAAGGCTATCACATCCGCAAATAAAAGCTTCAAATACCTCTGAAACTTGCTTCCCTTTGGTTTCAACTTCTATCTTAATGGAAATTTTTTTAGGGTGTAATGGTTTGGCACAGATGCAGAGCACAAGACAAAGAAACAGGAGATAAAAACTGATTTATTGTGCAGTGCTGACCAGGACTGTTGCATCCCTGCTTTAGCCACGTCATCATCTGCTATACTTGCTTTATAAGCATTCATTATGTGAATGGATTATTACAATATACAGAGATGATAAACTAAATTCTGAAAGTTATTATATGTTACCATGCATAAATTTGAAAGTTTCATAATAACTTTTGTTCTCTTTTAGTCATGATCCTTAAATCTCTAAATTGCAGTCAGTGAGAAAACCTTCCTCCTTCTAAATGGTCTCATGATTGTATGCAGAATATGTTTAGGAATGCTAGTTCCTTTCTTGTTTTCATTTTTCATTGCTAATGCTTAAAGCTAACAAAGTAATGAAGAGAGACACATCTAGGAAAACCATCCAAGTCAGAGCAATCCAGCATCGCAGCACATACTACTATGTGCTGGAAGCCACAGCAAGCTTCGTTCAGACCTGCCTGTTGCTGTAAGTTGAGGCTAAGTGAATTAGATGTGCAGTTTATGTTGATTAACTGCAAGGTGCCAGCAGAGCTGCAGTGACTGCCGCAGTGCAATGTAGATGTTCAATTCATTTGCCAGCCACCAAAGAATGTGTAGATTCTTCCTTAAGATCTGCTTACTGAAGTCCTCTTCCTGGGTTCAGGTGGTATCCAGGTGACTCCTCTGGATCAGCAAAGAGCCCAGGTACAACAGGAAATGGGGAAGCCACGAGTGCTACCTCCCTGCATTGTATGTCCTTGCTGGGAAGGACATCACTGAGGCTTGAACACAGGGGATGCTTGCTGTAAGCTTAGACGTTCATCTCAGACCAGAGTGCTGTTTGGGGAGATACTTTTCCAGGAACCTTATGTACAGGCTTTGTGGTTGACAGACAGTGAGGTATCTTGGACTGAGATGTTTCTGAAAAATATTTTTCGGATCTTTGAATGTCAGATTTGTAGCTATCCAACCAAAAAAAAAAAAAAAAAAAAAAGGAGGTAGAACTGTTGTTAGAAATGATGGTGTAATGATGATGGGTTGCAATCATGCTGCTCAGTTTTAGTGATTCAGAATCTCATGAGACTGGCTTTGAAGGCATTCATTTGTTAGTTTGTAAGAATTCACATGGCTTTTTTTTTTTTTTTTTTTTTTTTTTTTTTTATCAGTTTGTCTTTTCATGTGTGATCTGGTTGGGGGTTATCCTTTCCAAGATTTATTTATTTTTTCCCACAACCATTACGGCTATTGATACACGTAAAATGAAGAAACAAAAATGGAACCTTAGGGTTGTGAGTTCTTTTTTTTTCTTTTTCCCCTATAGTTTCTTGATTCTAGATGTTGGAGTTTCAAGAAATACACCTGGAGCCTTGAGTCTTACAAAGAAAAATCTGGCAGCACAGAGGTGATGATTGCTGACCTACAGTTAGGGACTGACCTGTAGATCCAGTGGTTTACGCATCGCACTGCTGTGAAACATCTTCTGAGTCTTCCTTTTACTAAGGGCTATGCTAGGAGCTAGAGAGCTTGCTTCTGAGAGCCTGAGCAGATAAGTCACATTTGAAACCTGACAGCATTGCCACTCCCCATTGCAGACTGAAACCAGTCGCGTTCCTAAGGCCACAGCTGTAAAGCAAGTTTGTGGTTTTATTTTTCTTCTTTTCAAGCCATATTTTTAGTGCGCCCTATAATAAATCTTCATGTTTTGATTATGTGTAAAAAGACAGTGACTAGAGACAGAACACAGTGCTACCAAAATAAACTTGCTTAATGCACAATGGTCCTGCCACAAGCACGGACTCCCCTCTTTGCCTAAACTTAATCTCATTTGAAGTGGTGCAGGGAGAAACATGGGCAGAAAGGAAGAGTCCTATCCCAATGAAAAAAAAAAGAAATTAAAAAAAAGAGCACATATATACACGCTGGCAAAAAGTTCGCAGAGGGTTGCCTAGCAATTCTGCAGGCTGTTTGTGCACTTGGAGGAACGCGTTCTGAATTAGCATGAAGGCGAAGCCGCTTACGCCGAGCTCTCCGACGTGGCAAGTTGACTACCATTTCCCGAGGCTGAAAGTAGCAATTTGCTTTCATTGGAAATGAGTCACTGGGAGCCACCATCGAGATGCAGCTGTGCGGCAGGGCCCCATGCTGGCGTGGCAAGGACAAGGGTCCTGTTGCACGGCAGGGACAGATGAAGGACAGCGGTGGCTCATGCCACTGCTCAGCATGGAGCTAGCACTGGCCATTTTGGAGCTGCCTGGAAGCTGAACAGGTGGTCTGGGGACCCCAACACATCCTTCTGAAGGAGAATTGTGTCCCAGCTCCCATGCAGTGCTGTGTGGTGAGGGCAGAAGCTCTGTAAATATTTGGTGGTATTGTATTATGCAGACACATCCAGCCCAGCCAAGACCTTCCAGAAAGGGTTTGGGTCAGCTGCCATCCCTTCTTCAGCCTTGGGCCCTTCAAGGCACGTTGTACACATCTATATTGCCTTTGCCAAGGTTGTGCTTGGTTTTGTGCTGTGGCTTGAACTGTTTCTGTACCAGGCAATGTAGTTCTATGAAGCAGGCTCTGTTAGTAGGTGATCCGTGGCTCAGTTGACTGCCTGACAGGCAGGTACGTTGGTTAAGAGCAAAGTTTTTTGAAGGCACGTCTTTACTTTTGGAAATGTAGCCATACACTTAGTAAACCCTGCAGAAAAGAGTGGCTTTTGAAATCTACACTACTACAGTAAAGTTTGAAGATTAAAAAAAATAATAATAATGAAAATATTTAGGCATCTTCCTTTAGAAGTATTTTCTTCTATCAAGTATATTTCATTTCATCTTTTTCAGTGAATTAGTTTGTCAAGTCTAAATCTTAGCTCAGTGACTCTACTCAATGCTAAATTTCTAGTTTTACTTTTGCTTTTCTTTTCTCTGTTAATTGAGTAAAATTTTCTCTGTAAGCTCAGGTTTGTGAAATTCAATATTTTTTCAAGTTTTGTATCAAATGGTGGGGAAAAGGTTGAGGCTAGAGAAAGATTCTCCTTTTTTTTTTTTTTTTTTTTTCTTAGAAGATGGAAAAAGCATACCAGTATTTGGCAGTTTGGAGTTTATTCTTTATTAGCTTCTTTCCTAATATGTGAGTTGGGTGCATTTCTACTTTGAATCACAAAGTTTTAACTACCCCTTGAAAAGCTGATTTTATTTTATTTTTTTCTTCCGTGGCCATCTCTAGCAATTTTCATTTTTTTTTTAAAGACTTAACTTCCCAGGAATTCCTAGAAATGCATATCTAGTCCATAATCTCTAAATGAACCAACATTTCTATTAAACCGTAAGTAAGGTACTTACTTTAGAAATATGTGTTCAGAGGAACCACTAAACTTCATGACTCTATCAATACGTACTTATCTCCTAATGCTATACGTGTTTAATATATATGTAAATAAGAGTTATTAGCAGAGATTGCATGTTTGGCTCTAACTGTGGGTACCAGCAGATTACCCTGGGGATCTTTGAAATTCTTCTTTGTTTTATTCCACATGAGAACGATAAGATTTTTATTGAATTAAATTTAGTTTTATTTAAATTATCTTGATACGTACCCCGAAAGTGTCTATTTAAAAGAAAACGTGTATCTGATTTCAGAGACTCAGAATAGATACTTCTATGCTTCTCTTTGCCCACAAGGGAATATGACAGGAACATTTTATTTCAATATTACTTTAATTAAGTAAGAGCTGATATGGAAAGTGTGTAGTGCCCTGTAATTTGATACGGACATTTTCTAACCTTCGAAACAGACTGTGGAAAGCTCTCTGTGTATATCAGTTCCTGGGGTGAGCTGGAGTGGATACGTTTTGAGTTTGTCATCTATTTCTGGTGTCCTGGCAGTATTTTTCCTTATCAAATCCATAAGTTATGTCATTTCTATTTCTGTTCTTTCTTTGAATCAGTCAAGGTTGTAGGGGTTTTTTTTCATTAGCTGTTATGCAATGTCACTTATATTCCTGGCATTTGTGTTTCTGGAAGAATTTGCCTGTCAGTTTTGCATGCTTAGCACCTCCAAAAAATGGAATTTATGAGTTCACTTTGCATACATAGTAACTGCATCCTTGGCTGCGTGTTCACTAATTGAGCTTGGAGCACATAACTAATCCCATCCCAGACAGACTCCAAAAGGGGATGTGCGAGTCAGAAAGTGTTGTAGGGTTGTGCATGGAGAAGCATTTTGAGGTCTGCTTGGGATGTGCTGGTGCAAAGGCTATTTTGGTATAGTGGTGAAGCACAACTGCATCATTCAGCTCCTGCATTATTCATGGCTTCTCTTCAGAAACTGGCTGTGCATGAAAGCCAGCTTTTCAAGGCTAGTGGCTTAAGAAGGATCTTTTACACGAGCCCTGTCTGAAGTTCTCTGCCTCTTGGGGCAACAGAAGTATTTTCCAATACCTCAAGAAAATTGGAGACTGTGGGGATTATATGAGGGGAAAGTGTCTGTTTTCACAGTCTTGGACTTTTAGTTTGGTTTTAGATTTTTTAGCATTTTTCTAGGTCAGGTAGATGTGACAAAGCCATGTTCATGTCATAGGGGATGACAATTCAGATGTTCCAGTGAGAAATTTGTAAGTAAAGCCTGTCATAGAAAGGATGCAGCAGGATCTGCGTGCTGCACAGATGTGGTATAGGAACACCACATCTTTCTTTATTTAAAAGAATCCCAAACCAAACCAATAAAACACAGGAAATGTGGGCTTCATCTGTACCATCCCCATGCTCAGCCCGGAGGATGCCCTGCGATCCTCAGGCCACGTGGGTGAGGCTGACAGGGTCGGATCCTGATGGTCAAGAGCAGCCAAAAGCAGGAAGGGGAGCATGTCAGAGCAAGGTCAACATCTGCATGGCAGGTCTGCTGTCACCCTCACACAGGAATTCACTGCTGTCTGGCATCCCACATGGGAACTACCTGCTTCATAGCAGTGGAAGGAATGCTCTGGAAAATATCAATACCAAACTATTGGCAGTTGGTTGTGAGGCAGTGAGCTCAAAGAGCTCCTAGCAGCAGCACACCGTTTGCTGCAACGTGGAGAAGTTGGATGCTCTGGGAATTTGGTGAGGTGGCATAACAGAGCCTGCAGAGCTTCCCTGACTTTGTGTGCTTCTTACCCGCATGTCGAGACTTTGTTCAAACTCATCATTCCTCTGTCAGTGTCTACATTTCTGTCACACTAATGGAAAGACACTGCAAATTGATGTGTCTGTATGGCTAGAGACCATTTGTCTCTTTTCTTAGAGAAAAATCTGCTTTAAAAAAAATAAAAATCTGCTTTAAAAAAAAAAAAAAAAAAAAAAAGAAGTTCTATACTGTTTTATCCATATCTTGAAACTTTACCAATACAAGCTAGTGAGAAATTTCAGCTCTTTCCATTGTCAAAATTGCTAAATGTGAGTGGGGTGATTAGGCTCCTTTTCTTCATTCAAAGTTTTTGGGCAGGAATTCCAGCTAATATAAATGTCCCTCATGGGCCAGATTAGGTCTCAGTATCTAATCTAACATGAACATTTAAGTGACTTGGATTTTTTCCTGCCTTCATTTTTCTAACAAATTTTCTTTTAATTTTCTTTCAAATCTGTTGGTTTTGGTAACTTTTCAGTTGCAGAAAATAGTTTTGTGCATAAATAGATGATGGAAATTCTAATAATTCAAAGTTTGTTTTCAGACTGACTTAAATAGAAAAGTAATCATTTTAAAATATACTCCAGAGCGCAAATCACAAGAAGAACCCCTAGCAGTTGATAATGGGAACAATTAAATGTTTCATTTTTCTTGAAATATTGTGAAATAAGTTTTAAAAATTGTTAATAAAACTCTATTAAAGTTAATATAAAATCAAAGTTTAATTTAAACCAATAATCAAAGTGAAATATTTTTACCTTAATGAAATGAAAAGGTTTTGGTATTGGTGAAATAAATAGTGCAAGTAAGGTCGAATTAGACTTTCTTTCTGAAGCTTTACTTTAGAAAAGTAAAAAGCATTGTTGAAATTACCACGGTGGACTTTATTTTTTCTTTTTCTTTTTTCTTTCCTTTTTTTTTTTTTTTTTTTTTTTTTTAAAAGCTGCGTGTTCTGACAACAGTCTGTTTTTCTTTCATGCACTAGTTCAGCCTGGAAAGTACATGCCAATGCATCATTGATGCCAGTGCATCATTGTAGTGGCCAGCTTCAGTCACTAGCTGACTTCTCACCTTACTTATGGCATGCCCTCATTGAGGTCAAGGCTTGGATTTTATCAGTCAAGAAAAGAGATTTTGGCCATTCCTTTAGTGGCTAAATCAAGAATCCCAAACTGTCTGGATGTCAGGAGCACAGTAAGTCACACTAAGTGGTGCCTTATTGCAAATGGAAGAGAAATGAGCTCTCCAGCTCTGTGTGCCTCTTGGTTCAGGTGCTGAGATGGGAAACATGGAAATAAACCTTTCAGTGGCTAGTTCATCCCAGCATAGCAAGGCCTTGGCTAGGATACAGCTAGGTTCTCTGTAAAAAAAAAAATAGTGTATTAATTTCTGATTTTATTTTATACTGGTACAAACCTACTAAGTTTTTCTAATTGCTGGTGTGTAAAACCCCATTTAACTGGGAGGAGACTGTGGCTTTCTTTGTGCATGGTATGAAGCACCAATGTGTGTGTGGATGTGCCTTTTCTGGTTTGGCATTACCAAATTAAGTGTCAGTTTGTGAAATATTTACTCTATCTGCAGAGCAGATGGAGTGGAAATGCTCATGTGAGTAAATATTTGCCATATATGGACTGTACAATCTGGCTGCATCCTTGCTTATACTCTATAATTTATGCTTTTTAAACAGCAATGAAGAAACCTCAAAAGATTCAGAGGTTCATTTGGATTCTCATAAACACCAAAAGCTTGGATGCTTTCCTCTGCCTCTTGAGGCTCTGCAATTTCAATAAGAAATTTGGTGGAAACAGTTTCTGTAGTAATGCATTTAATGTTTTCACTTCTGCTTCCATCTAGGTGCAGAATATGCAGTGTAACTGCGAGGGAACAGGAGACATTCACTGCACATTTTTAGACTCTGATACATAGCTCTGTTTAGATTTGGGTCAAGTATAGTGCTCGACAGGCAGTCCAATTTTTACCTAAAAATGTATTATTCTGATATGTTTTAAATACCTAATTCTGCTCAACACCCTGTGTAAGAGAAGTCTTATTTGACTACTATCATTGAATGTGTTTTCTATAAACTCATTTGCTCTCTTCTCTTAGATAATGAACATTTCAAAACGCATTCAGTAAGTGAAAACGTAGAGAAATAGGAAAGTTTATTTATAATTATACTTTTAAATGATTTTATTCTGAAGATTTATTAAAAGGAGAAGAAAACCCCCTAAAGTTCTGAAGGAATATTAACATAACATGCCTGTAACTCAAGCTGTGTTTAATGAGAGGTGCTGTTTTTTTTTCTGCCATGAGGGCTACAGTCCAATGAGTGATAGCTATGAAAGAGGTCACATACATATTCATCAAATTCGACATGCACATGTAAACTGGTTTTAATAGGCCATGACAGCAGAAGTTGTGTCAGGCAAATAGCTGCACATGTGCTCATTCCCTCGACTGGCATATTTAGCCATTATCACTCTGGTATCCATGGATGAAATATTAGCTTGTTAACTTAAGACCATCAGTTGTTGCTGATGCTTAGTGGCAACCAAAAAAAACACAGATTCCCTCTGCAACTTTATTATGTGCAGAGGTAGAATTGAATTATTACAATTTCATTGTAATATTTCCATTTCCTTCCCTTATTTATTACAGAGGATATTTGCAAGTGATAAATTGGAACGCAACTACAATATAAATAAAGGGTCTATTGATTCAAAAATACTCCAAGGATTGCATCCTGTTATTTCCATGAATTTCTTCCACTGTGCTTCTGATTGTACATTCAGAAGGAACAACGTTGCTACAGCAGTAATTTTTCCATGAGCACACAGCAGCGTGTATATTGACACAAAAAAAATAAACCGAGGGAAAATACGGTCCTTCAGAATCCTCAGCGCAGCAAGGGGTAAACGACCGGCGCTCCGCCACGTGTAAATCAGCATACCTGCTGGATCCCGCTGGTTTGTTTTGCCTAAGGTGTGACAGTTTGGTTAACAGTTAACCTCTTCTTGTTGTTCTCTTCCACGGCTAAGGACAAGGAATGCCGGACTTTTCCCATCTTGTAGGGGAATAACATCTTTCCGCACTGGGGAAAGAAAAAAAGAAAAAAAAAAAACAAAAAACGGAGAAGAGCCACTACATGCAGAAAAACAAGGTTACTTAAACAATAGCTTTGCATCTGAAGGAAGATGTACTGCATTGCAGTCTCTTCCCCAGAGAGATTTTTTAAAGGCTACACCTTTGGGCTGATGTATGGGATTGGGCTATGATGGTGTGTTTGAGGAAGGGATTTGCATTGCTCCAGCAGCAAAGCTACCTCTGCGTGATACAAGTATGATGCACTGGGTTACAGACCTGTTGCTATATGTATGTTTACAAACAAGCTTGAGCAGGGCGAAAAACCTAAAAAAGAGTTAAAACCTTGTAGCATTCTAATTGTGTACGCTGAGGTGTGAATGCCTTGCTTTTCCAAATTGGTTCCCTTGCATTTGTTGAAGGTCTTTTGGAAATATTGAGAGCTAGTGAAAGCAGATGTCAGGCTTGGCCAAATTATGGTGTACTTGATTGTAATTTAAAAGTAATAAAACAAGTCAGCACTGAGGCAACTCATCTCGGCAAAGAAGGAAATAGTTCCCTCTGTAAACAAGTTCTCCCCCTTCCATGTCAGGCCAGGAAACTGAGCTGCGTAAGTCATGAGGGCAAAATCTTTAGATGCACAAATAAGATGTGGAAGGTGGGTCTTGAACCATATCCTCTTGTGGCCCATTAGACCTTGACATAGTGGGGAAAGATGGTGGGAAGTTAGAAATAGTTTGTAGGTTTTCTTCTGCACAAGGACAATAACTGTTTCCCTGGGGATGGTAGTTGCAAATTCCTGGTGCACACACTAATTTCAGCCATGGTCCCTCCTGTCTGTGGCCTTAAAAGACTCTTTATGCCAGGTCTGGTATGAAGTTGGCTACAGCAGCGTTATCCTGTCTGGGAGTTGCTCTGCTGCCTGGAGGGAATATTCACAAAAACGAACCACAGCTGCAGTGAATAACACCAAAGAGCCTTCTCGGGAGTTGAGGTTGGTGTTTATTTTAAGAAAGCACACCTCGCCTTTGTGATTTTGGACTCCCACACAGTTGGGAATGCCACGGCCAGTTGAGAAATCTGTAAAATTGGACTCCTGAGGCAGATACATTCATCAGTCAGTATGCCCACCTTTGCGTGCCTTGCACTGCTGTATTTTGTGTAAGAACAAGCACGGAGAATGGTGCTCTGTCAACCATCCCAACTGCAAGGAGAATGAGGTTCAAAGAGAAATACTTAAGGAAAAGTACTGCATTTCGGTTTTGAAGGACTAAATTGAGAATTATCTGTATTTAGAAAAGGTGACAAGTTTGGAGCAGGTCCTCTGTTTCTCCACATCACGCCAGTTTGTGTGTCTTTGTCTTCTAAGTTTGACACTACATGCTTCAGAAAGAAGAATTAATTAGAGAAGTTGGACAGGAGATAACTGCTACTATTTGTGGGGTTAGTCTTGCTCTAATCATTTAGAGGTGAAGGTGGCATTATGGCCTGAAATAGAGGACATTATCCTGACCAAAATGTTTCTTAGCATTGCACATTGCTGCTCCAGGTAGTTTTGAAATCCAGGTATCAGCCAGTGAATCTTGCCAGTCTTCACCTCCAGGCTGGAAGACCCTTTTGCAGATCTGGAGTCCCAGCATCTTGGCATGCAGGTCACTGGAAGATTTTGAGTCTGAAGTCTTCCAGACAGTGTCTTCCTATGCAGCTGTGTAGGAAGAGTCTAGTGCAAGGGGTCATGAGGAAGGCTCTTAGGTGCTGCTGTGCGATAAATGAAGATAATTTAAGAGGAGAGACATGGAGAGTTGACATGAGTTAATCTTTTACCATTCCTCTATTTTGTATTTGTTAATGTAGCAAGTCTGGTTTCAAATATTTTGAAAAAAGACCTGAGACTGCCCCAGTACTAACTGTGCAAGGAGAAGTCAATCCTATAAAAAGACTTTATCTTTTTATTAAAAAATGCACTAAGTCGTGGGAAAATATTCAAAATGAGGAATGATCTGATAAAAAACATTAGAGGCTTGGCGTTGGCTCGTATGAACTTTTCTGAAAGAGAAGGGACGTGTTTGTATATTTCTTATCAAACAACCCCAGATTTATTTATATCAATCATTCCTGTAACATGACATGTGAAATTAGCATTATTATTTAATTTTGCATTTACAGCGACAAGCAACATCATTTTTGATCTTGTCTAGATAGAGGAGATGGTTTCCAAAAGTGCTTTTCAATAAATGGGAAAAAATGGCTGCTCCTTAATAATGTAGAGTGCAGTTTTGATTCATCTGGGTTTAAGAGCACAATTTTTTACGGAATCCAAAAGAAAGAAGGTTTTTCTAAACCTCCTAGTTATACTAAGAAACCTGTCCTCTGAGCAGGACAATAATATGCTGCAATCTCTGTCACAAAGAAGCATTTGAGGTTTTTCTTCACTTTTGTGACCTCAAATCAACTTTCTGTCTTGAATATATAGTAAACAGTTCCACTGCATTCATTCCAAAAGGCAAGCACATCTGAACTTGCAGTTGAAACTATTTATTTGACTTTTTTTCTTTCTTTTTTGACAAGCTGTTTAGCCTCCTTGATTTATTGACATGCCGAGTTAATTCATTGTTTGAATTTGAGAGAGATTTAGGGGTGTGCTGGGGTGGATTTTTCAGCTGTTGGGTAGCACCAGCGTTTGCAACTGGAAGTCTAATTAGGGGATGGGACAGGAAGAGCTGCTTGCATAGTTATTTTTGCATGTATTTTAATGGAAATAAGGCAATACAGCAAGTCAATGGTTAACGTTTATAAGTCTGCATATAGATAAACTTACTGCAACTGTTAGACCCTTCCATAAGAGTTCCATGTCTTTATGTTCTTTTCCCTTCCTCTGCATTTCTACTCCTTTAAACAATTGGAAAAAAATCTGCATCCTAAAGTTTTAGGAAATGTTTGTCAAGTGAGGCTGTCTGTAACCATCTGCAGCGCTCTTGGCCATCGAACACCAGCAAAACTTCCCCAAACAATTGGCATGGCATTCCCTAATGAATGAGCACCACCAGGGAAATGAAGCCTCAGTTTGCTTGCCTGTTGTTCTGCCCAGCAGGAGAAATCCCCTATATGCCACTTCTGATCACTTTTTTGAGTCAGTAAAATGCTCCTTGGCACATAGTTTCCTAAACTTTATGGGGATGATTTTCCGATGACATGACATGTAAAAGATGGTGTCTTGCATGTGTTTTTCCTTTCTCCCTTTCCTCGCTGACTGCTGGGTCACCGTTGTCTGGTTGAACATACACAGCGTGTGCACTATGTGCATTCACACTTCCTTGGCAAAGGCACCTCGTACAGAAAGCTCACTCCATAAATAACTTGGGCCGTGCGTTTATTCTGCTCTGAAATGCTGTAAAAAATAAAAGGCTACCTATCAAAGTTGTTTGTCTAATAATGGAGGAAGGGGACGATATTGTAAACACTGTCCAAATGAATTGTAGTAACCAGAATAAATGGTGGTTGCTGTTACTGAGCGCTGAGACTGAGCCGAGGCCTTTCCAAATGCATCACATGTGACTTTAATCCATTCCAGAGCCTAGGTCTCTTCCAGGCTTGGAAATTTGATGCTCCGAGGTGCTAAGCCCCCTCTATTGCTATAGAAATCAATAGGGCAGCAGCCTGCTCAGCACCCCGCAAAGGCGATCAATCTGTTGCAGGCCCAGTCCTCCAGGCCTGATCCTGCACAGCATTTCTGTCCACACTTAATTTTAGACAGGGATATACCGCCGTTTGCAGAAGGACCACTCGCTTTAAGTTAACGTGCACATAGGGTTTACAGCACCGGGGTCTTGGTCTGCGTTTGGGTTTTGTTTCGATGCCGCAGCTTGCTAGCGTGCCTTCCTTGTAGCAGTCTGCTTGAATAAGGCCACGTTTCTCTTCTTAAAATCAGCAGTTTATCTCCTTTTGGTGGACAAATATTCTTGGCACTGAACTTGTTAATAATAAGCTGGAACAGGGGCTTAAAGGAATCTGTTTACAGTGTCTGAATGAGACCGTATAGGATATATCCAGCAAAACACCATTTTATGTGAAAGTTTAAACCAGCAGGTGCTGATGCTCACACAGTGTCCCCTCACCAAGAAAAACGTTAATTCATGAAAGAAACAGTAGGGTGGGGAAGGGGTGGAGGGAAAAACAAAAACCAAAACCCACGTTCTCAGCCATCAATATTTGCCACCTGAGAGGGGATAAATCCCACTTCAAACAACCCTTCAGACACCGCCATGTAATGGTCGGAAAAGGCACTCTTTGAGGTGACATTCAAACCTCTGATAGCAGGCAGGCAGTTCTGACAAGAATAATTTTCTCTCCTCTCAGGCCAGTGACTTTTCTGCTCGCCTACCTGTCCGCCACAGCCTGGCCGGAGCAGTAACTGAACCCAGCTTGTCGGAGGGGTGGGGGCCGAGGCCTCCGGGCCTCCCCAGCCCGTCTGTAATTATATGGCCGGCAGAGGAGTTCCTCAGGTTGCACATTAGGCCCTTGCTGAGATCAGTAATTATAATATCAGTTTTCTCCAAATTGGTCTGACAGAATGGCATTGGTAGCAGAGGTGACTCAAAGTTTAGTAAGTCTTAGGGAAAGTTTACTGTCTCCTGCTGCTTTCTGTCCCACAAATTTGGCTTCTCTAATAACCAGCACTGGCCACAAACAGTAGGAATCCTTTTCAATCACTATTAGCAACACTTCATTTCTGTCATATTTGACCCCTGGCAAGCTGCAGCCCAGCAAAGAGCATTCCCTGCAGAAAGTAACCAGACGTCCAGGATTTACTCTGTGACAAATGACGTTGTTAAGGGCCCTTAAAAAACACTAAAACAAATTCACAGCAGGACTCTGGAAAGCCCTTTACCAACCTCCGAAGGATGCAAGGTATAGGATAGCCCGTATACAGTAGCACCCCATCTTTACCTGTTCCCTGTGTGACTTCATGTTTGCTGGAGCCTCCAGCAGGAAACTGCTGCTCCCCTTCAGTTTCTTAAAAGTCTGGTGATGTTATTTGTGTTTTATACTGGGAAGTTTCCTAACACAGTGACACCCTTCTCTCACCTAGACGTTTTCATTTGCAACTCTTTCTGGGTAGTTCAGCAACCCTGTGAAAAAGTGAGACACAAGGAGGTTATTACAGCCACCAAGGCCACGTCTAGTCAATGCCTTAATTTTAAAAAGTAAAATATCTAAGTTCATCAGGAAACTTTTGTTTTGTTTTGTATTTTTAATTCTGTCGTGCACAACACTTTTTTTGGAGGGCTTTTTTTTTTTGGCATACTTAGTTTCTTGCAGAGCCAGTTGTGCATTTGAGGGGACATTGCAGACACCAGCATCCACGTAATCCACTGTTGTAAGGGTATAAAACGGGTGCAGCATGACCCTGGGCAAGGCAAGCAGCAGCAGAAGAGCTGCTGGAAGATTGGAGCACGATAAATAGGAGATGCACAGACTGCTCTTCTTCAGACACATCCAGCTCAGTAGTTCTGAGATAGATCCAGGTTGCTCAGTGGGAGCTGTGGTCTGTTAAGTGTAATGAATACATTTAAAAAAAAAAAAAAAAAAAAAAAAAAAAAAAAAGAAACAGGAGAAGATGTAGCAAGACAGAAAAGCGAGGGCTTTTGATGCCACAGCCTCTTACATACTCCTCCCAGCTGTTATTTCCTTATTTCATTTCCTCACCTTGTGATTTACGGGGGGGGGGGGGGGGGGGGGAAGCAACAAAAACCTATCTTGGCTGATGGTTTAAGGCCATTCAGAAACAGTGGTCAGCAGGGTCACCCTGAGTCCTCGTGCATTGCCTGTTCTCCTTCCCACCCACGTCACCGTGCAGGCCAGCCACAAGCTCGGGGCAGAAAGCTGCCTAGGTGCGGCAGGCACTGCCCTGACCGGGTGAACGGCATTGTTTGCCCTTCCGTGGTATTTTTCCGCTATGCTCACAGTTGACATTTGAACATATTTTGGAGGGCGTGTTGCAGCCGCACCTAAGCCTGTGCCTCAGGCCTGTTGTCTCTGACCTAGCAGCCTTCTTGGGAGCCAAGCTGAGGGCTATCCTCTCTGTGCACGTCCAGTACATCCTTATTTTAGGGATCTGTGCAGTGCTTCGCTTAGTTTCAGGATTCCCTGAAGAGGTACATTGCTTTTAGGTCAAGAGCAAAACAGCCTATTTCAAACAGACCTACATGCTTTCCTTGTACAGTGCCCACACACTCCTACTTTTGCATGAAAAATGAGAGTTTTGCTGTAGTTTCTGTCTTCTGTCCAGTTTATGTCTTCCTTGGCAAACCAGATGTTGGCACGTGCAGCTTCCAAAAGGCCTGGTCAGCTTGCACAAGAACAGAAAACAGGCTGGGTGCACTCAGAATTAGCACAGACTGACTTGAGAGCTAGCTACTGTCTCAGCTGGGCAATGGTGTTTGCCAGAGAATGGGATTAGGGGAGCAAGTATCTGTGGGATGCCAGAGTTGTATTTCTTGGTCATCAGTGCAATGAGAAGTATATGTTAAAGGGTGACACAAAATTATTACTGTTGTATTTGGGCACTTGCAATAAATACATAGAAGGGAGAGGGTAGGAGAGGAAAAAAAAATCTGTCAAGAATTGCTGCACATCTGTGTGTATTTTGGGGCCTGAAATTGAACATTCTCTGGAGTCTTTGATCCACAGCTTGGTATTTTGCTGAAGAAGGCTAAGTTAGACTGATCAAAAAAGAGCAGTGTGAAGAGGGACCAATTACTACTTGCATTGTGCCATGTGAGATTGTCTTCTAGACCTGGATATGCTCTTAATATACCACAAATAGCCTAAGAAGGTCCAGTTCTGTTGCTGGGAATGTATGTACTGAACTGAAAGTATTTTGCAGCCATCAAGGTCTCCTTTAAAAATATCTTTACAATTTTGTTTCATCTTCTCCATTAATGCCCCCTGCCAAGGCTCATAGAGTGAGTAAACAGAGTGCAACAGAGCTGAAATCCTAGGAGATGCTGATGGAGTGCATGGTTTGTACTGGGGTGGATCAGTCAAGAGGGCCTTGAGCAAAAAACTCACGTAGGCCTTGCTGTTCAACTCAGACAGAAATCGGGCATCAGGGAAGAAGTGTGTAACCTGCTACTTTCCACCTCAGAGGCTGTAGGTTGACAGACGTTTTTACACACCCAAAGTTGTGCTGTAGGGCTGCCATCTCGGCCTGGCTACCATCCTCCCAGCCCAAGTAACCCCTTGGGTTACCCCTCGTATCTTGCCAGGTTGGTTTTCAGCCATCCCAGGTTCCTGAGCCATACAGCTGTATATACTCGCTGGCTGGGGCCCAGGAGGGCAGACCCACAAGCAGCCCCCCTCTGGAGGCACATCCATACATGCAGGTGGAACCACCAGGGGACCCCAAAGGTCCTCAGCGTGGTCACTGTTGCAAAGCCCATGGGATGCCTGCTCTTTCAGTGTGTGAAAAGTCCACTCCCAGGAAAGACAGGTTTTACTTAATTCTTTCTGATTTTTTCTCCTCCTTAATGGCCTTAATTGATTTCCTTTCCCTGTGGCTGCAGGCCCGGATTACCAACTTTCCTCAGAGCCTGAAGGTGCAGGACACTTCTGAAGTCTCGAGGCAATGTAATTAATCAGCTATACGGAGAGATGGAGTCCAGTTAAACTATCAGCCACTACTGGCGATCTGCAGTGGAGCCATGCTGATCCTGCGGTACGTGAGGCAGAACTCCCTGTATGAGCCATTAAAAGAAGTCAGATCCTGCTGAGGAGGAGAGGTAGGTCTTGTGCTTAATGCACCAAACTGGGATTCACGAGGCAGAAGCCAAATTCCCGCTTCCCTGCCTCAGCCTTACTGCCTGCCCTTAGGGTTGCCACTTACTATCTGTGCCTTAATTGCAAAGTTTCTGCGTGCCTGTGTTGCTGTACAAAGCTCTTTTTTTCTTAAAGAAGCAAGACGTTTGCCACAACGGAGCCCTGTGATCAATATAAAGTATCACAGTTAAAACGGAAAGTGGGATATTTGCTGGAATGAAGACTGTTTCTTGGGCTGACCCACAATGCACACGTTGTGGGGGCTTGTTGACTTGCTGCTGTGCTAATGCCCATTCACACGGCTCGTTTCTTTTTGGCATTGCTCAGTTTATGTGAAAATCTACATCTTTACATTTCCAGTAAAAGTCTGGTCCGGGCTAAGTTAACATAAAGCTTGGTGGAGAAACAAGGGGACAGGCTAGCATTAAAAGGAAGGGAGCAGAGGTGACTCAAAGTTTAGAGAGCCTTAGAGAAGTTTACTGTCTCCCGTTGCTCTCTGTTCGACAGAGTTGGCCCATCTAAAACCAACACTGGCCAGCAGCAGTGGGAATCCTTTTCAATCACCATTAGCAACACTTTTATTTCCATCATACTTGACCACAGCAGGCTGCATCCCAGTGAAGAGCATTCCTTTCAGAAAGCCAGCAGACATTCAAGTGCAGCGGATTTACTGTGTGAAAATGGCATTTTTAGGGGCTTCTGAAAATGTTTAAATGAATGCTCTTTTTTTTTATTCTTTCTCACAGCTTGATTCTCAGCTTAGAAAGCCCTTCTTGCTAAACGATTTTAGAGTCTCCTACAGGAGTTTAAAAGTTAGGTTAGTGTTCAAAATATAAATGTCTCTTGCTACTGTGGAACTACTCATTTCTTAAGGCATGTATATTGGGAGAACTAGTGTTTTCAACTATTTTGTTCAGTGTGAATGAATTAGGATTACTGATGCATATTTTGGAGTTGACAAAAGAATTCTGGACAGTCTTTAAGTTTTTATGAAACTGTGCAGTAATGTTCGTGAGGTTTTCCTGCTCAGACTAGCAAGACAGCCTTCCATAATACAGCCCCATTCAAGTTGAAAAGAGCCAAGAAGAAAAATATCCCCTGGTTTGGCCCTATTCCTAAAACTTTCCGTATCTCCTTAATCAGGAGACTGCTTTCAGGTCAGGGGGAGGGAGCGACTGAAGGGACTTAAACTCAACACTTATTTGTTGGAGAGGACAAATAGAACTAAAGTCAGTCTCCACTGCAAATCTTAGTTAAAGCACAATTGCAAGGAGCTGGTTAAATCCAAGTCAGTGTGGTGGAGTGGTAGGACTTCCCTTCGCTCCCCAGACCAGATTAAAGTGGCTCTGGGTTTGGTTCTTTCCCTGCACAGAAACGCCTGGGCTCTCGCCAGTTCTGCCTGGAATCAAAGGGAATCTCTTTTCTGCAGTGAATTATGTGACGGGCAATTATGTGCAAATAACTATAAAAGTATGGGTTTTGTCAAGTTCCCGTAAAGTCCCTGTTTATATTCACAAACTTTTACTGTCTTCTTTCCTGAGGCTGGAGATTTCAGGAGCAGCTTGTGAACTTTGTTCCCCTCATATTTTTTTTTTCTTGTCCTGGTTTTGGGGGTATCACTGAACCGACGGCTGCTCCTGTGAGGGAATTTCCATGTGCTGATTCCACGTGCCTCTCCCTACATAAACTGCAGTTGTGGCCCAGGTTAATCCCACCTCACTGCATCAATAGCCCAGTCAACAAAGACAATCTCTTAGGGTTTTCAGAGAGAAATAAGCATATTTAGACAGTGTGTGGGTCAACTATGGGATGAATAATCTGCTGAAGAGCTGGTAGTCCCTTGTTAATTACAGAGCCTTGGTGATTGAGACCCCAGCCAAGATGCCTCTGGTGAAATCAGATGAATCCAGGCACGTGGTGCTCCTGCCTGCAGCCCTCCTGAGCATGAACAGCAGTGGGTGCAAATTCAGTTTGGGTCAGTGTGAAAGCATAATGCAAAATGCAACACAAAAACCCTGTGCAGGGGAACAGTTTGACATCCTTCTGTTGTTCTCAGGAAATTAGTGCAGCATCGCTTTGGGAGTCAAACACGTAATTTGAATGTTGGGCCTTCTAATTGATCCCAGTCTTGACAAAGACAGACTTGATGTTACATACTATGTGATCACTGGCACAGCAGGGGCAACTAGACAGAGAGAATTGAGTGGTGTGTTCATGAAAGAGCTAATAGAAATCAAAGATAAAATGTTGCCTCCTTGAAATTATGCTCCCCCACACATGTGGTCTGTTCTTTCTTATATGAAGAATATAGGGAGTATTTAATGAACTGGGTCTTAAGTGAGTATAGCATGTTGCCCACTGCAACTGTGTGGTCTCCATTAAACGCAATACTGTATTTTTGATGGGCAAGCAAATTGGTTTCTTTTTTTTTGTTTGTTTGTTTTGTTTTGTTTTGCTGACATTAGCCAGGAGCTTACATTTTCCATTTCCTACAGTAAATTGTGCTTGTCCAGTTTTGAAGAGTACAGAGTAAAGGTGTATAAATGTGTATGTCGAGGGTGGCAATGTAGGAGATGGAGTTCAATAGTGCAGTTTCTGTTGGTTTTAATCTAGATTGAGGTGAATATTTACCTGTCAGGTGCTTTCTCCCCAGAAATCACTGCCCTACTAACATTTCTCATGCCCTTGTGCACTCTTTAATTATTAGTATAAAATATTCTTCGTAGAAATATTAATAAACGTGTACAAAGGTATTTGGATTGAAACACTGCATTTAAGTGACTGACTCATTCAACTGCTCTACAGGCGGTAAGTTAGAGCTTTATTATAGGTTGACCAATTCTGACTTAAGGTGAGATGCGGTCAGTAAACATGGGTTTGTCTTGTTTTTCCCAAGTAGAAAACATTCTTGTTTTGAAGGTGTTATCTGGTGTAATCTCTGTTATTAGAATTAAGGCGGGAAAGTGTTACTGTGAGTGTGCCTGCTGTTTTGGCAACAAAATCAGTAGTCACTGGGTACTGGGATGGCTTGAAAGTGCAGCCAATGCAATGTTCGCAGTGATCAAACTGGAGCTCTTGCTGCTGTGTCAGTTGCCAAAGATACATAGTTAGAGCCTTCATTCAGGGAGAATGAGGAAAATTCATAGTCCCATGACATTAAATAAAAAGAACAGCCAAAACCCTTATTATATATTTCCTATTTTCCATTTCTTTGTATGTGATTTCCTTCTCCTTTACATCTCTCTGTGTCGGAAAGGTTCTTGTTTAAAAGGTTTTGTAGATATTGGGAACAAAAGCAACTGAACTTGAAGTCTGATCCAGCCAACCAGCTCTTCCTGCCATGTACAGCTGTTCTTTCCTTTCGAACCCTCCAAAACCCTCTGAGCTAAATGCTTCATTTAAAAAAAAAAAAAAAGAAAGAAAGAAAAAAAAAAAAAAGGAATCATCAATCATAACCCTTCTGGTAAGGAGAAGAGGATTCTTCTGAACAATAAATAGAAAATTTCCTTGCATTCGTTTCAACACAGTGTCTGTTATTCTTCCTGTAGTAACTGTTCTTTCTGTGCACCTACCTACCCCCCTTTCTGTGTGTTTCTTCTTCTCCATCCTCTCTCAAAACATGCTGTCTGCTCCGTCTTCCCAGTTGTATCACATTCCCTGACTTTTATCCTTTCCATCTTGTTTCCATGGGCCTGGTCTGGTACCACTGAAATTAATGGACATTTTGGCAATTTCTTTGTCTATAACAAAGCCGGATGCTGTCTAAGTGCTGCTGCACTTGGACCAGTAGTAAGTGTATCAGGTTCCCTATGAAACTCCATCACACTGGTGCTCAACAGGAAAATCAGTGCTGCTTTTGTCAGGCTAGCCAGGATGTACATCATTACTAAAGAAGCAGTCAGGCCGTATGGAAAATTAAATCAAACTCTAAGATCCCAAGATGAATTGGAGATTGGCTTCCTCCCAGTTCTGTTCCCGAGGCTGAGATCTTTAGCAGACATGCTGGAGGAGGGAAAAGATGGAGCAGGAGAAAGGGAAGTTTTAAATGCCCTGAGGCAAAAGCTTAGCCATCCTTCTCGGCAGCAGTTTCCAGCTCTCTGAAACCTTTACTCTCAGCTACTGAATAAGTGCTCACTGTTTCAATTTCTATATTTTTTTCCTTCTCTCCCTAAAATATAACTATCAGTCTTTACAACAGGGTAGTCTGGCTTTTGGAACAGTCAAAGCTTAAAAAGCTGTTAAAGAAACTTTACAATAAAATATAAAGAGTATGTCACCTGCCTGCTGTCCCCACTGGAGAGCCGTGTTAGAAAATCTCTTCCTGAACTGATGGCTCAAGCTTTCTTTTTAGTTAAAATAAGATTGTCTGCATAAACCAGGCAAGGGAAGAAAGAAAGGGTCTTGAAGAAAGAAAGAGAGATTGAGAGAGGAAGAATCACAAATGAGTGATTGGAAAAATGTCTATTCTTTGTCCTGTAAGCACTTTAGTGACGCATTAGAAAGCTGGTAACCCTAAGCTTCCTCTTGTCAGTGAAAAACAGGAGGTATCTCCGAAGCATAATTCTGCTCAGCTAAAACCTGAGTCAGCCTGCCAATGTACTTTCTGTCTGTGTGGATGATAAAGGAAAAAAATAGCAATTCACTTTCTATGTTTGGTTTCTCAAGCAAATGCTTAAATGTGAAAAGGGTGAAATTAGTCCTTTGTGCATACGGAAGGGATACAGTACAGGCAGATCTGCAGGGATGCCAGCGAGAAACTAGGGACACAGAGCAAGAACCAGCATGTGAATGAGCCTGTATGTCTGAGGCAAAGGGAAGAGACAAACAAATCATGTCCAAGAGTAGGTGGCACCAAGTGATGGGCACTTGTGACAAAGATGGAGCAAATGTGGCTAAAATGTCCCTGTGTTTGCAGCTGTGTTTGGTGCCCAGTGGTGGCTGTCATGAGAAATGTTGGAGGCTGAGAGGTGTGAGGGCGCAGGAGGAAGCACCTGGACATCTCTGGCTGCACTAGAGACCATGCTGCACAGACCATGCTGCAGGCTGCTGCTTCTGCAAAGCCCAACCTATCTGGGATTTTACACTTAAAGGGCCTTGTTCACTGCCATTAATAATTTGCAGCAAAATCAGACAGAAAATGAAATATTTTTTTTCGTGTTAAAAAAGCTGCCCTAAATAATTATGTATTTTTTCTCAGATATGTGTCAGACCAGCAGGGTCATAGCAGTCCTTGAAAGGTTACAGAATTTGTTTGCCAGGGGGCCATTGCTCTTCTGTTTGTTTATTGCTTCATCTGACACCTTATGCACTTCCCATGTTGCTGAGGGTTGCCTATAAATCTTGTACCTTGTACCAAATTAAGAAGACCATCTGTTGAAGGAAGCCTGTGTGAGGAGGTTTCTTGGAATGCAGCACTGATGGAACTGTAGCACCTATACAGTTATCTGAAGCCCCTCTTTCCCTGCAGAGAAAGGGGGCAGGATTAGTTTTCTGTTGAGCACCACACAGCTCCAGTGAATCTGTAATTTCCAAATGTCTGTTGATTGGATTTGTGTATTAATGGTTATAAGGATCTTCCTCCTTAAGCTATAAATCACATTTTATGGTATTAATTCATAGGAAATGATTAAAGCATCCTAAATAGGTAAAGATTTACAGGTTTAATATTAGCTGCTTGACTGGCATCTCCCCTTGATGTTGTAGTGCCAGAAGACTGATTGGAGTGAGTTCATTTTTATGGAGTTATTCTTCATTAATAACCTGTTTCTGACTCCATCAAACATGTGCAAGGGACACGGAGACAGTTATTTGTTCTGAATATGAGGGACTGTAGGTTAAATGTTTTCCTTCATTTCAGATTAGTTACAGTACTGTGTTCTCTGCCGTAAGCAGCAACTCACTGCTGAGGGATGTGTGAAACAGGCAGGCAGTTAGGTTATATTCTTCAAAACAATTCCTAAAAATTCAAGGATGTCCATTGTGAAGGGATAACAGACTCGGCTTTCCTCCCCCACTCCCTCATTTGATAATGTAAATTTTTTTCATTTTGAAGAATGCACCTACCTTTTAAAAAATAATCTTGATGGGGATTTGAAAACAAGAGGGAATAGAGCCCTGGTAGATCTGGTCAGAAAATGTTTTCCAAGAAGCTGGGAAGAAACAAATTGTTGTAAGATGTCGTTTGTGAGTTAGTATTTGTGTATTTGAATGGGTAGAGGGCAATGCAAAGAGGATCAGAGATACAGTAATTGTATCTGGGAAGGTTGTGCATAGTCACGAGAATATTGTCCATTTCTGCTGGTACAAAACAGGAAGATCTTTTGTGAATGACAGATTGAATTTCCATCTCTTGGTGCCTGCATGTGCATAACCTGTGTATCCCTAAGTTGCCACATTTCTACAGCAAAAAAAAAATCTGTGCAACCATCTCACTTATCTCCTGTTAAACATAACTGTAATGCAGTGATATCTTCATCTTTACTCAAACTGAAGGTAATATCTCCATGTTTAATCAGTCTGGAAGGTGCCATGCTTTTTGGTCTCCTGAAAACGAGACACTTTTTTGATGTCATCTAAATCATATGCATTGCACTGCAGTAAACAGGGAGGTCTTGATACTACTCACCTCTCACACTGCCCAAACCGAGTTCATCAGGCAAGTTTGGAACAAGAAAAGGCTATTGTTAGCCATCATTACAGACGATGGATTAAATCGGCAGTTTCCAAATGTTGATCCAGAGACCTGAAGGTCTGCAGAGACTGAGCTGACCTTGAGAATTTTCCATGCTTTGATTCAGCGATTAAATCACGTTGCAAGAAGTTCACCAGTCAGAAACATATCATTGGCTGATGATATGGCTGGCAAAATTTGACAGAAGTCAATGCAGTCATGCAGCCCTCACTGCCTGAAGAACTGTCCTCTTTCCCAGACCGTGTTCAAAATCTCTTCCTGTGAGAGCCCCACAGCGGTGTCACTGCTACTGCAGCACCATTTGGTTATCAGGGGGAGGGAAACAGTCTTTGTGATCACCTTTTCTTAAGATGTGTATATGGTATAAAAAGTTTTGAACACTTCTGGCTTTTACTTCCAAGAAGTTGGAAGGGAGGAGAGTTATTACCACAGAGAAACAGAAGGATAATACTGGATGTTTGTATGTTAGAGGTGGTCCATGTACAGTGCCTGGAGGATCTTCTGATGAGATGTCACATCATATAAGAAATCCAATACTCAAATGCTGTTGTCATAAAAAGAAGGTTTTACTTTGACTCTATTCCAGTACTTCAATGCTGTTCCAGAAAAATAAAGAACCAGTTTTATAATGAAATTACTTTGTTTTGAATGCTGTTCACATACAGAAAATGAAAAAATCTTTCATGTTCTGGTTAGAGGAATTAGCCCCAAGAACATTTTAATGCTACTCGCTCTTATTTTTGATTTTGTGTTCCAGAAATGTCTGTGTTGCTTGCTAATGATCATAAAGCATCATCAGCCCATCCTTTGCCACGCATAATGAAAGCCAGCATCTCAGCAATGTTAGGAAGTAGCTTTATTTCGATACCAAAAGGAAAAGCTTTTTTTTTTTTTTTTTTTTTTTTGTTAAAGACCAGCAATAATCATGGACAGTACAGCAAATCACAGTGTTTTTCCCAGCAAAACACGATCAAATGTTTTATTCTAGCCAACAAACAGGTTTCTGATTCTGCGAATACCATGACACAGAAGGGCATCTCTAGCAGTGTGCCATTAAACCTCCTTGGCCTGTATAAGAAGAGCTTGGTTCTGACTGTGTCTAATGAACTTTGAATTCAGTGGGACTCTTCCCGTGACACCTGCTGACGTCTCCCAGGTCCTGTCAATAGACCACTGGGAAGAGAGGGTTTTTTTGCCTGGTTTAGCAGCTGTTTCACTCAGATGTACATGGGAGGCTGAGCAGATAGCTGGGGTGTTTGTGGGGATGCTGCTGGCATCTGGAAGTGACTATAAACTTAGGTTTGGGATCTGGGTGGCTTTCGTGTTTGGTTTTGGGGAGAAAGAAAATAGTTTTTAATCCATGAGAAGAGGTTACATTGCAACTTCATGCCGTGAAACCCTACATTTTCTTCTCAAGTTGCTCACTTCACTGTTTGGAAGCGGACACAGCTCCCACGTTACCAGTAATAGTAATAAAATTCCTTAAACACATCGGTTCTAACAGCAGCTCCTGGGACATCTTCCTGGTGATTTCCTTCTGATGCGACCTGCTGCTATTTACATTAAGAATCTCTGACTGCTTGAAAAATGGATCAATATTGCAGCACTCCAGTAGCATTTGGATTTCTTCTTTTGCTTCCTGGCCTGTTGTGGTTTTGTTTTGTTTTGTTTTGTTTTAATATTCCTAGGGAAATCCCATCCAGCCTGGCAATGGTCTCTAAGGCGCTGCCCTTTAGTAGCTGCCACCCATCCAATCAAAGCAGGGCAGAAGCTGCCAAGCTCTAGTGCTTCTTTGCTTTATTCCTCGAAGAATGTCCCTGCCTCCTCTTTCTTGGATGTTTTCTGTATAAACATTTGTGACTCTGTCTCACTGTTAGCCAAGATCATGTTTGCTTGCAATTAGTGGAGCTTTTGAACAGATTTGGGCCAGTGCTACACAGTTCAATAATCACCACTTTTCCACTCTTTTCTAGTAATTCTTTTGTGATGGGCAAATATATTTCACAACATAATAATGTCCCTTGGCAGGTTTGATCTCATTCTCATAATGCGAATGTTTATAGACAATGGACTCAATATGCCAGTTAAAACAGATTTTGATTTTGCTTATCTACAGCCAAAGTTCTTGGCCCCTGGTGCACAACCAAACCATGTGTAAAAAGGTATTCGGCTCGGAATGAGATCACTAACATCTGTTGCTGCACATAACATTTAATCTTCAAGCACCATCAACAACAACAAAAAGCAGTCAGTTCAAATTCAGAAATGTAGAAACATGGGCACTGTGAGACAGAGCTTCGATTCCTCTTAATTGCTGCCATGCCTTGTGGACACCGTGGTGCTCTCCTTGCAGGTATGGTAGTCCTGTCCTCAGGAGTCCCAGAGGTTTGCACCAGGGGAGCAAAAAAAAATGCTTTCTGAGAGGAGGAGCCCAAAAGGCAGCCACTCCCCAGCTGTCCTAGCCCCTGGCAGTTGTGGTCTTGCTGAAAGGAGGTGCCAAAGGGTGGTAAATGTGAGAGATGTTAAGCAGTCGAGAGGGTTTGCTAATATTCTCATAACTGAACATAATGACTGTACTAAAGCTGCTATGTGCCAGTCACCTTTGAGTGGCTAAAATGGTGAGATTAATCACTGTAGAAATCTCTCCTGACCTGTATCGTTTTCTACCTTCTAAACAGTTGTTCTCCAAGAGCGTCTGATCTCAAGACAAACAACAATCTGCAAGCTGTTGAACAACTCTTCACCATTTGTTTCTTGTGCTAGTGTGCCAGCTACTGTTCCCAAGTTACTACAGTGCTTTTTCTAAGCAGACTGGACAATAACTGCATTGCAAGGTGATCCAGTTTCTGAAGACCAAAACAAACAAGTACGGTGTTTTAAGATACCATCTGCATGGACCTTTCCCTGCAGAGCTGGCAGATGCCACTCTGTGTGAGTGACATCTTACCCACTCCAGCCATTAATCTTGTAACCCAGTGCAGAAACCGTCAGAAGCCTCGGTTAATGTGCTCTGCTTGGAAAAAGGAGATGACATGCTCTCAGTTTTTCCATCCATGTTATGCTGCAGTATTGTTTGGAAGAAGGCTCAGGTGTGTTCTCTGTACTGTTAATGGCTTCACTGTCTGCACTGCAATTTGTCAGAGTACCCGCAAAGACAATTTCCTACCCCTTCCCACCATGTTACATCCCTATATTGGCAGCAATCAGATTCTTAAATCACCTGCTGTAACTACCTTTTGTTGTTATTGCTCAGGGGTGGAGGGGAAGACAATTTCTCCAGTAATTCTACCTGAGGACTAAATTGCAAGAGCACAGAAGGTCTTCATATCACTCAGAGGTGCTTAAGTTTTCTAGTCCTTCATGGTACTAACTGCTCTCTGAAGGCGTCTCACTGCAAAATCTCATCACTATCCAACCATTCACCACAGAAGCAGGTTAATGTTGTTGATTTGGAAAGGAGGGCCTAGGTTGTCTTTGTGTAAATAGCTGCTTAACTCCGGCACCTTGCTTCAGTTGCATCTTCACCAAATCTGGTGTTCGGAGGCATTAAAACTTTTAAAGGTAGTTACTGATATATGTAATTGTATTTTGCTTTTGATCCTTGCCTTTAGCCATTGTCTGCAATGCTGTTTGGCCTGTGCTCTAACCTATGAAGTAATAAGTTATCTTAATTTTGGGAAACCTTTGTAGATGGAGCAACATCCCATATTTGTGTTGGAGCTCATAAGTACTGTGCCTGCTTCTAACTTCTGCTGATACGCAGACATTGCTCTGATCTTTATAATAAAAGTAACTCCTAATTATTCTGGTTGCTCTTGATAATCTGCAAATGCAATTTTGAACCTCTTCTTCATCTTGGTGTTCCTGAGAGACAGCATAAAGGCACAGTTTTCAAACTACCCTGAAGAAAAGGAATTACAAGCTATTCCTACAGGTGTCCCTTCCGGATCAGGATCTAAATGAAGTGTCTATGCTTTATATAACTTTCAAAATGCTTGGAACCAACCCTGGAGCTTTTTCAGAAAGCTTATACAGAATGCTGCTTCTAGATCTATGTATCTCTTCTATTCATAGATGGCAGATGGTCTTGGCTTATTCACAGGTTCTGTCCAATGCACCTGGAGTCTGATAGTGCTTGATAATCTCAGCAATCTGAATGACACCAGTGTGTAGTCGTGAATTCTTGATAATGTTGATGAAACCTCACATTTTCTCTTTACTGCTTTTCTTAACCATAAGAAATCTCTCACATCATTCACTGAATGCTCTCACAGACATACATTTGTTGTGCTTCTCTGGTATGGGTGTTGAGGCTATGTTTTTTTAAATACAGGGGAAAAATACCATGACAATGTAAGGGGAATAACATGAGATATCAACGAACTAAGGTAAATTAAGATTTAATGTTATGGCATATTAGTTATATTGTTCTTGTCTACTAGAGCTACAGCTCTGAGTCCTCGAGGAAGGAAAGGTTTATTGAATTATTCTCTTGTATGACGTTGTTGTTGTAATTGTACCTGCTGGATTGGTGCTGTGAAGTTCCTGATCTCCTTGATTGCTCTGATTTTTTTATTGACTCTTAGTTTTCACTGGAAGTTCATCATCATCTTGCACGGGTGAAGCGTATGTTGCATCAAATGGAAATCTGGGTCTCATGTTCTTTCCAGGAGTCATGGTTAACGAACCTGCACCAAGACTTCCTGTGATTTGCATACAGTACCTTTTGTTATGCCCTAATGTTCCTTGCAGTGAAATATGTTTGTCATACAGTCCTAAACATACAAATTGGCCCAGTCTTTCCAAGTAATTTGCATGCCAAAGGATTCAGTTATGGCTCTGAATGAGCCTAGGCCACAATGCTGTGAGACAGGCTTATTTGACAGAAATTCTAGAGTGTTTGGCACATTGTATTTGCCAGAGTGAGGAATGAAATGCAGTCCTGGAAAGAGGATTGTCATGCAGATGACTCACTGCAATCAAACACTTTGAGAAAATATGGTCTCTAAATGTTATGTCTACACATAATTAACTGTATTTATTATAGGACCTGTAGAAATACAGAAACTGTGAAGTTTAGGGAAAATTAAGTTAGGTTTTCAAATATATCAGGCTGCCCAGTGCTTGTTTTTTGGGAGAAAAAAAAAAAAAAAAAAGGCAATTTCTTTGCCAAGTAAACTGAAACATGCTAAAATGCAAATGTTGATGCATTTCGACAAAGAAATTCAATCGCTGAATGCAAACTTTGTCTTCAAAAATTGAAATGTTGAAAACATCCAGCTTTCAAACTGAAAAGTAGGATCATATATACACAATCTTTATTTAATCAGCAGCTTTGACATTTTTATGTTAAAATTTTCTCCAGAAATTGTATTTTTCCCCCCTGCAATATGCCCAATTTACACACAGTATACTTACACGCAAATAGACGCACTTAGGGTAGAGCTGACAGTTTTAGTTCCAGATGTGGCTATATGTGTATATACATGTGCTATATATAATATACATAGTAAATATTGATTTTTTTTCCATTTTCATTACTAATGCCTCAAAATTGAACACAGTGTTTGAGTGTACTTGTATAAGAATTGATATCACTAGAGACATGACTGCACGTGCTCTTTATCCGGAGGGCAGGACAAGGTTCAGTAATCAAACAAATTTCTGAATGAAAATATTATGATTTTCGGTGCAGTGGATGCATGATAAACAAAATCAAGCAGTGCCTTATGCTGATAGAGTAGGACATACGTTCCTTCTGTAAGCAGTTTGACTGGTTGTTAACGGCACAAGACAAAAGACTAAAAGGAAATGGATGTACTCTCTCTTTACAGTGGGGTGGTTAACTGAGGGGCAAATCCTCTGCTGGACAACAGAAATAATGCCTTTATGAGGAGGTATTAGGAAACAATTTTTCTCTGCAAAAGCTAGTGTTTGTCATACAGAACAGAGAAAACAGATTGAGTAGTCAGAAGATTAGTAACCTCAGGCTGATTGACACTGCAAATCACAATCGGTTTAAACTTCAGGTCTTGGAAACGCTGTCTGAAGACTGGCACCAAGAGCCAGTGGTAGGCTGGCATTCTTTTTCCTCACCAGAATGATGATACCTTCTATCAGCAACGTGGAGGTTGCTCTGTGACACTGGGTGTCCATGCGACAGGCAGAGAAGAACCCAGGACAGCATGGTGCTGCTAGCCAGCCAGCCTGGCCCCGTGGGCACAAGGACAACAAGAACAACCTTCAGCTTGGTCGGGAGGATGTTAGCACAGCACTGAGCCTAAGTTCACAGGGAACCTCGCCAAGCACCTTTTGGCTCCCTCCTAGAGGAATGGTGTGCAGGAGCCAAGACAGGGAAGCCCTGAGGAAGAGCCATGGCCAAAACTGTAGAAATCACATCTAGGTCTGAATAGAGCACTTAACTGACCAAATTTGGATTGTCACCAATTGCTTCTATTTAATGAGACCCTGTGGAAACCAGGACCGTAAACTTCCGAAAGGGGGAGCAGAACGTCTAGGTCGGTGCTTAACCAACTAGAGTAATCGGTTGTGTGCGAGACGCTTTGGGGGATAGCTGCTTTTCAGTTCATGGAAAGAACGAGGTGTCGTTTCATTTTTTTTTTTTTTTTAGGGTTGTAAGTTTGTAACTAATTTTTGTCTCTCCTTGCCAGTGTAACGGTTTGAATGTTAATTTAATTTTGCAGAATATCATTTATGTAAATGTAATTAGAAGGGAAACATGATCGGGAGATGCACAGCACCAAAGAAAATTTATTACTCCAAGGGGTATTGCTCTAATCATTCAACTGCAGTATTGAGTTTCCCCAGATTTAATCTAAAAGCAATAAATTACAAAAGGCTAATGTCCTGCCCAACAAAAAGCTGTCATGAACCCAAGTTTCTGTGGGGAAAAAATTCAACTTCATTTCAGCAACAGGCTCTCCTCGTTTACACATTCCTTTTATGATTCCAGTCAAGTCAAAGTAAAATGAATACAAATGTGAGAGTTCGAACACTTTCCCTGAATATGTATGTGTGTCTGTTGGTGATTGTAATAATCAGCAATCCCAAACACTGGGACTCCTCTATCTCTGGCAGAATTAGGAATGCGGACCCGCAAAGATACAACTGCAAATTCTTCTCCCCACCTTAGCCTGACCCTGTGATTTAAGGGAAGGCAAACTCGAGTCTGATTAATTCCAGTGTCCATATGAAAGTCTGTTGCTAATGTACTGTAGTTTTTGTTCTCCTGCCGACAAAATGAATGAGAAGAAACTCTCCGTGTGCCTGAGTGGTAGGGACTGCAACCTGTGTACTCCATGGAAAGCCCTGCCTGCACGGGTAGTTGCTGTGTTGGTGGTGCTGGCCTGCATTTACTAAAGAGACGCTTTAGGAAAGGGGAATGAAAAACAAATGGATAATCAAATCAGATTGTGTGGTTACTTCTCGAAGCCCAAACGTGAGTTTTCTTGGCAGTTCTGCTGTTCAAGGAGCATCTCTCCACTTGAAAAAACCTACCATGAAACTTTGTCAGCAAATAAACAACAGCTAGGCAAAATAAGAATGTGAAATGCCTGCCTAATGTGTATGCTAAAACACTGTTAAGTGTTGGGGTTTTGCGGTGCAATTTAGAATGAAGGCTGATGCCAACATTACACTTCTGTAAGAAGGGGAGTAATTAGTACAGGAAATAGGTTTCTTATGTTTTATTTAGCCAAATTCATCTCTGGTTTAACTCTGCTGTAGCCTGGATTGCATTTGTTCTTATTTCCCAGTGTTCCTCTGCACAGTTCTTTCTAACATGACCTTTAATTCATTGTGATTGTCTTTTATTTTAGGTAAGGGCCATAGTTCCTCTGTCAATTTGTTAGTATCAATTATGTTGTAAGCCCGGGTTTCTTGGCTCGCAAGATGAAACCCGTCAGATTTGCAACAAGTTCTTACAAAGTGCAAATTGGCAGGTTTACAGATTCCCACAGCTGTGCATGGGACAAGGGGAGAAATGTGGGGCTGCAGAGTCAAAGGCACGGAGAAACAGAACTGGGAGAGGACTGGGGAAAAATGCAAGGAGCAGAGAAAAGCAACGTCAGTGTTAGAGGCAGGGGAGCAGGGGCTCAACAATATAACTCGTGTCCTTGGGGAGGAAGAACTCTTCTTACAGGGCTGCTTCCACATGGTGGGTACTTTGTGTAGCAAAGTTTTTCCCAAGTTCTGTTTCATTTCAGCCAACCCAAAGATAAACTGAAAGGAGGAAAAAAGATAATAAATTCATAACAACATACATACTGCATCAGCTTTTGGTCTGCGGGGTTCTGGTGTAAAGCTGTTCTAGCTGTAATTTCCACCCACAGGCGTTTAGGGAGGTACAGATGTGTGCAACAGAACATAGGACAAACTACCATGGGTACACTTAATTAACTGCGAACACATACAGTTCTAATCACCTCGTACTCAATCAAATATGTAAGCACAGCCCAGATCATGACAACCTGAACAGAGTCAGGCCTCTACTGTGTGGCTGCATGGAGGGTCTCTCTCAGCTCAGCCTGGTTTCGTGGCTTTTTGCAAGCCAATCAGTAGAGAACACCAAAACCACAGAGCAGTGTTGGAGAAGGTCTTACCTTGGTGATCTATGGTGTACATTGATTGAAAGGTGTAGTGCTAAGAGACCTAAGATGTATTTTTTCATTTCACAAGACATAATTGCTCTAGCTGTGAAATAATGCTTTGGATTTTTTATCTCCCCGCTTTTTTTTTTTTTAACTTAATGCACAAAAGGGAATCCTACATCATGGAAAATATTTTCTGCTCCAAATGAAGATGACTGTTCTAAAATTCCTTCAGATGCACACATGAAGATTTTATTAGTCAAAGAAGTCTTCCAAGATCATCTTCATTTACTAGAATTCCTGTGTTACTCATTCCAATGAGATTTATAATTATAAACTGGTAATTAAAGAGAATTCACTATGTAATTCCATAGGAATTCCACTGTGATCTGACATTAATTAACAACCAATTATAAATTATAATATATCTGAAGAAAAACCACCAGTGTCTGTATTCCTTCTTTCAGTTACAATGAAATGTTAGAAGGAATTTTGCTTTCATGAGCTGAGCCGTGTTGCAGATTGAACGTTATTGCCGTGTGTTATGGGTGTGTTTCCACAATGCAGCAACTACATGGATGGGCAGGCTCGACCTACTAAGGATGTGAAAGAATTTTTATCCTCGTCTCTCTTGTAAGAGGCATCTGTCTCACAGGATTCCAACCTTCTGTCTGTTGACAAGCGTGCACGCTTTAACGCTTAGATTTTATCTGACTTGTTATGTAAATTAGACTGATGTGATGCATTGCTTGTATGTCTGATGCAAGCTCTCTTTGGCTTGAAAGTGTATTTTCAAAAATTAAAGACAAAAAGAGAAAAATAGTAACCAACTCCAATGAGAATCTCTTTGGAACAGAGAAGACATGATACCAGGTTAAGGGTGTAAACACAATTCTGGCATTATTTGGCCACCTGCATGAAAGATCTGATATGTAATGGACTTTGTATTTCCCCCAGATCTGGCAGGTATAGTGCTGTCTAGGGAAATATGGGTAATAAAATACCTGGTACATGTGGATAATCAATACCAAACCTCTCTCTTTCAGTTTTTTTTTTTTATTTTCATTTTTTTATTCCTTTTGTGTGTATTGTTTTGTTTTGTTTTGTTTTGTTTGGACAGCTCAGCTCAGTAATCACCATTAAGGTGTTTAGGAAGTTTGGGGAAGTGGGGTAATACTAAATTTCATAACGTGCAAATCAATGTAGAAAACAAGACCCATGAAAGAAGACAACAGATTATTTTTGCATCGATGAAGTCATGAAGTAAGTTTTCAAAGCCTTGCCCTGCAGATTAATTTCCACCATCTCCATTAAACCTAATGAAAATCACATGTGTGTTTCTGAGCATTTCTTACTATGCTTCTCCCTTACCTCTTTGCAGTTCTTCCCTGGACCTTCCATATCTCCCCTGAAATGTGGTATCTGATCTGGTCAAAGTTAGTAAGTAATAGAGTGAAGTGTGGCCCTTGTGGTCACCTCTACACCCAGCTTTCATTATAGAGCATCACTGGCCTGAGCAAAAAGTAATTCGGGAAAATAACAGTGTGGCCTGTTTCAGTTGCCTATATCAGTGTAACTTGCTGCTCAAAAACACGTATGTCTAGTAGTAAGCTACCCTTCTGATACACTTTATAAACATGGTAGTGTGGCTGAACCAAAGTCCAACATTTATGTTTCTATTGCTAGGGTCAATTTATTTATGTATTTATGTATTTATTTATTTATTGGGGGGTTGTTTGTTTTTTTTCAGGAGAGTATTCTACTTTTGGTGATGTCTGAAATTGCACTCATTCCTTGAGCAAGAAGGTACATTTTGGGCCTGCTGCTGACTGTTCACGCAAAAACAGTCCTTGCAGTCTTTAATGTTTTTCTGAGTCAGCATAGGTGCATGGATTTACCACATTTTTCCTTCTGTTGTAATTTTCTGCCATTTTTACAATCTGTACCAGCACTGATCAATTGGAGCAATCCTCTTACTTAAACCTGAACAAATCTGCAATCCATTGAATCCATTGACAGTCTTGACCAAGAGATAGGGCTGCATGTTTTTTTCTTGTTAATGTGAACATACCTGTTCTCATATAAAATGCATGTAGATATGGTTTCAGCTGGGAAATTCCCATAAAAATCTCATCCTGTTATACTGCATCTGATTTGTTATCAGAGCATCTCTGAATAGCTTTGCCAGTTAGCTGGAGTTGTGTTACCGACAGCAAGGAACAAAATGTAGCTTTGATGTATGCAAATACTATAAACTTACTGGATAAACTCAGCTTCAACAGTGAATCAGCCTAGCCCTATTGGACCCAGAGAGTATACATAAACTAAACTTGCTGCTTTTACTTGTAACTATCCCTAGAAGGGATTAAGTTTTTAAGATCTGGCTACATGAATTTCAGATACTAATATGCTCTTTTGGTTCTGTGCCTGAATAAGATTTAGTGGAATTTGGAGAGCAGCTGGACACTAAAGCTTTAGGAGATCCAGCGTCAAAGCAGGGCTCGTAGTAACCAACATCCTGTCAGCAAATCCAAATGTTCTATATTTAACCTACTATTAAAATTATGTTTTGTTATTTTTGTCTACCTTCAGCTAAAAAGTTTGTTTTCTGTAAGATTAGAGAGCAAGGCAAGTTCAGTTAAGGCTATAAAATTTATCTCACTGCTTTCTTTTTAGCTTGCTGTTGATCTCATGGCAGCTGAAAGGGCAAACGGGAAAGATGGGTATTATATTTCAAAGGGAAAGTTATGAAAGTCTAAACTGCATCCAAAGTATATTTTACTCCTAATAATGAGAACTGGATGAACAGCGTTTAAAAAAATATGAACCTGCCCCAACTACATTGGTTCAGAACTCACTGATCTAATGCAGTTTTCCAAAGAATAATTGATATTATATAATCATAACTGGCAGTTTATGTCATGAAAGTGACACTTGACACTTTGCTGCTAACCAGTTTAACATCATCAATTAAAACATCACTTGTGTAATGACATTTTAGTAACCAGTTTGATACCATAAATTATGACATCACCTTCTTTTATGGCATCAGGGTTGAATAAAAGGTTTTCTTTAGAAAAAAAAAAAAAAAGGAAAAGGGAAAAAAGGAGGAAACCTTAACATTGTCCCTCATTTTGTGCTCATAAAAGGAGTGTATGTTCTAGCCCCCTAGTCACTGTCCTCATGGGGGGGAACTGAGAACTGCAAACAAGTGTGACATAAACAATTGAAAAGAACGTGCTTTGGTTTAGCATAGACAATCTTCCAGTAGACAGTAGTGTCCTTTGTATAACACCAATGGAAAATATCCAGAAATGGAGGAGGAAGTATGCGTGTACTCATGGAACCTGATGAACTCAATTACAATGCAGTAATACTTACTGAGATGTGGTGTGAAAGGTCAAGATTGTGTCATTACCCACCAGTGGGTGTTCTTTTCCTTCATGGTCAATGACTTTAAAGTAATTCTTTCTATCTTATTCTTCCCTGAATGGTCAAATTTTGGTGCTGGAGTCTGGTACTTTACATCTCGGACCCTTGTTGACACTGGATTCCATTATGCCTGCTGGTGGTTTGAGTCATGATTTGGCACATGGGTCCATCTAATTGTACTGATTTAGCCTTGTAGGACCATATATGAGCTGGACATGAATTAAGTTTGGAGGAGCCTCAATTAAAGAAAGGTCTCTATGAACGTGTGTCTTTATAGGATTAATTGTGAAGACCCAAATACTCAAAGTATATTGTGTCTTTTCAGAGCTGGCTTTCTAAAGGTACATAAAATCAGCTTCCTTCTCTTCCTACCAAGGTCAATAAAAGTGTTATTGGTGACCACAGTCACAAGCAGAACAAGTCATAATTAAGCATTTTCAAAATTATTCCTGCATATTTTTTTCACTTGAAACTGAATCATTGCCATATTAAGCTGTGCAGAACTCCATTGAGACTCTACCCTGAGATAATGTCCAGTATGTCTTCTAATGCTATGCAGAAACTTAACCTTGTACACGCAGACGGTCCCTGTGAATTCATGTGTTTCTCCCATGGCATGCCTTCGTAGCAGGTCCTTGGTTTGCAAAGTGCGGAAAAGGGAGATAATCCTAGATAGGAAGTCAAACTCATATTTTAAAAACTGAGCAACTGTTGCTTATATATGGGGAGATAAGCATTTCCCTGAATAATATGCAGAGTAATTTCCCTTACTATGCAGAGTAATTCCCAGACTGTAAATCAAGGATATGACAAATGGGTGCCACATGCCATCTGGGCAACTGTTCTGTCTTTGATGAAGTGCTCAGTGTTCAAGAGATGTCCCAATACCGGTGAGAAGGTGGTAAGTCAGTATGTATGAAAACACTTCTTAAATTACAGACAAAATTTTAGGCAAATCCATGTAAATTGTCAGTGCATATCTTAGTGGTCTCCTGAGGATGCTGTGAATTACCTACTCTCTTTTCTCAAGATTTTTTCAAAAGTTTTTTTTCCTCCATGAATATTTATGTCGATGCCTCATTTGCTGACTGAATTTCCACTCTGCTGGAATTATGCTTCCCCATAGTGCACCCAGGAAAGGTGAGCCGTTAGAGGTGAGGAAAAGAGATTCCATGACCTTTAGGAAATAGCAAGTGGCACTAGATAAAATGTATTCTGTGAGGGGTTACTTATGGATTGGTTGGACATAATTACCAAAAAATTATTATCTCTCTGAAACAATTAACTTCTGGTAGATCAGACTCCAAATCTCCAGAAGCTCTGAACTTTTGCAAATGGGCTTTGCCTATTGCCACTCTTAGGCAATGAGTAATTCTTACAATAGGCATGGGTGATAGATACCACATATTTCTAGTTATGAGTATGGACTTATTTACAGCTGGCATTTTTTTTAAAGTAAGTTGTAAATGTAAAGGTGCTAGATTCAATGCTTATGAATGTGTTTCCTTGGTGATAAAGCTTTCACTAAGCACGTTATCTATCTGTGCTATCTTATATGCAGACAAGAGATGATTCACACTATATGTTATAGGTCTTGTGCTTTAAAATTGAATCCTCTATTGACTTATGGCTGAGAAACATAGAAATCAAATCCACAGCTGGTTCTTCTTAAAAGTGAAGTTTTGGCAAAAGCGATGAAGGCTTTAATGCATTACAAAAGTGTGCATTTTTTAAAGTTGTTTCACTTCCTATTTTCTCTCTGCAAAACTCCCTGAAGTTAGGAGGGCTCTTGTGTTTCATCTTGCAGTTTCAGCAGAACATAGCCTTTATTTAGCATGCACCATTACTGCCTATTAAATGCAATGAGGATGTTAGCTCATGGGGGCACAGAGACTATATAAATAAACGCATAGAATGAAATCTCTGGCACAAAGCAGAGATTTTTCTAATGATGAAACAGTTGTAGTCAGAAATCTCTTCAGTGGAAAAATAGAATTGTTTTTGGAAAAGTTAAGATGGGACAAAAAGAATCAGCAAAACCCTCCTTGTCCTGACAAATTTCTTCTATCATGAGAGTGAGAAATGCTGGCCCTGTTGAAGTCAAGGGGAGTTTTACCATTCTTTCCACTTAACCTTAATTTGTAAGTAAAATAAGGGAGAGTTGGCCTGTTGTATGTCTGCAGGTAGTCTGTTTTTGCTTTATTCTGGCCTTTGGTAAAATGATGCTCTTGCTTGTCATCAGCTCTAGCACTCAGGAGCTTACAGTGGTTGTAACACAGAAGAACAGGTAGGTGCAAAAGACGCAAAGTGAAAGCAGACCTGCTACCAGCGAGAAACTGCTGATGACAAAAGTGTCATCCCAGTACACATTACACATTAGGGTTCAAGAACTATAAATGGCATGGGGTTATGTGCATTAATTGCATCATAAAGTAGAGGGGCCCCAAAGGAGGTCTGGTCTCAGCTGTGCTATGACTGGGACAACCAATTAATGAGAGATCTTACAATCTCATTAGGCAGGACAGAAGTAGAGAGTATTAATCTCCCATTCTCTGTGTCTGAGACTTGAGCTCAAATACGCAGACTGTTTGCACAAACAATCCATCGAGCAGAGAGGAATGGATCTGACTTTTCCCAAGGCCTACTTCCAGTTTCAGGGACTGACTTTTCTTCCTTCACTGTTTCCACTGGCATAAGCTCTGCAGTGCTCATCATTGTGCAGAAGTCATCAAAGACTTGTTTAGATTTGCTTTTCATCTCTGAATCCAACTTCTGTTTCTAGGTTTTATGATTTTGACAGCTGCCATGTCATACGATAAACTGTGAGCTGTTCTATTCCCAATGATCTCTTAATTTAAGTTCATTCCATTACTCATTGCTGTCCTTGCACATACTAAACTGTCCTGTATGTTAAACTCTTAAGTGCATTTTTTTTTAAGAATGTAATTGTTGGGGATTCAGAACCAGGTCAAGTGGCATGGTGTTTCTGAAGCAGAGTGGAGAGGGACATTCTGCCTCATGAATGCAAGTCCTGTAGGACTGATTTGGAGAAATTTGTTCATTGCTGGGTGGATGTGAGTGGAAATGTAAGGTTCTTGGAAGGATGTCAGCCACTGAGTGGACTAACACCCCACAGATGGCTCAGTTAGAGGCCAAAGAGAGGAAGAAGATACAGTGCCGTCTATAGCCTGTATTGCTGCTTTTGGATTTGGTGCCATCGTTGACTTGGCTTTATAACAGCTTCTGCTGGAGCTGGTGCCTAGATCCCGCTTTTGGTGTTGTTTTGTCTTCTTTTATTGTTTTGTCCCAGTGTGTCTTTGTAAATGTCAAGAAATGGAATAGGCTCCACTTTGTTGACAGTTCAGGGAACAGAAAGGTTTTCTATCCTCCAGCTCTTGATTGGCCTTGAAATTTGCATTAATTAATAGAATCATTAGATTCTCACTCCAATCACCCACTCTGTCTATTCTGCTTAAATATACTACCTCCAAACATAATAAATCTGAAAAAATGTGCGTATTATTTTTCTTTCTAAATCAAGTCCAAAAAAAATGAACCAGCAGTATAGTTCCACTACAGCAAATGTTGGTTTTGCTGCCTACTTTTTGCCCCTTGTTTCTTATTCCCCTTTGTTTTTCTGCACATCTCCAGGATACATAAACTCCCTGTCACTCTCAGAGCTCTTCCCAACTACGCAGCTGCCTGACAAATACGTGGTAAAATTCCTACCACTACCCATTCCTTATGCTCAGACAAGTGGTTGTCCAGGATCTACAAATGTGATTTGCTTGCCTAGATTTTACCCATTCCATGAAGAAGTCTGCAGTTATACAGGAAACAACACAAACCAAACCAGCTGTCCTCTAACCTGGGGAATTCCTGTAGAACAACTCCCATAGAAAATTCCTGCATCAGAACAATCAAATACAAAAATACAAACAATCAAAGATTTGGAAAATTGTGGTTTTACCTAAACTTTGGATGGATAATGCATGCAATTCCTAGAGAGCAGTATCCTTGAAAACTACCTGAAAACGGAGTGAGGTAAAAATTACTGTTTTTCCTATCGCACCCTTGTCCTAAGTATATTACTGAATAATACTACTAATAAAGGATAAAAAGATTTTTCAGCTTCCTATTAGTAGTTTAAGATGGAACATCCTTGTGAGAGCAGGAAAATGAGTTTGAAGGAGGCATGTCCCACCTCATTTTGCTTTGCCATGTTTAGAAAGGTGTGGCAACTGAAACATTATTGTCAATACTTTCAGTTTTGCCAACATTGCCATATTTATACTCGATTGCAAAACTGATAAATTTCCTAGCTAAATAAGTATTTTCATTAGTATTATTTCCTTCCTCCAAGTTGAAGCATTTTAGAAAAAGTTACAGACAAATAAAATAATAAAATAAAACAAGATTATATATATATATATTATTTTTTTTCCTGGTATAATGTTTCACAGTTGACAATTTTAGTTTACTGACAATAAAGTTGTTTAGTAAATACCCTTAATTTCTTTTCCAACCAGAGCCAAACTCATCTTTCAAGCTAATTCCTCCTTACAGTTATGATGTGATATTTCATACCTACAATATCTGTTTCTTAGAACCTTATTATGAGCTAGAGATTATGAACAAGTTACGTTCAAGAATATAATCTATTTTTAAGGTTCTTCCTTGTCATTCCCCATTTTTCAGACCCATTTCAAGTATCTTCTAAGCACACCTGAAACTGCACCAGACCCCAGAGGACAAAGGCAGGTACACAGGTGTTGCAAATACCTGACCATCCCACTAACAAGTGGGTTTGCAAGGAGCATTGTGAACAACAACTTTGACTTTAAAGGATGCTGCTGCTCTGGTACTGGTGGTGGTGTAGACAAGGGAACATTTTGTCATTATTTATGAATATCTGTTGGGCTTGCATGGCTTTTCAATGGTTGATGTATCAACCTTTCACTAAGCAAAAGATAGATAAGCTAATAGATACATCAGTTAAACCAAGTCAAGCTTAAGTGTCCTGGATAATAAAGCTTTGCATAAACTCTATCTAATTTAAGCAATTTCAGGAAAAAAAAAAAAAAAAAAAAAGCATAACAGGTAGCCAATCTGGGATAAAAGGATTTTTATTTCAGTACTTTGTTCCTCATAGCATCCTTCACAGACACTGTAACATTATTTTAGTCTTTAGAAAAATATCTAACAACATGATTGTCTCACACCAGGCATGATCCCAGTGGAAATTAAAATTGCATGCATTTTCTCATCACTCTTTATTTAACAACTGGGAGACTTTTAATATTTGAAACTCAGCAAGAAAATTGTCTTGAAACACAGAGATTCCTTTGGGGTAATTTCACTTCTGTTTTCTGTGAACTTTAGCTGAGCAATTTTTTCACAGTAATACAGATCTATGGATTGTATGATTGTTTAGAGGACTTTCTGTATGTGCTTCTCACCTAACACATAAGGAAAAGTAACAAAAAACATTCAAATAAAATCACTTGAGTTAGCTAGCCTTAGTAATGAAGTAATGAAGATGCCTTGTTTCACTTTTTTTTTTTTTTCATAGTTCCTTTTAAGCCCCGTATCATTGGCTTTGCAAGTAAACATAAAAGTCACTGCATTCCTGTATGAAAGGCAGTGCAATTGTGACACTTCTTGAATTTTCACAATAACGTCAAACAAAAGAAGGTGAAAGAATAAACAAAACTCTGCTAGGAATATTTGGTGGCTAGAACGAGTGAAGGCAGGAAAAATACTTTAATACCAACTAAGATTACAACATCTCATCCGGAGCTATGTTTGTTGGAAAGAGCAAAAGTTGTTTCTAAGAACAAAAGACATCAGAGAAAAATATCCAGACTTCTGCTTTGTTTACATGGAGAATCTTTGAAAAGCTTTTGCGTTATTACTTTACCAGCTCACCCTAGGCTAAGACAGCAGGGTAGGTTGGGCTAGGACAGAAAATAGTATTTTTATATTGCTGACAAAAAGTGGGATGCTATCCCTGCTGTAATGTCAGTAAGGAGGGGTGTTTTGTTTTTTATTATAACTCTTGAATATGTATGTGGCCCCAGTGTTAGTTAACAAACATTTTTCTTAGTGATGCTGAGGACACTGATTTTTTGTTTGTTTTCTCTGAGAGGACCTTTGGCGTGTCCAAGAAATCCAGCATTGATGGAGCTTGGTAATGCAGTTTGCTTGACTTAGAGCAGCAGTGCCAGAAACTGATGGCTGGTCGGTATTCTCTACAAAACAATCTGGTTGTTTCCCTTCAACAGCTAGAGGACAAATGTTTGCAATGCAAAAATACCATTCTAATAGGTTCTTGCAAGTGATTGTAGAAAAGTGACAGTGGATTTAGTAGGGTTGATTGTATAAGCTGATTTCTATCAGAATCTTTTTCTTTTTGCCTGTAATCAACTCTCAGGAGATAGGCTTGTTAGCAAGGCACCATGGCTATTGCATAGCAGCTTCCTGTGTTCATTATAGCTTAGATCTGTTCTGCAGATTGAAGATGCAGAGGTCAATAAGCACCTTTTGGAATCACTCCATTCACATTCAGAGAACATGGTTATCATACCCCCTTGCTTTGGGCTTTTTTGCTTGCATTCATGTGTCCGACAGAGTAACATCAACACTCCTGTCATATTGCGTGCGCTCTTGATGTTCCCATCTTCAGCATTTCTGAGACCTGCCAGTCCCCATCAGGAATCTGGGGCTCTTCCCTTAAGTGTTTCTACCAAAGTAAAGCCAGCAATGTCCAAGGCCACTCTTAATGCAGAACTTTATACGAGAACTCTGATTAGTGCCACAGGTTCAAACCCAACTTGCTTATCTGCTGGTATGATTGTACACTGAAATATATGCTTAGATATGTATTTCCTTGGATTTCACTCTTACTTTAACCCTTTATAGTGAATCTTAGTGATAGCATCTTTTTCCCACTAAATCTCTCATAGAATTTATTTTTTTTAATGATTTTCCAACTAAAAAAGGAATACCTCAGGTCTCCGAGTTGTTTCAGAAAAGAGACACTGGTTCTACCCCTCTGGCACAACATCAAGGAAACCAAACAGAGATAGAAGGAGTTTCGTGTGCTTTTCTATATGTTAGTACCGTGAAGTGTGTACAGATCCAGATGACTGTTTGCCATACCAGAGCGTGTGTCACAAATTTCATTTCAATGGCAAAAGGAGTATCTGGGGCTAAGTCTGTAAGAGAAGAGAAGTCACCAAAGACATTTATTTTCAGACAGTTCTGCCTATCACACAGCAGAAAACCTTAGGAATTTTCATGGTCCAAATGGACTTCAGATACTTGTGGAGTGTGAGTTGCCAGCAGCATTGTTTTGATGAAAGGAGTCCACAGCAAGTATTTTGCAAAACTCAAGGTTTGTCACCAAAACATCAGATCACTATCAGAACTTCTAAAAGGCCAGAAGGCCATTGTTCCATGGTTTTGTTTCGTTTTGTTTTGTTTTCCTCTGGAGAAACAGGTTCTCTGGACTATACTTATTCCTCCTCATAGTTTCCAAAGATCCAGGAAGTATTTTACAGACCTTGAGATAAGTGCAGGTGTTTATTCCAGTCCAAAATTCAGGATGCAGATCTGAAATGCAAATGTCATGGTTCTCTGTCCTAGAGATATCAGTCTTCACCTGCAGTTTCTAAAAGGAGCATGTTCTGGCAATGTTTTAGGTTATTTCCTTTAACAGACCATTTCCGATATAAAACCTTTTGATGTCTTGAAGGGTTTTTCAAAGCTCCTTATAATGCTAATTGCATATGTGCAGGAGAAGGAAATTTATGCCTCTCCCTCCCTAGATAGCCTGATAAGAGCCCTAATGAGAAAAAATGCAGGAGACAGATATCTGTTGTCTTACTTGAGGGCTCTCCAAGTATCTCAGGGAAATGTTCCTAACTGAATGCTAAGAATTCAATACCCTGGTAGCGGGTGGAAAGAGCGTGTTCCTGAAAAAAGAAGGCTAAGAAGAGAAGGATAAGAAGAGAAGGCTACCTTTCTCTGAGAAGAGAAAGGTAGGCTCTGACTGCCCTTAAAATCATTATGCCAAGAATAGGGGTTGTCAGAGTTACCTGCATGCAAGCCAAGTGCATCAGAAGGGCCAGTTTGGACCAGTAATTGTCAAAGGTTTCTGTCAAACCTCATACTGTTCAGCCCACACATTCATATGTTCAAGAGGAACCTCTGGAGAAAGTTACTGCTGCAGTCTTTCCAGGCAGTGGGCTCTTTGCCAGTGGCTGATTTTGCATTCTAAACCTTGGCAATTGAGTTAAAATGTTTGAGGCTGGAGTTGTCTTTGTTTGTGCACAGCGTTGCACAGCAAACACTAACCTATGATCTGGTTATTAAGTGCAGTGGTGTTGTTGAAGGCCAGATATCCATGTCAAAATTTAACTTTATTTTGTACTGAAAAGCCCTGTCATCACCTTGTCTAATCTAAGGCACTGAAAAGATTTTGGTTTGTATCAGTCATGGGTGACTCTTTGGAGTGTACACAACTCTTACCAGATTATTCGCTGAGGCTGCCAGTCATTTCTGTTTGCAGACATCCTTAGTTACCCTTTTATATGTTGCACCTCTCTTTATCGTGGTCTTTCAACCCAACTGAAATCTTTGTGATTATTTCCTACAGCCTGTTTCTCCTGTATTACCATGACCGGTACAAGCATGTTAAAGATTCTCCCTTGTTTATTCCATCCAGAATATCAGTATTTTAGGAGCAAATGGGTAAACTGATTGACAGAATCTGTTGGGCTGCAGAAGGCATTTTATTTCTTGTTCCCTTTGGTATTTTAACAAGGGCAATCAACTTAATTCCACATTCTCTTGTGAGATTTTGCCTTCTGGGTAAAGAACATCCTTTACCTCCCCTTCTCCCCCTTTTCCCAAACAATCTTCTGCTATGCTGGGAAGATGGAATGTATAGGTGATATCCCTTTCAGAAAATACATCCATAATATATCACAAGTATTGTCACCATGATGTATTAATGTAATGCATCATCAGAGAGCTGTCAGGGTGAAGATTTATTACTCTAAAATAAGTTATGGTAAGACACTGGGGAATGGTTTGAGAGAATTTTTGTTTATTTTTCTAAATTAAGAACTTTTAGAGTAATTTTAAAAATCTCTTACCTTCTTGAAGTAGTAGGGATGGGAGGGTCACAGAAAAAAAATGACTTGAATCAAAAACACCAGAAGGACTCAGGAGGCCTCATAAGAATAAGAATGTATTTTTTTCTCCCAGGTAGTTTCCAAAAGGTCTGGTGCAAAGTTTACAGCTTAGATGAGTGCTACGGTAGGCAGTCAGATTCATTTTAATCAACCCAAAGTGGACTTAATTGCTTTTCCTTTAAAGGAAAGCAGAATACACAAAACATAAAGCCTTGGGCTAAAAAAAGGCCCATTGGGCTAAAAATACTACAAAAGGCTATTCTCTCTGGCCAGGTGTGTCCAGTTGACTTACCACAAATGTGATCCAAATCGAATGAAATCAGTGAGAATTTTTCATTAGGTTTCACAGACTTCGGATCAGGCTCCTTCCCTGCGTCATGCGGTGAAGCCATGAAACTTGGCACATTTATAGCATTGTAACATAAAGCCATCTGTGTACAAGTACAAACTTTTCCTTATTGCCAAAGTGCTTAATGTAATTACAATCAGGCTTGCTTCTTCTCTGCTCACTTCATCCATATGCCGGGAAGTATGAAAACTTGAACTGGTAAAGAATCCCACAGCATCTGAGTGTGCGTGCTGCTTACAGCAGCAGACATTGCTAACCTTGTAAATCTTGTGCCCTTCTGCATTTTAAGGAACACACATAGAGTTACTGACTGTCTGATGGGGAAACAGTCTGATAACAGAAATATGCCAGAAAGTTCAGCCTGGATTCCTTTCTTGCTAACTGTACAAGACACCTGAACCAGGAGCCCGGTTGCCCTCGCTCCTGATGAGTAGTCAGAAATGTATCTGTGTGGATGCCTATGATAGAAGTTGCCTTCAGGAGGTGACTCTCACTCGTTGCTGACTAGAGAATGGACATAATGCCCCTATTCACTTTGTTCACCATCTAAAGGAGCTTGTGTTAATCCCGAGTGTCAGTTCCTTACATTGTCCCTGTCCATAAGCAGCTGCAAAGTAGTTGTTTCATTTTATGATTCACTCTGTGTTGACTTCAGGTATTTCCAAATGCAGTATCATCCCATGGCATTTATTTTGTTACTTGCATTTCATAAATAATGATATTTGCATGTAATTTCTTCAATATTGAATATAACATTGGTCCATGTAAGTTAAATACTAAGGCTGTTCCCAGGTTAATGTGTGCACCGTGCTTGCTGCTGACTGACTGAAAGATGCTACACTGAACTTGACCCCACAGCCCACAGACATGTACTTGACATTATCAGCAGGGATGGTAATATTTGAAAGGAATATTAACAATAAAAAAAACATCTGCAGTGGATGCATTTGCAGGAGCAGGGAATAAGTTTTCAGGAAAAAAAAATGCTGAAGGCAAAGAGTGGTAATGCCAAAAAAAGGTCTACAATTTTCTCTTGCTGAAGGAAAATAATGATAAGCTGCTTAATTTTGGCCAATTTTAGGAAGACAGTTTCATTAATTACCTAAAATGTAGGTATGAAATGAGTGCCAAAGTTTTGCAGATTGCCTCTACCCAAAGTCTGTTGTAAACTGTGCTGCTATCAGTCTAGGAAAAATCTTTCCTCCTCCATAAACTTCAGAATAGTTTAATCATGTGTAGTGACAAAGATATGTTGGCTCAAGCCAATTTTATTTCGAGCTATTATCTGAGATGGGTATGTACAGATGCTTATAAAGCACCTGCACTTCGCAGATGCTAAATAACCTGTTTCTGCACACATGCCAAGCTTTCCTGGTTATCCAGAAGGCCGTGTAGGTACATGTTCATGTCCTAGAGTGTACGACTGTCCACGGGCACTATGTTGCCATCTCAAATGCAGCAGGGATTTCCTCTTCTAAACTGGGATGTAATAAGGGCATGCTTTTTTTTTGTTATAACTAGTCAGAAACAGTCTTGACATGCACTCATTTTGATCAGCTGAAGTACTCAGTGGAAGAAGGTGGGCCTGGTCCTCTGAAGTGTCAGGCAGCTGAGCTGTTAGGATCACCTTATGGAGCATGGAGGTTGAGGGAAGATTTGTGTTAGGATCTCTAGTCTAGTGAGAGTAGTTTCTCTCCTAATTATATGGTGCTAAAAGAAAGGACTTCTGACCCATGCCACAAGTGTTAAGAGGCAGACAAGTCTTTGATGTGAGGGTATCTGTGGGAGATAGTCACACATGCTACAACCTGGACGCTTAAGTGCTTGAGTTATATAGAGGTTGGAGTTATAAGGGGATTGCCCAAGCTCCTGTTCCCTGTGTGTTTCTGAGTAGAGTTTCACTTAAATTTAGTATCTGTGGTGGTTCCTGCTCAGATCACCAGTCAAGACAATCTTAGGTCAGTAAGCTTGAAAGGAGATAAAATATCTTGGAAAGACCATATGAAATCTATCATGGCAAACCACTGATAACTCCACATCTTATTAGCTTCAATTAAGTATTTCCATGGGAAACTGTGGAACTGTTTAAAGTCATGATGACACATACACACACTTTGTTCCATCCAAAGAAATAATCTGTTTTCCAGATTTCCAAATAGCCAAGCTATTTTGTTATTGTTTTTTTTCTTTTCCTCCTTTTAAAAGAAATAATTTATAAGAATTTATCTTGGGCTTGCTACAGATTTAAAAGGAGAAAAAAGGTTTCTTCTGTCCGACTTTTAAATTATATGCATGACCAAAGATAAATATGTTTTTTATTTATAACCGTGGATAGATGCCAAACAAAGCCTTTCATATGACGCACCGCTGCTGTAGTGGAGAAGTACTTAAAACAGTTCCAGTCAAGTTAGGCCCCAAGACTTTTCATGCAACTTCATGCAAAATGGCTAAGACCTTTCATTTATTTTTCTTCCTTTTCTTTTGAACATCTTCAAAGGTTACAAGTGCAACATGCTTAGAGGATGCCAGGCTTCTTCCTGTCGAGCTGAGATGGTCTGAAAACCACATTGAAACATGGGAAATTGCAGCTACCACAGATGGCAGATGAGGGGGGTTTTGCAGGCTGTAGATCTCTCCTGCCGCTCCCCTCGTGGCTGGTAACAGTTGGACGAAGGTTATGGATGGAGGCTGGCAAAGCCAAGAGTCGGTGTGCTGTTGTGAGACTGGGATGAATGGACTTTGACAATACTGCTGAATAGGAATACTTGTGGAGCTAATACAAACAATTTGTAATTGTCAGGGCTGAAAAGTAAAAACACGATTATAAACTGCGCATAGGATCAGCTTATGTCAGCTTTAAATGATTTAAAAGTCTAGTGTCTGGAGCTGCATCTTACTTGCCTGTAAAACTCCTTAAAGAAGACTTACATAACCATACAAGCATGTCTCTCCCTTCTTGTGTATTTATTGTGAAAACTAACCCTTTGTCTAGCTGACAGAAGACGTTTTTTTAGGACAGATGTGAAACAAAGACTTCCGGATAAATCAGAAAATAGGGATTTTCTTGATTTAAACAGAAGAGACACTTGCCTTGTCACAGTAACTCTTTCAGAAAGTGCTGCTTATCCTTGGTTTATGCAGGAAGAGGCTCCAAATAAGTAGGTGCTAATGCAGCCTACAGCACCTTGGTCAGCTGGTGGCTTTGTGCTGTGCCAGGCTTGGAAGCTGTTTCTGGGTGGAAGCGGTGCAAGTTTGTAAAAGATGCAAACTGCCCTGAGACAAGGGAAGGAGCATAAGAAAGCCTCTTCTGTTACCTAGAGCCTACCGTCATTATGCCTGACCTGAATTCATTATCCCTTGGTATCTGCAGCAGACGGTGACCTTTGATGGCACTGAAGCACAGTATGTGAGGACATGCCTTCCTGGCAATTTTGTCTCCCGGGTGCCAAATGTGGCAGCTTCCTCACTCCACGTCCAGGCTTCCTCTACACCAACACATGCACAAAAATTAAAATGCTACTAAACACTACTAAGTAACACTGTTTAGGAGGGCTAGGTTGCATTTCTGATATTGCTGCAAGTGCCTCTATCTTCCTATCACCTAGGAGTCTGGAGCAGGCTGGAAGCAACTAATTTACCATGTAATAAGATAGGGTCCTGTTGACATAAGTCAAGGGCAAAACTATTAAGTCATTAGGTCTAATGTTGTAACATTCTGATACAAAGGCATGGCCTGGGCCTTTCAGATGTGCATCTGACCTTTGAGGATTAAGTTTCTTCACAGTTTATTGTTAGTTCTGAAAATGTCTTTTTTTTCCCCTTCTGTTTCACATACATTGATCTTTGGCCCTGTGCTAGATAGAGCTTGCATATCTGCTCCTGCAGTCCTGATTTGCTCCAGTTTCATCAGAGGAAGTAATGATAGAAAAGGAGTCATGTTCTTAACCCAGCAATGCTGAGAATGCATCACATTTTGCTTTTCTTAGCACTGCCCATGTCATGGCTTGGCCCATGGGGTTGCAGGCAGAAAGGAGAAGAAATAGAACTGGCTGTCAGGATTCTTGCACAAAGTAGAGAGAAAGTGAGGGTTGCTCAAATCAATTTATCTAGGTGTCATTTAAATATATATAATATAAACCTGCCTTGCTCTAGCCCTGTGTTATTTTGGTAAAGCCAACTTTTTTTCAAATCTAACAGTTTCGCCAATTAGCCAGATGATAATTTCAACCATTGTATCCTGCGGCACAGCAGCAGGTCTGCACTTGTTCCAATTTCATTGCACAGGCAAGGGAAATGCAATTGGACTGTAGAACTTGCCATGCTGTCGTGATTATCATCTCTCAAGATAGATTCACTTAATGTCAACTTCGTAGACTTGTTTAGCCCTGAAATTTTTGGCTTAATGCTTTCCATTTTATGAGTCAGTCTTTGAAATAAAGAGCCAAGAGATGTTCTCACTTGGAACAGGGCTGGGTTTTGTCTCTGTTTACCATTGCTCTGAAAGCTAACTGTTCTCCAGGTGAAATCATGCAACAGGTAAGCCTTATGTCCTTCATATGTAATGAACCATTTTTCACTTTTAAGATGCATGAAGAAACCATATCAGTGGACTCCCCAAGCTGTTGTGTTGTCTGAAACTTCTGAGCAAAATTTCACAGACAGTATGTCATCATTTCATATCATCTTAGAATGGCTGAGGTTTGAAGGGAGTTTAAAGACCATCTAGTTCCAACCCCCCCGTCGTAGGCAGGGACACCTCCCACTAGGTCATATTGCCCAGGCCCTTATCCAGCCTGCTCTTGAACACCTCCAGGGATGGGGCATCCACAACCTCTCTGCGCATTTTAACAAGGAAGGCTCATTTTATGTGATATTCTGGGCAGTTGTACAGGAATATATTCAATAATGTGGAGCATTCACCAGACCAAAATATCCGCGAATGTGTTAAATTACATTTGTAGGTTGTTTTTTAAGTCAATCTTGCAAAAGGTCTGCAATGCAATCACTTTTAAAAATATATCTGAACCTATCTAAGCATATTTTACTTATGCATTTAGCTTGTCCTTTTGAACTATTGGGAAGGGTTCACTCTCTGAAGGAAGAATTAGCAGGCCATTCTTTAAAAAGGACAATTGGGAAGCAAGACATCCAATGAGCTTATGGCAGTAAGCTGTGGAATGCTATATTTCATTAGGTTCTGTTTTATTTTTGCATTCCATGACTTTAAATACAGTGGTGATGGGGAAATGCTGTATTTCATGAATTTTTGTTTTGTTTTATTTTTTCATTCAGTGACTTTAAATACAGTGCTGATGGGGAAAGGGAAGTTGTACTAAAAAAGATCGTGCTCTCAAGACTGCACATGCCAAGGTAGGTCTGGAACGGATGCTCATGGCTGAATTAATAAACTCTGACTGTCAATGTTTAGAACAAGAATTCTGACAGACCCTTCACCATGACAATACTAGAGGGAGTCACAGTAATATCATCTGCTGCTGAACATTGCTAGTGTGTGCGCACTGTTGTGCCAAAGGTTAATATGCCAGTTTTATTTCCTTCTCTCTACAACGATAATTTAAATGAGTTGCACACATAAGTGATGTTATATGCATAGGGTTTCGCATTAAGTTTGCTATGTCAGATTTGTTTATAAAAATCATATTTTGAACCACTTGCCCAGGGGCTCCGTTCTGGGGAGCTGCAAGCTGATTTCTTTTAAAGAGGCAGTTTTTGTTTTCCATGAACTTTCAGTAGAGATTTTGGAGCTCTGAGCAGGGAGCTCAGTTTTAAAATTAGCACTTGCCCAGGTTTACAATTAGGTTTAATTACTTAGCAACAGAGAGTTTAATCTAGTTTTACATGTGTGCCACATGACCCTTTCCATACCTTACAGGGATTGGAAGGGCCCCCTGCCTCTCCTGGGGAAAATTGCTTTCCAACGTTTTGGAGACCGTTTACAATGTTTTTGTTCCTATGCTGCAATGTTAACATTGCCCATAAACCTAATAGTTACACAGTAGTTAATAAGGGGCAGAAAGTTTTACAGTCTTTTCCGCAGTTGTTAAAATCCTGCTCCTGTAATTTAGTCCTAGCCACACAAAGCCGATCAGTTGTTGTGAAAAATAAGAGGCGGTATATTGGTGTATTCATGGAAACCGATGGAAAAGAGGACCTCTCCTGAGCATCTAGCTGAACGTAGTAAATTTGAGGATTATTTAAATTGCTTGGTTTGTAATATAACCACTCAAGGGCTTGCCAGCAGTTTACCTTCAGGATGTGTGGCTTTTCTATAAGAGAAAATCATTTTGGATTTCTGCAAAGAACCAATTGCAATTAATGGCACTATCTGGCAAAGGATGGCTTATCAAATTGCCCTTCAGTTACAGGAAAAAAGTTCTATTAATGATCTTGCGAGCATATTTTTAGTCAGGCTTGACCAGAATCATTTTCTAGCTGTTTTCTAAATTATATTAACCAAGGGCATTTCCAAGGTACTGGCTGTACTGCCCCTTCTGACATTATAAACCTTCAGAGCATTTTCATCCTTCTCCAGCTAGAAGACATGCTGCTATTTGTGACCACACCAGTGGAAATGGGATACTTTTCATTGTGATTTCTAGAATCAAACCTGAACTGAAATGGACTCAAATGTAATTAAGTTTGGACTACAAGTACCTGTTAGGTCCATGCTTACTCCAGTTGCTTAACCACATCACTGGGAAATAGGAAAGGCTGGAGAAGGATTGGCAGACAAGACTCATTTTGAAAAGGAACATTTCTTTACAAATTTATCTAAAAGAGAAGTTTCCACAAGCAACCTCAGCTGATAAACAGTTACATTAAAAATAATAATAATAATGATGACACCAAGTTAGGTGCGTGTGTCGATCTGCTTGAGGGTAGGAAAGCTCTGCAGGAGGATCTGGATAGGCTGCACCGATGGGCTGAGGGCAACTGCATGAAGTTCAACAAGGCCAAGTGCCGGGTCCTGCACCTGAGGCGCAATAACCCCAAGCAGAGCTACAGACTGGGAGAGGAATGGTTGGAGAGCTGCCAGGCAGAGAAGGACCTGGGAGTGATGGTGGATAGTCAGCTGAATATGAGCCAGCAGTGTGCTCAGGTGGCCAAGAAGGCCAACAGCATCCTGGCTTGTATCAGGAACAGTGTGACCAGCAGGGCTAGGGAGGTGATCGTCCCCCTGTACTCGGCTCTGGTGAGGCCGCACCTGGAGTACTGTGTTCAGTTTTGGGCCCCTCGCTACAAGAAGGACATGGAGGTGCTTGAGCGGGTGCAGAGAAGGGCGACGAAGCTGGTGAGGGGCCTGGAGAACAAGTCCTATGAGGAGCGGCTGAGGGAGCTGGGCTTGTTCAGCCTGGAGAAGAGGAGGCTCAGGGGCGACCTTATCGCTCTCTATAGGTACCTCAAGGGAGGCTGTAGCGAGGTGGGGGTTGGCCTGTTCTCCCACATGCCTGGTGACAGGACGAGGGGGAATGGGCTTAAGTTGAGCCAGGGGAGTTTTAGGTTAGATGTTAGGAAGAACTTCTTTATTGAAAGGGTTGTTAGACACTGGAACAGGCTGCCCAGGGAAGTGGTGGAGTCACCATCCCTGGAAGTCTTCAAAAGACGTTTAGATGTAGAGCTTAGGGATATGGTTTAGTGGAGACTGCTAGCGTTAGGTCAGAAGTTGGACTCGATGATCTTGAGGTCTCTTCCAACCTAGAAATTCTGTGATTCTGTGATTCTGTAATAATTAAAAAATCAGCTATTGACCCATCTTTAATTTGGAATATTTTTCTCACAAGGTACCTGTTGTAGTAGTACATGGAAAACTCACATAGAGATTAGTACATAGTAGTGAAGGGTTGTAGGGAAAAGGAATTAAAAAAAGCTCATTTGTTTCTAAATCAGAACACTACAAACACCATGAGCTGTTAAGATCGGTGATATTATGTGCTATCTGAAAGGACAGAGTTCAAATTATTTGGCTTCCATAACTCTGCTTCACTGCTTAAGATGCTGCGATTTCTTTTAGAAATAATCTTTCACCTGTGTTGCCTGGGATTGCAGTGATATATTTTGAGCTATCTGTAGCATTTTTTAAATGCCTTTTATCTGAGATTAACAATGAATATTTTGCTATATACACATTAACATTGTTCTTGCCCACCATGCCTGAAAAGGGAGCTATGGGCTATATCCCAAATGAACTTGGTGCTGCTGACGCATTAGGTATTGTACCCTCTGAAAATGGTATAGTTGATGGAGTTGATAGAAACCTGTGGGCTCAGTGCTGAATTTAACGGGAGTTTTGAATGCAGGGAACAGATAGTTTAACGTAACAGAAGTGAAGGGTGTGTTGTGTTTGTGGTGGGTGGACACTTCAATGAGGAGTCTCCGTGAAGATGGACAAAGCTCCACACTTCTTCCTATGCATGGTGTTCTGAAGCATTACCCAAATACAGCACGATCACATCGCCACCGGGCTATAATAGAAGTCTAAAAAGGATATGGTACTATTCACTCCATAATTTCTGACCCGTTGCATGATTACACTCCTGGATTCATTCTGAAGCACATCCATGGGAGTACCCATGTAATTATCTGTCTAAAAATATAGCGCTGCCATTTCTGGGTTGGTTTCTGAAGAGTGCTTGCCAAAAACTTTATCAAGATGCTTAATACGCTGTTCTGTGCACTTCTCGGGCTGGACTGTTACAGGGAAAATGAAGGTAGTATTGCAGTGGCTGCAAAGCCTTCCAGCTCCAGCACACTGTAAGTGCTCTAGAAGTTGTTCTGCACCTTGTCTCAGAAATTCCCATAGCTGGCAGGCTTGATATTGCTGTGGCAGGAAGCAGAAGCAGCTCCCTGTGCCTGCCCTTTGCCATGCTACATGGCTTCCTCGCTCTGCGGAGCTCAGCACACCTGATCCGGTGCCAAATGTTTTCTGCTTTACGAGGGGGTAAGCCAGAAAATTCCCGGTGTTGTCCTGAACAAGCTGTGAGGAAGGCAGAGGGGGAACTCCGTTCCCCGCTATGTTCCTGACACTCCCAACAACTGTATACAACCCTTTGGCATAGGTGCACCCCCAAGGTACAATTCGGCTCAGCACTGGGGCTGCTTCTGTCAAGAAGTCAAGCATTGCTCTGCAAAATAAACTTGTCTTCATGCGGTAAGTTTGTTCTCCTACGCCTTGATCCAAAACCCACTGAAATCAACAATGTTTTGAAGTCAATTTCCAGTGATTTCCACAGTCTGGAGATTAGATTTCACTGCCATTTCAACCTTGGATCTCAAAAACTCCTGACCGCCTTGCTCTGCCTCTTTTTTTCCCTACTGTGGGAAAATAAGCACTATTTAACATGATGCTATTTAACTGAGCACCACACATGGAAACTGGAGCCCTATTGTTAGCCCCATTTCACAGACGAAGAAGCTGTATCTAAATTGATACCTTAAAATTGCGGCAAAACTGAGAATAGAATCCAAATTTCATTCGGTAGATACCCAGCCTTTATGGACTTTGAACAAAGACATCACAGTACAAGAAAATACTTTAGCATATTTTTCATTTGCAAATATTTCCAGATATCTTGCCTTATTCTTTGTATCTTGCAAGTGTAGCAGTGGACCAGGAATACCTCATGTTCCTTTAACTATTGCATTACTTTTTGTTCCTTTTCTCAGTTATAGTCATTAGCAGCTTGTGAGTAAATCAAATTTTAGTAAAAATATAGGCAGTTGGGCATTGCTGTTTTTGTGCTGATTGGGGTAGAATGCTGTAAGAAAAATGCACTGATATTTTCAAACCGCAGTGGAGTTTGTGTTTTTTTTTTTTTTTTTTTTTTTTTGTTTGCTTGTTTGTTTGTTTTCTGAAAAAAAGAAAAAAAAAAAACTGACCTGGCTTATGAGCCTCACTACTCTTAATTTTGATAAGAATAAGTCTTCTTAGAAAGAGACAGAAACCCTTCTAAAATTTTCCATTACCAAGGAGGTTCAGCCAGCAGTCAGGCAAGGCTGTTGGGAGAGAGCTACATTGCAGGTGACACTTTGCAACTGCAGTTCTTAGGTGTTTATCAACTGCTATATTCTCAGCTTGAAGGTACCAATGTTTTTGTGTTGTGTAATAAATTACTGAATGTTTACATGCAATTAGGTGTGTGCCTACGGAGGAGACACTAGGAAACAGGATTTTCCTGAGGTAGGAGCTAGTTCAGAGGCCCCGTTCCACTGCAGTAGCTGTTGTCAGGAAGGACTGAGTGGCAGTTCTAATTACCAGTGTCTACACAGGTTTCTCATAGGAAGATACAAGCTGTCACGATCCCTTGCCAATCACATGAGAACTGACCTAGGGAGAGCATCAACTGGAGGTGAGTGTACATGTCCAATAAATTCAGTCCCTACTGCATTAGCTTATTTTTAGGATTGTCCTGAAAAGACATTCAGCCTGTATCATAAAACCTTCCACCGAGCAGAAAATATACAGGATGATGATGACTTTAAATTTGGGTTCATGCCCTCTGGGGCATGAATTCATAGTACTTGGGATATGATTTGATAATGTACTGAATGCTGAAGGAACGCAGAATCTCTAGATGAGTTTGTAAAGACAGAGCATTTATGCTATGTCGGCGCTCTCCTAATCAAAGGAAGCAGAAGAAATTTTATTCTTAATTTTACCACACGTGTTATTCTTAATTTACAATAAAATCATGGTTTCTACATAAGATATTTCTCAGAAGAAGGCTGTTTAAACTTAACGCATAAATTTATGCATGCAACTGATACGCCGTTTTCTGATTTTCACCTTCTTCCATTGAATGTATTAGAGACTCGTTCTTGAACATAGTTTAGACAATACACATGTCACAAGCAATGATGAATCAAAGAAAGAAAGCATCCAGAAAGGGAAGCTAACTAGACAGGTAGGCCCTCATCAGCATCACATTCTGTTCCGTAGCTACAATAACAATAATTGAGTCAGACACATGGATTTTAAGTGCCTCTTAAAGAGGAAAGTTAGGGAGAGACACTGTGGAAAGGAAATTATATACTGAAATGTGGCATCTCAGTTTTGCAGCTGCCAACCTTGTTCTGTCAGTAGCCACAGCTGTTGCCTTTTCTTCTAAACTTAGCAGGGGATGGGTAAAACTAAAGAGAAGCAGCGCAGGCACTTCAGCTGATACAGAGGTGTGGGTCCAAGTCCCTCTGTGTAATCAAAGGAAACCTTTAATTAGTGTTAGCTCTTGAGAGATGGGTATTTTATTTGTGTGGACAGAAGATCACAGCCAGGGAGATGTGTGTCTGTCTCACGTGGACAGATGCATTCTCAGTGTGTTCCTCGGCAGCTCATCCTGTATCAGTTAGGTGGGTTTTTTTTCTGATTTTGCTGTTTTGCCTCTTGTGTTTTGTCCATCTTGGGTAGCAAGCTTCCTCAGTCTTAGCTTTCCCAACAACTGAAGGAAAACATTTGTCCCCAGAAGAAGGAGATCTAGTCTATGGTTCTACCGTTGATCGGACATGGTGTGTCAACATGTGTTCCTCAACCCCAATGTCAGACCTGGTGGATTTCACGTCTGCAGTGATGAAAAATACAGCAGGACTTGATATTGCCTGTACAGTTTTCAGTAAGAGTCTGGCAATATTATTACTGGATTTGTGTGTGTGTGTACACATGTGTGTTTTAAAGTGTCACTTTGGGGCAGCATGAGACTAAATGTGAGTATTAACTTCCTTTTTTTTTTCCCACTGCCCTTGAGGTTACAGGAAAAAAAAATGTGAAGACATGATTGGGCATGCAGAACAAAACCCAAAGACACAAAGAAATCACCCACCATTTGTGATTTTCTGTCTTATTTTTTAAAATGCAGTCTTATGCTTAAAAGCCAATTCTCTGCTTTTTGATGTGCTGGCCTGAGATATTTGAGTGCTTTGTCTTTCCATCTGACAAACACCTGCCAGTTAGATTTGGGGAGGTGAACAAAATGCAGACATGGGTAATGGTACACGTTTATCTCCCCTGATTCACACGCTGTAGCAATCTGGGCCTTGGCATAGGGGCATGAAGGGAGTTTATGGTGCAAAAGACTGCTGATGTAGCACTGGAGGACTCTGTAAGACCACCAGACCTGGTGCAGTTTTGTCCTATAAGAAGCAGTTCTGATACAGAGTTATCTGCTGACTGTCTTTCAGCTTGGAGGGATGTAGTTGGCTCCTTCCAACAAAGAAGCTGGGAGTGATTTAACATGAGGTATGGATAATCAGAAGAAAAGTGGGATTATAACTTAGCTGACAGTGTAGATGTAGCCTGTATTTACCTTATAGGTCAGCTTGACCAGGGGATAAAATATTCTCAGCACCAAGCAGGATAAGGCTCAGTGATGCAGAGCTATTGTACGAGCCAGTGACTGCAAAGGAAAGTCTTCAGGAAACAGAGGACATGTGGACGTTTGTGTCATATACAGAAAATTCAGCCTGGCCTGCATGCCAGATGATATCCTTCCATCTGGTGAAGCTGAAGATGCTGAGAACAGTGATAGGAGGAAGGGGATCGTACCCCAGTTAGATTTAGGCAGTTGAATGGAATAAAATATTTCTTGAAAAATGATTGATGAAGACTAGAGCTCATAACTTCTGGGGTAATTTTGTCACTTTTATCTTCAGGGTGGAGATCACTACATGCCAGGCTGCATTCCTTCATAGCATCTGAATCATTCTTATTGTCTCCACAAGCTGAAAATGAGAAACAGACTGGCAGAAAAGTTAAAATTTTCAAGGTGGAAAGAGTAGAGAATAGCCTGATTTTTTTTTATTATGTTTTATTTATTTTTAACATTAAAAGTTCTTGTTGCATCTTTGCAGACAATAATAAATGGGGTTTTATGATTCCTGTATTTAAGACAAAAGCAAAGTTTCCTATGTTTGGAAGGGAAGTAAAAGCACCTGAAAAGCTTACTACAGCGCTGTCTACAGCCAGCCTGGCTTTCTGTGAGCTGCATGGGGAAGAAATATTTCCAAGGCACCAGTGGTTGCCATATCCTGCATGCAAAAAGATTCCATAAATGTCTGAAAACAGATGGAATGCAACTTTGGAGGAATAAATGGATTTTTAATTTTCTGAACATTTTGGATTCCATCTGGTTGAAGTAACTAAGTGACCTAGTAGAATACTTTTACCTTTCTCTTATAATAGATAGAAACACAGCTTGCATTGCTATTGACAGACACATTCCCAGGTAATACACGGGTTTTACTTGCTCTCACCTTTGCTTACTTTTAACTGTTTTGACTGCATATCAAGAGATAACTGAGGCACCGCTTTCTATATGTCAGATCTACTTGTTGACCCTCCCTCAATTCATGATTTGCCTTCTTGATAGGAAGGAGGAACTCTGAACCACCTGTCTAAGCTCACCTGACAGTAGCAGGAGCCTGAAGAGATGCACATTTTAGATTTATGTCCTTGTTATTTTTTGCTTTAAGCATGGGCACATTTAAAAAAATAAAACAAGATTAAAAAACAACAACAACAAAAAACAGTTCTTAATTTTCTGTCTTGTTTAAAGGCAGAGAATGAGTAGAGGCTTTGCATATTGGTACAAAAAAAAAAAGGTGTGATATTTCTGTTTACTGGTCTTTTTGTTATTGCTGTTTAGAATGGTAAGCAAATAAGAATAAATGCATGTGTTTTTAGACAGGAAATGAGCATTTCTGCATGAATAGAAAATGCAGGCAACTTGAACTCACAAGAAGTCATAAAGTACACTACTCTATATAAAAAGTGGAAGGCCTTTGGTTTATGGAAAAGACACCATTTTTGTGCTTACCTCAGTGAAAACTAGAAAACAAATCTCTTCACTCTCCTTGAGAGAGAAGGTGGGTCTTTTGAATCACTAATATTTAGCCTCTATTTACTAGCTGCACAATTTATGAAGCCGATTATTTGGGATTGCCATTCAGGAAATTCTACTGAGAATAAGTATTTCCATGCTGATAAGTTCATAAGGAATAGTTAGGAGGATATCAACAATGTGTTTAGTATTAGTTTTCATGCTTCTTGGCACTTTGGAACATTTCTCAGTGTTTTTGATATGAATATGAATGAAATTTTGCAAAGAATGGGGAATAACAGCTCTTTTTATTTGCTTTAAGGGGCAGTTAGCAAGACTGTTCTCCAGTTTTTGAAGCAAGTATGTTTGTGTTTCTGTAGAAACCCTTGCACTTTAAGATCACGAGTTTCAGCCTAGCACATAGCCTGAAATCACTGAAAGATTTCACTTTTGCCTGACATATTAATGCTATGTAAAAAGTGTGTTTGCTCTGTCCTTAATAGGGCAAAATATAGTATTTCCACTACAAATAACTTTTGTATAAAGCTCTGGTCACCATAACCCCGTAATTCAAATGAAGCTTGTTTCTTCTCCCTGAAATTTGTGATTATGAACTTCTGACGATTGGCAAGGAACATGCACTGATGCTGCCAGCAAAACTCTGGATCCAGTGCAGTCATGTTTTAAGCATCTTTTGCTGGGATCTTGTAATAAGCTTGCCTTGTATGGCATTGAGACAATTGAATTCTCTTTCGCATTATACACTTATATAATTGCATTACTGTCTCTGAAGCCTTTTTGCCCCCATAAATGATTAAAACTGCTGTAATACAAATTTGGACTTGGGAGACATATTTAAACCTCCTTATACAGCATGTAAGTTGCTGAAAGACTCATTGGCTGCAAGTATGGAGGATTTGTTTTTTTGTGATTTTCTGGTAGTTTAGAGTTTTGTAAAAGAGAAATCTGTGTCCTACTAATAGTACTGATCACATGTTCCCTCATTTGTGTAATTGAGAAAATTACCAATATAATGAAAACAGCTCCATCTAAATAAGTTCTCTACCCACAGTTAATAAAATAGTATCTACCCTCAGAGACCTGGAATTTCTCTGCAAACCCTTTTAGTTAAACAAAGCATTTTGTGTACCTACAGTTAATGTGATATTTATTTTTTCATTATTCATGAAACAACTTTAATGTCACTGCTGATTTTCCTGGTAGGATGTTCAGCTCCAGCATACCAGAGCTCATGCTGAGATGTAGCTGAAGATGTCATTCACAATAAACATGAGCTGCTGTGACAATACGATGGCAGAAGGTGAAGAATCTCTTTTCTTCTGCAAGGGCATGCATGTGTCTCTCTCTGTCTGTGAGAGGGAGAGAAAGAGAGAGATTTGATTGTGTTTACAAGATTCATTCGAGGCACAGCAGGCAGTAGTCACATTGTAATATTCACCTTAACACAGATAATTTGATTTTCAACCTGGTTATCATGCATTTAGACATAACGATACATGAAAATATATGCTTTAGCAGTGCATTTTAAACAAGGTTGTACACTTTAAGTCGGAATATATTAGAGGTGAGCATTGATTTTAGCAATTGCGGAAGTCCGGGAAAGCACTGTTCAGCATTCAGCATATGTCACAAAATTACCAAGAGGGAAGCAAATTCTAATGGGTAGCTCTCAGGGACTGCTACCATTTCCAGGCTGAATTCAATAGGATGGGCTTCCCTGAATTTGAAGTCTCTCAGGATGCACGTGTATATCCCACTTAAGAGCCTCAAGCACGAATGAGATTTCTTTTTTGAGTCCTAGGTTGTGTCCTGACTTGAAAATTAAAGGTCAAAAAGTCCTACAGCATATCTGTGCTTTACACCAAGATGAAAATGAACTGCCTGGACAGAGGATGTTGTCTTGGGTCACCATGAAGAACTTGACCTGCCTAACTGATGTGACACAGGGAAAGAGGTATGTTGATGCTCATCAGGAGCAGATCTTCATTACCTCCTGGAACAGCATGAGAGATAAGGGGATTTATCAGCAATTTAATTATAGTCGTAACACACTGTAGTTGTAACACGCTTTATGCAAGACAAAAAGGAATCTGCTATTCACACTGCAATATTTCAAGCTCAACTTCAATCTAAAGAGTGTGGACGTGGTTGGGCATGATCTTGTGAATCATCTAAAGTGCATTCGCAACAAACAAAAGCCTGCATAATTCTCCTGAAGTCAATAAAGGTGAGCATGTTTATACGAATGGAGCATTTGGCCCAAATCCAGCTGGAGTCTTTGCATTATCACACCTCTGAATCTTTTGAGGTTTTCTCAGAGTCATTAATATTGAGGCTGTATAGTACCCAAGGTAATTATCCATTCCTGCTTGGGCCTGGCCCAGGAATTATTCCACAACATGTTGCCTCATTAGTATAATATAATAGAAGAGCAGAAACAAACTGGAAACCAGGAAAATGAGGGAGATAAAAGGAGAAGAGTGTGAAGAAAAACAAACTGGGGTGAGGTCCTCCGATGGTGTAAATCAGTGCAGCACTATTTGCCTTCAGTGAGGCTCTGCCAGTTTACCCCCTGCGATGCTCTGGCCCATGATTATTAGGAAAGTATGTTGTTGATATGCTCTATAATGGCTTCCATTACCAGCCCATGCTAAAAGAAGCAGCTGGTGAAAGTTATGTTTATGTTCCACAGATGGATCGGCAATGGCAGACACATAGCTCTGTGTCTGGTAAACAGGTGTTTGACTTTATATTTGCTAGCTAGCCAGAAGAAGTCAGATTCTCGGTAAGGGATGTAGACGAAGGAGATCAATTTAGTTGTTGAAAAGGAAGAAACAATTCTTTTTGGTTGCACTTTATCTTCTTTTTGAACGGTGTGTAGTGTCCCGAAATTAAGCCAGTCTTTTATCACATGAACCTGCATGGTCTAGTTGACAAGGAATTACAATCAGCAGAGGGACAAAAAGACCAAAACTTCTTCTTGCAAATGGTGCAATTCAAGCAGTATTCTCTTTTCTCCTTCCTTTCTTGCCTGTTTTCAGTGGGAGAGGTAAGTGGGTTTCAGTCAAAGTGAAATGTGCCTACAATGTAGTCAAAAACTTCCTATGCCAGAGAAACACCTTCACCAGTTGCTGCAGTACAGAACAAGACTCATTGAAATTACGGCTGAGTTTAGCTGTGGTTTTGCTGGGAGCTGGAAATATAATCCTTTTCTTAATAAGAAATGTTTTGCAAACCAATTCTGACACCTGTAAATTTAATACTTATGGGTGCACAGTCAGTGCAGAAGGAGAACAATTGCTTTTCAGCTCACTCAAAATAAACCATTTATTTTGACTGTGTTTATTCATTTCTGATTGCTCAGAAAACCAAAAAGCAGCTGGGATTTTTTTTCTGACCTCTGGATGACAAATATTTCTAGATGGAAGAATGGCAACATGTAAATCTCTGGGTGAATATCATTGAGGCTAAAATTCTTTAAACTCTAAGGATTTGGGAGCGTTTTCACAGATACCCAGCAGTAGGCTGAATACTCATTAATAACTAATATTATGACTCTCTGAATCACAGTGATCCAGATTCAGCACTTCTAGTTGCAAATCAGGTTATTATTTTACTCTTTGACCAGCTCTAGGGAAAGCTCCTTAATATGTAATGCAAGGAAGTAGCCTAAGGGAATAGAGCAGGCTGGCAGCGTGTGCCTAAGACTTTCCCATACTGCTACTGCACGTTCATCCCACTGGCAGAAGGTTAAGTGCATCTTGCTGACTCTTTGAAACTGGTGGCCAAGGTGTGGTCATGAGTTGTTGTCCAAGACAAGGGATGACCCAGGGTGCAGGAAGAGCAGCTGGGACAGCTGAGGAGCCCCGGGTATGTCTGAAGAGAAGTTCAATGTCAGTGTTGTTAACTCATTATCACACTTCTTTTATTGAAACCAAACTCCTCAAAGGGGTGGCTTTGGAATCAGCGCGTTATGTCGGAAAGGTAGCTGTTTAAATGAAGTGTAAGCAGCGTGTGTTTTCAAGCTTCTGTTGTAGACGTAATATATGAGGGAATAGCGAGAGCAGCAGGTGTTGTCGAAATTTATGGAGGAGCAGCCCCACAGGAAGAGCAGCGACAGTTACTGCAGCAGATGGTCTTGAGAATTATGAACGGGGGGCAGAGGCCCAGCTACCCATCTAACCCAGTCCTTGAGCAGGAACCAAGAAGATGTCGATTCTAGGCCTACATGGTCAACTCAAGCAGTGAGACTGGTAGTGGTCAGGGCAACCAGCTGCCTGAGATCCGTGCCAAACAAGCCTGACCCAAGCTGTGCATACTGATCTCTGAGCAGTGGTACTGCTGCCGACTAAGAGAGGTACATCTTGAACCAGTTGGGAATCCCAGAATAGAAGTACTGATAAAGGCTCATGGAGGAATTTAACTACCCAGACATCTGTTGAGTAACAAATACAGCTGAACATGCATCATCGCAGAGGTTCCTAAATTATAGTGAAGACAACTTTATGATCCAGAAAGTAGAGACTCCTGAGGAGAAGCCATCCTGGATCTACAGGAGTATATTAATGAAATTTGCAGATGAAACTTTGCAAGTGCATTAAAAATACAGCAGCACCATGTTTTAGTATTGAACTTTAGCAGAGTATCATATGTGTTTAGAGTGGACTGTCATCCACATCCATTTATTAATTTTTATTATTCCATAAGTAAATGAAACTTCAAGCCTATCTTCTACTGACTTTAAAACTGTTTGCATCATCCATGCATGCCAGACATTTGAGATCTGCAGTCTCTTAACTAATATACTCTGCAAGCATCTCTCTTGGACAACATACAGCTCATGACAGAGACCCAGAGAATTAAAATAATGGACAGATAATAGCACTGTGCCAGTTCCCTTCAAAGATGCAAGTGCATACCTTTTCAGAAGAAAAATCATTTGAAACAAATGTTGAATGGGATGAAGAATCTTAAGAAGCAGAAATATTGAAAAGATAATAACGAACAGCAAATAAGACATGAGTTTTCAATAAGGCACAATAACAAGGGAGGCCTATAAAATTTTGGAGTACAAACAAAGAGATATGACATCACAGGGTAAAGTTCAGATAGGGCTTTTTCCCCCTTGTTGGTATCAGGCAATATGAAATAGGCTAGCGCATTCAAATGGGCAACAAAAGGTTGGGCTGATATTCAAGATGAACTTCTGGCAGTAGAACTTAGGAACTGGTGAAAAATCTTCTGCAAGTTTTGTTTCATAACGGCACTGGGGGCGGGGGGGGGGGGAGGGGGGGAAGGGGAAGCCCGCCCACAACACTTTTTAGTTCCTAAAACAAGGGAATCTCTGAAATCCTAGCGGAAAAATTTCTCTTAAAATTTCTCACATAAATCAGCTAATCTTTCCTATCCTCACAGAAAAAGCAGCCTGAATGAATCCTGCCTCATTCCGCAGATTCAATACACGGATAATGCAGGTTTATTCTCTAATGATTCATTTCCTTACATCTGGAGAATGTGTCTTTTGAAAATTTAGGGGGGGAAAAAAACAGCATTTTTTTTTCCTCTCTTGCCAAGTCTTAATTTGATGCATTCATTTCTTTATTACCATTCTGTCCCAACATTTATTGTCTCAAACACTACACACAGCAAAATCTTTTTCTCATCTCTTCAGGAAGGTAACGTTTCAATTTACATTTGTAATAGCGAGGTATGATCATCTCAGTGGGATGGTAACCTTAGTAATCTTCCTGGTAAAACGCCGTTCATTAGCTTTATGATAAAATATGCCCACGTTATAAATATTTCCAGAAAAGAATAAAACTTTTCACTTTGTCTGCATTAATTCTGACATCTGCTATAGGTCATATACAGAAAGAAATCTACTTCCAAAAGTGATTCCAATTTATTGTATTAAGACTATTATCAAATAATTCCACTCCACCTGATCAAAGGCTTGCTCAGCATCTAATGTTAATATCATTCATGGTCCTGAGCCTTTGTTTTTTCTAAGATTCTAGACTCCCCAAAGCATCACCTGAAAGGTCACTGAGAGGTCTGGGAGTGTTCAGTTCTTTGATGAGAAGAAGGCAAGAGCTCCTTTTAATCTTAATATTCAACTTGAGTATACCCCTCACCTCTTCTCCACCCCCACCCCCCCAAAAAAAAAAAAAAAAGAAATCTCAGGAAGACTGATCTCAGTCCAGGAAGAAGCAATAGTGGAAGATTTTTTTTTTTTTTTTTGTCGAAGGTGCAATCTAAGAGCTACCTTTGGAAGCAAGGAATTTGGAAAGAGATGAAAAAATGAATGAGAATCCCTCTCTGGTTATTATTTCTGTCTGAATTCCATTTAGAACTGGAGTCAGACAAAAAAAGATTGGACACAAACATGCTATCAACAAGACAGCAGCAGTGATATACAAACCAGCACTAATAAACTCTCTTGATATGTCTAGGGAGCCCTTCTAAAGAAAGCCTACAAACACCTTCCTGAAGGCTCTTCTTGCTTTAGGCTGGATGGATTTGCTTGCTGTCCTCGCTCTAAGTTAATTTGTAATCTACAAATCCAGTCGGCTATTAAGACACAGAAACAAAACTTAAAGGTTAAGAAAGAAAGAAAGAAAGAAAGAAAGAAAGAAAGAAAGAAAAGAAGAAAGAGAAAAAGAAATATTTTTGTCTGCTGCACCTGAACAGGCATACACAGTTGCTGAACTGAGTCTGTCTGGGGTTTCAACACTGTAGTGGGAGCAAAGGATGGTAAGAAAAGTCACTTGTGGATCCCAGTTTCTATAACAGAAGGTGCAAAAGGTGCTGCATTGGCCTTGAGCAAGGTAACTACCCTGGAAAGTACTTAGCTGAAACTCTTTCCTGACGCATTGACTCATGCCCTCCACTTCAGCAAAGCCAGATTACAGCGATTTGCCAACGATTTTGTGGCTGCAAAATGCAGAAAGGTATTTTAATTGCATTTTCCCCTGTGATCAGTTCTGTTGCCATATTCTGTGGTTGAAATCTTCTTGCAACGCTTTAACTAGAACAAAGACTCGCTCGGCTATTCTGCCCCATTGCCCTTCCTCTCCCCCACTCCAACTGGTCCAGGTTGTTTGGGTGGAAATGCTGCTTTTATCTAAAAGGCTTTTTGCCTAGGAAGTGACTGCAGATGAACAGTGCCGACAGGAACTCTTTGTAATCACTGACGGGGCTTTTCTCACTCAATGTACATTTCCCAAAGGAAGTACAATGAAAATTTTGTATCAGGTTTTGAAATGGAGTGGTGCAAACTGCCTCAGAGACATCAGTATACTGATCTACCCCAGCTGAGTTTCCTGAGCTGCACGGAGGAGGACAAAAAAAAAAAAAAAAAAAACACTTCATCTAATATGTGAATCAGCTGTTTACTAATCAGGGTAATCAGGGGGATCCAGATTCTGGTGGTTTTACTTCCGCAAAAGGCAGGAAAAAGGTTTTTATCACATTTTGCCTTGTGACCAGCTCTGAAGCCTTCCTGGCGGTTGAAACTTCAGCTCAGTCTTATTTGCAGTTGTACAAAACTAGTTAAACTCCTCGTCCTCTCCACCCATATATACTCACTGTGAGTCGTGAGAATGTCTCCAACTCACCTCGCTTACCTTTATGGCCTGTCTGGTGGAGACACACAGGTGATGATCTTCAGCTCCCCGAATGGGCCCCCGGGAGAGGTGGCCTTTCTCTCCGAGGTCCCCTGAGTCGCCTGGTGGAGTGGTTTGCCTCCTTCTGTCAAATAGCACTCATGTTACCTGCTGGAGGTTGACACCGCTCCTGCAAGGTCAGAAAGATGTCTTTCGTATCGGATGCCAATTCCCATGAAATGTTTGTGTGGAAGCAGGACTTGGATTTAGTCTGAGGAGGAGGAGTGGGGGTGGACGGACGGGCTGATTAGGTCCCCTTAGTTAGATTGGATCTAGTTCCTATCTCGTGCTAATCCACCCCAGACTCCTGGCGGTAAGATCCAAAGCAGCATAAAGCAGATAACAGGAGAAGGCTGAGGGGGCTAGTCAGGGGTGTTTGTAAATAAATCTGGAACCTGGGATCTGCAGCCTGCTTGGTTATGGTTTTGTGAAAACACAATTACAGCATAAAATGAAAGCAGGCTGTGCAATGAAAACAAGAGGAATGCCATCACCCAGGTTGGCTTGTACTGCAAACCACCCTGGTCAATCATCCGAGATGAATGGAGGTATCCGCTGAATAACCTCAGTTTGCAACTTTTATGTGAAGGCTTGATAAATGAAGTCAGGGAGAGGTACAAGAAAGTGATTAAAACCAGCCTGCGCAAAAGGCAATGATAACCTCCCTGAGCTTGAAACTTTTTTTTCCCCCTTCTGCCTGAGTTTGTTGGATAATTAACCCTTTCGTCCTTCGGTCTCTGTACACAAACATTTGTATATCTATACAGAGCAGCTGCCTCCTGACAGACAATTTGTCACTGGTCATAAATCGGACCCAGTGACAAGGCACACCACTTCCAACGGGGGTGCTTACAGCTGGCCACTAGGATCTGGAGGAGCAGAAGACCTTTTCCAAAGTTTAGCTCTTATTTCTTGTCTCTGGGCTCTCTGTACTGCCCAGTGACAGCACTTAAGCACCTGCTTTTAGGCGACCTCCTGGAAGAACATGCCCCAGGTCACAGTGGCCAGATAGCTTATAGTGATGCTGGTCTGTTGTCATAGTCAGCTTGGATGGCATCTTGTTATCACTTAAGCAAAAGGCAATTCTTGCAGTATTGTCAGGTAGGAGCCAGAATTTTTCTTTGTTGACCTGGAACCATCATCTGCCATCTCTTTTGGTAAAATTGGTTACTGACTTGCAGGATAACCCAGGCATGCAGAAAAACATAGTTAGAGATAAATAGATTTTCTGTTCCTAGAGTCCATTGTGCTCCTAGGTGCTTGCAAGGGATCAGCAAAGGTGTCTAACAAGCAAACCCTTATCCAAATGTGGTCAGAGGCTGCTTATAGTTTGGTTGCTTCATTTTTTTTTCCTGCGCAACTTCATTAGGATACCAAATCAGTCACTTACAGAAAAAAAGCTGTCTGAGATGGGGTCTCAGGTGAAGATCTAGAAGTAAGCATTAACAAAATACACAGAAGCTTTCTTGCATGTCAGAGAAAGAAATACAATAGAAAGCATTACACTTTTATTTGGGGGGGAAAAGCCTAGACTTAACCCAAAGAATGGCAGCAGCACCACTGCCTGCATTGAACAAAGCTGTTTAAACCCTTACTGAGAAGCAAAATCTCAGCTGAGAAATGTCAACAGAGCTTTTACGACAGCCTGAAAATTAATTGTCCTCTGAAATAGCAGTCCTCAATTTAGGCTTAATCTCTGTTGCATTACTCAGGTAGCTATTGTGAAGTATCACCCCGCTTGCTGCTCTCGCTGACAGTTTCTATATCCCTTCACCACGCCCACTGGAAGGAAAACAATCACATAAATCCCTCTTTCAGGGCATGCTCAAACTCGTTTCTTATTGTGGGGCAAATTTATGGTCGCATTTACTATGTAATCTTTAAAGGGGACTGGCTGGTGGTTGAAGGTCTAAAATTACAGATGACCTGGGTGTAAGCAAAAGTGGATTTGTTAAAAAAATCTGTATTTACGGGAGGAGGGAGGGGAGTGAGAGAGGAAAGCTTGATGTTCCCTGTGTAGTTTATGACCTTTCCTAAAAAAAAATACCCTTCAAGAAAGGTAGAAAAGCAATTTTCATTCTGCGGCTCTAAATATCTGTTTATCCCGCTGCCATGATGTGAGCATGCCCAGTTGGGATGATTTAGCACTCTGCTGATGACTACCAACGGAAGGACTTCATGTGAAAAGGTAGTCTGCCACAGCTAATGGGCTCTTGTTTCAAAGGGATGCTGTGTGTACATTACTAGTGTATGGAGAAGGTGCAGAAAGGCCTCAGCAGACATTAGGAATGGAGTGTTGTTGATGATGAAAAGGCACTTTGCTGTTGAGGGAATGGTGGGAGAGAAAAGGCGTATCTGTCTTTTTGATTAGAAATGCATGCTTCCTTTCATCATCTTAGCTGAAAAATTGGCTTCTGCTCTTGGTTTATGAAACCATTTTTCTTTTCCCTTCCTTCCCAGGTTTGCAAACTCTTTAATAAATTAGTTACTGTGAGGTGCATGGGTGCAACAATCACCTTAGAGGCTTTTCCCAAATGCATCTTTAATATTTTATAAGTATTTAAATAGATTTATTCAATGAGAACAGCCTGATTTATTAACACTGGCACTCTGGCATGGAAAGGGGGTTCAATACAAATGATGTTGTGTCAGAAATTTTTAGCAGCTAGATCTCAATTTACCAATGGATTCTCGGAAGTCAGGAAATAATAGGACCCACCCCATGTTAATATTTAATCAGGCTTTGGTGCCAGATAGGAGAAGCTGAGACACAACTAGGGGAGCCCTGTATTACATTAAAACATACATCATGTGTGTTCACTTCTTAGATGGGGGAAGGGGGGGGGGGGGGGGGGGGAATGGGTCAGTTATTATGGCAAGTGCGAGGTTCAGACCTGCTGAATAAAGATGCTTTGTCAGGCTCTGAGAGCTGACCAGATGCAGTCAAAATCTCACCGCAGACATGTGCTGGAAACCCTAGTGACCAAGAGTAAAACTTGTTTCCCTCTTGATGCCACAGGTCCAAGGAATACCTCTCCTTGTGCCTAATCAGAAAATAATGGATGACAACAGAAACACTGATAGCAGGGCAGCTCTGTAAAGCAGTTTGGAATGATGCAACAAGAAGGATGCTGCCAAAGCTGGTACTGTCCTATGTAACTAGTACACCAAGGGGTAGGGGAAGAGTGGGTCCCCTGTAGATCAGCGTGCTTTAGGTCACTGCCTTGAATTATGCAAAATTCTTTTTTGCCCTGAAGTGCTGTGTGAGGTTATTTTTATTTAGCCTGGTACATTACCCTCATAAAAATAAATAGGTTTTACTTCTGTACGGAAACACCAAACCGCTTTCTCAATGCGGGTTTTGGGTATAAATTTAAAATGCAAGGAAGCTCAGAAGTGAAGTTTGTCACTGTAGTGTTCTCTCACTTGAATGGAACAGATGAACAGAAGGGCATGATTGCAAAATAGCTCTGCGCATCAGCAGGACTTTCCTAAATCACTGCACCCAGTGTGGAGCAATTCAGATGAGTTAGGAGTCTGCTCAAAAACTGACAACATCTTATTCCTGCTGAGTATCACTGGCATTGCCTCCTCAATCCATCCCACAAGGCAGGGGGCTACAGAGGTGAATGAAGAGCAAAGAAGAAAGCTTCAGCCAACCACAGCAGGACTGATCCTGGATAAAGAGGAGAAAAGAGGACATCTTGGATGCCACGGATCTTTTCCTGGAATATTTCAGGATGACCCAGCAGTGAAGAAACCCTCCAGTGGTCAAGACTGCCTGGCCATAATTGCATGCTCTTGTGTAAGGGTTGAGTTTTTAAGAGGGTGTGAACTAGAGTAGTGTGGTTGAAGTGACCGGAATAACACTGGTGGGCACTGGCTGCAAGTTTGGGCTGTAGTTGCAGTCATGGTGGCAGTGAGGTAGTCTTCTGGTGGGAACTTCATTCATTTCCTTTTCTCACTTAAGAATGTTTATTTCTACCACTTTAAACATACGTGTTTTTAGTTTCCCCGCATGCTTGCTTTATTTAAAGAAAGAAAGAAGAGTTGAATTGCTAGTGCTTTGCAATGTTATTATTAAGAAAATTGGACTATGCTACGGTAAGATGACTGGGTCAAGAAAAGAGGCTAGTTCACACATCTGGTTCTGCTAAATTTTGGTTGGAGTGGTTTATCGTAAGGTTAGATTACCAGGACAGAACCCATTTGTTTATGTGTGATAGCTGCCTGCTCCTGCTGGCATAGCGTTAGCAATCCTTTAAACTGAATGCTTTTTCAGTGGGAAGATCCATGGCCAAGTGGAGAGGAATGCTAGGTGTGATTTTTTTATGTTGGTAATGGTGAAGTTGAATTTGTGTGGGTTGTAAATCTGAGAATATTTTGGTGAGGTGCTGGTAGTTGCAGAACAAGTTCAACTCTATCTGTATCAATCCTTATGGAACTGATGAATGGGAATACTGACTAACTTAATGTAAAAGCACCTGTACCAGCTGTGAGAACGATCATAGGTTGGAAAAGGATAAACTTTGTTCTGTTCCAGGGAAGGAGTGTGAAAGAGTTATATGCTTGCATGTGTTGGGGACAGCAAGTACAGAAGGATCTCCTCAAGCATCAGTGATGCTTGCCACAAAACTAACTCCCGTTTCAGTGAATTCACTGATATTCTTTTTTAACCACTGCAATTTTTTGCCTCTAATTGTAACATCCTTAGGAACAGCATGTTCCATCTTCACTGTGGCATACTACATCTGAGGTGATCTGTTTGGTAGGCATTTCCATATAGCTACAAGCAAAGAAGATTATTTCAGTTTTATCTAAGGAGGAGAATACCATCATCTACGCCAAACTTGAATACCTATTAATAGATTTGAAGTTTTTTTAAGTTATGGCTGGATGGGAAAGAAATACAGGAGAAAATATCAGAGACAACAAGGGACATTTCACAATTCATGTATCTTAGTTGTATTGATATTAGAAAAAATATTGGAAAAACATGCTACAAAAGCATTGTAGAAAGTGAAAGAATCTGATATAGATTTTCAGCAAAGTCCCATAGTTCAAAAGTTCATCTGGACTTCTTACCGCTAAAGAATTTGACTGGCTAGAAATATGCCTGAAAGCATCAAAATTTCAGCCCCTTCTTTATTAGTAGTAAACGAAACAGAGGAACAGATCCTGCAGTCTTCCATTGATCAGTGGCTTTCTTGGAGAAATGGTTTCTCTCTGGTTTCTGGGACAGTTACAAGGTACTATTTGCTGTGTGAGCGAGGCCAAAGTGGTTATCTCAGAAATCTGAATGTGATTTTAATTAGAGCTTTTATTATTGGAACAGCTGTAACCATGATTGTAACAGTCAATTATATATGGAGCTTTACTGGCAAAGGGTGTTTAATATTAAACAATCATTGCTAACCGTGAACATACCTGATATAATAATGAACTTTATTTGAAAGATCAGCATAAGATAAAGGAGTTAAATTTAGCTGTACAGTCCGTAACAATAACACAAGGGGATATCATGAATTCCTTTTATTTGGAAACAGAAAACGCCAAATGTTGTTAGATTATCTTTTTGAGAGCATAAAGTAAATGTTTGGTAACCAGAGATTTGTATTGCTAGCGAGAATCACTTTCACTAAAGCTGCAGTAACTGAATGTTTAAATGTGCAGGGTTGAACTGTCAAAGCACGTAACAACATCTTTAAATAAAATGGAAGCGGCTACAGCCGCCTTTATCTGTGTCGTCCTCTGACAACTGCTTAAGGTTCAGCTCTGCTCCCATTGAAGTCGGCGGAGAATCTCCCATTAACCTGAAATGATTCACGGCACGGCCTTACCAGAGAGAAAAGGAGCGGTCTCAAAGCGCAGAGGAAGGAGCGCTGCTGTCCCACAGCACGTGAGTTATTTATACCAGTACAGAGCACTGCTGCCAACCCGCAGCATTCATAATTGGGACTCAGACCCCTTGCAAGAGCGGCGTCGAAGACACAAGCCTTATTCCCTGCCATGAGTTTGGTTTTTCGGTCTTCCAGTTCTAAGTCACTGGACATCGCTTGCAGTTATAATACCTATGTTCTCAGCCTAACTAAAGGATCAGAAAAGCTCTTGCACTATTTTTAGTTTATTTTAATTACAGCTGACATTGTCTGATAGTCAATGGTAAGCTCAAATCAAAAAGACATTTGGCAAAATCTGCCCCAATTGTCCTATGAAGCACTGGGAAGGTAAGTGCTGGCAGGGACATATTTCTGATACAGCAGGGTTTGGATTTTTATTTATTTATTTATTTTAATTAACTTGATATTTGCATCAATGGTTATGCGGACTATTTGGCCTGAAGCTTGAGGCCCCATGCAAACAAGGAGGCAGAGCGTAAAGTGGCCATCGGACACAGGGACAAGGCAGGTTGCCCTAAGTGTGATGGGCCCCTTGCAGTGGGTTTTACCCATGCCCGTCCTCCAGACTGCTTCTCCACTCTGGCATGAGGACAAACCACATCTCCTCAGTCTCCTTTTTTCAGTTCCCAGGAGCTAAACTACAAGCCAGCACTTTGAAATGATATTTGGGCTTGGGTCTTTCTCTTCAGTTCCACTCTCCTTCTGTTGCAACTCGGCAGACCAAGATTCTGCAAACAGGCGATGTCTTTATCAGTACATAAACTGAAATACCCTAACCAGAGCTCCCTCCTGCTTCTCAGTTTCCAAAATGCAGCTCAAGTTCTTAATTGGGTAACCTGAACTTCTCTGTAATCTAGGTATCAGTGTGCATGGATGTAATGGACATGTCAGTGCTGTGTACGCTAACACTTTAAGTCATATAATGGGTCTGTTCACTGGAAGAATAAACACACCATGCAATTTAACTGCAAACTGGGAGGGACGCAGAGGAGAAAGTTAGCTGAAAGGTTATCTCTGATGTAAAAGCAGTTATTTTCCTTTTGCAGATTTCGGGGGTGATCTGCAGCAGTGGTATTCTCCTGAATTTTGAGACTTGTCCAATTATGTCATTTGAGAGGTGGGGGGAAAGGATTGCTTCTTGCAAGCACTTTTCAGCTCGTAAGATGCTTTTGTGTAGCCTGTGCAAGCCTACAACTGAATATTGCAAATACAGTACTTCTATGCAGAGGAAAGGATTAGGAAAAAAAAAAAAATGAATGTGTGAAATATAACAAAAGGCAGTATTTGGAATTGCACTGTTAGGAGACACAGCTGAAGTCAATGGGAGTTTGATCCATGAAAGCACAGCAGGACCGAGCCATATATAGGAAAGCACAATCTGTCAAAATTAAGTGCGTAGTTTATGGTATGCTTTTTGTTTGAAATAACATATTACCTCCTATTTATAGTAAAGCAGACTAAACAGTTCTATATGTCTGCATTTAAAATTTTCAGACAGAGAGTAAGGATACCTTTTACCTGGAAATTGTAGACTCGGAGCTCAAAATTGTTAGCAGCAATATAAATGAATACCTGTGATTTTACAGGCATATAAATCTAAAGCTTCTGCTTACATAGCCCTGCTCTGGCTGAAGTATTGGCTGGATTTGCAGATCACTGCTGGAGGACTACTAGGAAACAAATGAACTTGCAATGCATAGTATCTTAAAGGAAACTATAAATGGGATAGGTCAAGGACTAGGCATGTAAGCGACAGGAAAAAATCTTCCTTTTAGTTTATACAACTCCTGCTTCCATGTCTGCGCAGATTCCTAATAAGGAATAGTAACTTTTCGAGGCACTAGGCCTGTACATATTTCCTGACCTTATAATTCTCACAGTTCTAGACATTCCAAGGTAGGGGGTCATTCAGACAGAGTTGTAATTTCTTGTGCATATTTATTTCCAAAGTATCTTTTGCATAGTTTCCCAGTGAAATCATGTGCTGGAGCTGGGGAATGCTAAATAGGTTATTTTTCAAGCTTGCATATAAAGGGCCTGTCAAAGTGGACTGTTTTGGACTTATCAAGCAAAAGTGCCAGAGCCAAAGCGTGATGTTTGGGGCTTGTCCTTCCCAATGCCGCTACGAGCTGGGCTCCCAGCTTTCCAACTGGGGGTGGCGTAAGGAGGCTGAGGAGCTCGGGTTTTGTTATCGGTGAGGTTTTTAATGATGTTAAAAGGCTTGAATGCCTAGTTGGCTCAAGAGGAGTGTGACCTGAGCCTTCCCCCAAAAGTACATCTTGTTAACCCTTCAGGGTTAGATTCAATGCTCCTTTTCCTTCACATTCTGTAAATAAACACTACAAATTTTAGGGGAAAAGGTTATAGAGGCCCAGCCTCTCTGTAAATAACCTTAACTGGTTGTGAAAGCACATTTTGAATTCATTTTCCTGGCCCTTCAAGACATATACTTTTTTATTTTTTTGAACCAATTACATTTATCTGATCAAAGAATTAAAATGCATTGGGGACCAGACAGCACACCATGGATTTTGATTATTCATTTCTCAAAACACATCAGCCAAACAGCAGCTAGAAGTTATCTACTGTCTGAAAGAAGTTTACACAAAGTACTTGTCCGGCCATTTTCAAAAACAGAAAAATATGTGCTAAAAATCCTGCAGATAATATATTCATGAAGGGAGAAGCTAAACTTGAGAGGAGTTTGCCCTTAACGCTGCGTATGTCCTGCTCAAAGCAGCAGTAAGGAAGGTTAGTCAGACCTCAGCTTTTATCAAGATGTGTCTAACTAATCTAAATTGAAATGTGGGCACTTTCTTTCTGAACTCCAAAGGCATGTAATGCATTTGGGACTGAGGTTTTCAGGCTCTTGTTGAAAAGTAAATGTAGACTTTCTGCTTGCAAAAAAAAAAAAAAAAAAAAAAAAAAAAAAAAAATCCTGTTAAAATCTAACCTTTCTCTAAGTGTTTGAAAAGAATGGCAAGGGGAAGATCCCAGAGAAATTGGGAGTGTTTTCACAAATTGCTGGTGACAGTAAGTATCATTTTATAAAACACCAGTTAGGCTGCATATGACATATGGAGACAATTTCTGCCTCAGCTATATTTACCTTTCTCTTTGATCTAATGAGAGCAGCTCATGTATATTGAGGCAGAACGTGGTCTACAGTATCCTGTTTGGTTTGCTTATTGGAAGAAGTTTGGAATAGCTAAGTTGACACGTGCCATTGTAAATAGGAGGACAAGATGGTGAAATGAGCCTGATTTAGTCATGTGAAGGGACAGTTATGAGGTGATATGAGTGAAATGCATTAAGTGCTGCCTTTTTCCTTTATCATTAGAGAATCACTGAAATGTAAGACTGGAAAGAAACTCCATAGGCCATATATTCTGTTCTCCTGCTCTAAGGCAGGATCAATTATACAGCCATCCCTGGCAGCCATTTAAGTAAAATATTACTGGAATAAAGAGATATTCTTTATATTTAGAAAGGGAAATACCGCCAGCACAATTAGTTACTTACCTTCTGGAAAAAAAAAAAAAAATTAAAAGAGAGGTTATTCCAGCTCTCTACGAGTTATCATTCAAATTAGCTTGATGATTTGCTTGGGATCATTGGAGAAGCCTGACTACAAGATATAAATGGAACATAAGACAGGATATGTGGATGTGAAAAATAAGGAGATACGATCCTAGAAAGGCAAGGGAACAGGTTGAGCAGGCTTCCAGTTGAGGTGGTGAGCTCTAAAGGTGATCGTATATTTAGGCAACAACTGAGTGAGTCTCTGGAATTCAAAAACACAAAGGGCTGTGGGTTGTAGCTTGAGTTTTGAATTACCTGGTGACTCTTCCAAAGGTTAGAAGAGAGACTTATTATGGCTTGTCCCCCTTAATTAGTATCAGAACTGTGTGTGTGTGTATGTATGTTTACATAGCACTGTTTTAACTCCTTCAGAGCAAACATGCACAATAATTTTAAGATTCTTGGAGAAAATAAACCTAAAACTTTCTTAAAGTACAAGAGAGGAGGAACAGTATTGCACTGCAGATTCAATGGGTTTCTGCTTGCCTCTGCTGCAGTCATATCAGTGTAAGGCTCTCTGCTTGGTTGTTGCAAGTTGTTTCTCTATAACCAGACCACTTCATTTGACTTTTGTCAGCACTGCAGTTTTCCTCTGCTCTACTTGAAAGTGTAAACACTACAATTATTTGCGGAGTGTTATTGGTCATTTATTTTATCAATCTAATATTCTTATATTATGCATCTTAATACCACTATTAACTGTTTGGGGTCATTTCTTATTTGTATACCAGAAAACTGCTTCCAGTGTTATTACTTATTGGTCATAATCAATTAGGGAAGTTTTTAGACTTTGGCAGTCTTATATAAATACACTGGCAAAGTTCACCTCCTATGATTTCTGACAATTAAATTGTTCTGTCACTTTGGGACCTTCATTAATCTCAACTTGTCATCCTTGTTTATGCAGGTTATAATGGCCTATGTGTGTAAGTGAAATGAGATGCTAAAAGCCCTTGGCTGTTTAACTCTTTGATGAAAGCCAAGCAGGAATACGTTGTTGAAGGAGAAACTTGTTGTTTTTTTCCATCCCCCAAAGTAGCACGATGGAACTTATTGGACTGTTTAATGACTAGCTATGAAATAGGGTTTTTCAGAGAGGTGAAGAAAACCTAGTTGATGGTACTGTTATCACAGTCTTTTGTGTGTCTGCATGAGTGCACACAGAAATAAAGATGTGGAAACATAGATTACTTTCTCTTTTAGGAAAGTGGTGTGAAAACATCATATTCAAACAGAGGAATCTAAAGGCTAGAGATTTTCAGATAACGTTGTGGGATTGGTGTAATTCAGATGAAGGACATGGCTAACCATCCCTTGAATCTGCACTGTGAGTGTATCCGTAAGGCCTTCTACTTGGGTCATTCTGGCAGATTGGTTGTTTGGGATCTAAGGACTTTGGATAGTGAAAGTCCACTTACAGAAATGAATTTAATATTTAAGTTCGTGGGCGAGTTTATAATTTTCTTCTTAAATTATCTCCTAGAATTCAAGGACCTGTTTTCTAGTGTCTCCAAATGCAGATGTAGTTTATTGTCTTCTGCCATTTTCTGCATTTTTTAAGGTCTTACAAGGCTTTTTAGAGTGGTCTCTCTATGGCACTGATCCCTCCTCCTGCAGTGGTCTCTCACTTTACAGCCACCTGAATTATCATCAGATCCTCACCTGACACTATGCACCAAAGATGCAGGTACTTTCTATTTCACGCATTTTACCAAGCTTAGCCTCTCTTCTTGGGCAGGGGCCTCCTGAAATAGAACTTCAGCCTTGAGGATCTTTATTCACATTTGCAGCTGGAAATTAGGGGCCATCCAGCACACTCTTTTGTGTGCTGGCAAAGATGTTCCGTGCTGGAGCTGGAGCACAGGTCCCCTGACCCTCACTTTGAGCCTCCATCCACTTGACCAAGTGGCCTCTTGGATGGCCAAGGTTAAAAAATAGCAACATCTTTGGAGTTATCCATCTCAAATCTAAAAGGAGTGTAATGATATGCTATTCTCAGCACCCTGAGAAACATATGAGTGACATCCTCTCTCTGAGCACTAATTATCATAATTCTTAGACCAGGGAGAGATCCAGAACACTGCACAAATTATCACCCAATATCTTTAATAAATGTGGATGGTAAGTTACTTGCAAAGGTGCTGGTTAATAATCTGGAACACATATTCCCAGACCTAATTCATTTCAGTCAGGTGGGATTTATTAGGAGTTGGACTGTCATGCAGTCCTGTGAAGCAACTCTTCAGTATAGTAAGTTCACAGAGAAGCAAAGGAGAAAGCTGGTGTGTCTCCTGGTAGTGTAAATGACCAGACAGGCAGAGAATTTCTGACCTTCCTAAATGTTCAGCTACAATGGGCACCCCTTTTTACTGTACAGTAAAAAAAAAAAGCAGGTATCAGTAGGTAAATAGCCAGGTTTCCAGAGCTACTAAAAGGAGAAATGGCAGAGCTGCTCTCCCATTTCTATTTGGTCTGGAGTTCACATCACAACTGCTCTTCTTTTCTTCTTTTATGAGATTAATTTATAAAGAAAACCAAATCCTGTGTGCCTTGGGGATGCCCATTTTGGATATGGCTGTCTTTATTGCCTAGAGAGGAAACAAAGTGATGGGCTCCCACCAAAGATGCCTCAGTGTGTGTGCCTAAAGTTCAGTAGGATAAATCCAAATCATGGAGGCAAGCTGCCAGATGTTATTTGTCGAAGCTGCCTCTAGGCTGCTCTGAAGCATACCAACACATGTGTCAGGGCAGAATGAGAGTCAGGGCAACTTTCCAATTTTTCTTGCTCCCAGAGGCTCTCCAGGGGAAGCTGAGTTCAGGAACAGAGAAACAGAGACCATGAAAATGGGAAATCGGTGTATTTTAGGTTCTAATACTGAGGCGACTATAGAGCACTATATATGGAATTTCACGTTAAATTTGGAACATTAAGCAATATATATGTCTTTCTAGATACTTCAGTGTGTGGGGAGGTGCATAAATCAGAGGTACCTAGTGCTTGCTCCTGAAGCTGTGGGGACAGCATTGCTACTACTGCTTTGAGAATGCCAGCTGATCATATACTTTGGAAATGAGATAAAGCTTCAACAGGCCTTTTGAAACAGAGATCTAAAAAAGCCATGCTGGATTTTACTCAAGATGATACTAAGAAAATCTTGAGTTTAGCCAATCCATTTCCACCCACTGCCTTTGTACATACATATAAAATAAACAGGCCAAAACATTTGTGCACAGCGTAGCATTGGTCGCAAAGTGATTCATCCTACCAAAAGGAGAAAAGCACTTGCCTAAATAAACATAACACAGTGGCAAAGCACTGTTATTGAAGTAACAACCTCACAAAGATTCTGTTGCTCATATTCTTCTTACATTATCGTCTGTTCACAAACAGGCAGTCTACTCAGGCTGATATCTATGGGGAAAGTCTATTTTTAGCATGTGTTTGTACATTGACCAGTACAGCCAGATCTTGATGTCTAATACTTGTATATTGAAAGTGAAAAGGCAAAACCAAATGTAGTTTAAGATGGGAACTCTCAACAAAGTTCACTATACTAAGCAAAAGCTGGATATTTAGTTCTTATCTTCCACTTCTTTGCAATAAGATATAGCATTAGTAGATAAAATGGATGTGTTTGTTATCCCAGCTGGTAGATAGTTTTCCATTCCCCCCTGCCTCTTGCAGCTTTACCTTAGTGACATTTTCCATCTTAATGTTTGCATCAAACACTTTTGGTGCTATGTAAATTACATTTAGTAGATAATTATGCACAGCCGCTAGGTTGCATAAATAAATTCTCATCAGTTTTGCATGTGAACCCTGAAATGACTACACCTGTACTCAAGCTCAAGACCTGTAAACTGATTAATTACACCAGCAACACATAGCTTGGGTGGGATTCTGCACTGAGCTGTTTCACTTCCAGGATCTAGTCCCTAGTGTTTGCAGGATATTGCATTATTTTATGGATAGTTGTGGAGATGTATCAGAAAACAATTACCACACCTCTGAAAGTGGGTGCAGAGAGTGGATTGCAGCGATGGTGCTCTCAGGAACTGGAGTGGGGTCAGCTGAAGATGGGCAGCTGAGACTTTCACTCAATTCACAGTTCTTGGTGAGAACCAGAAATTTACTTGATAATTATTTTTAAAACAGTGTTAAATTCAGAGTTCAAAATGTTATTTGTATGGACAATGTCTTTGCCCTCCCCCCCCCCAAAAAAAAAAAAAAAAAAGAAAAAGAAAATTTTCATGTTTTGTTTCCTAAGAAGCAGTTTTTCAGCACTCTTTAATAAGAGGAAAAAAGCATATCTGAGTGAGAATTAAGTTGTTTCTAATGAATTTCTGGGGTGTTTTGAAGGCTAACATGGAAAAAGGAGGGTAAAATGTAGCTGAAAAATCATTTATTCCTCTATTACAGCCATCTAATATTCTCAGAGTGTATAAATCAGTTCAGTTTAGCAATACCAATTAAACAAAATGTGGCCTTAAAATCTCACAGTGTATTTAAATGAAATGAAATATTTAAAAATTTTAAATGAGCAATCTCAGATAATTAATTAGTTATAAGTTTTCCATAATCACTGAAGTAAAGGGACATGCAGGGGCTAGCTAATATGGACATAAAACTTAATTCCTCTGGGTGGGGGTACTCACAGAGCTATGTGTACACAAACACACACACACACATTTTTGTGTACCCACATGCAAAAGGGAACACACATATATATGCACACATAAAAACACTGATGAAACTACTAGTGACTACCTCTCCAGGCAAATAAGTCTCATAAATTGACACATTTTGCTTAATCTGTATGTAAAGCATGTTACACATCACTGTTGTAATGCAGACATCTTAACTTTAAATGAGACGAAAACAAACATAAAATTAGCACTTTAGGGAACCCCCTGCCACTCAATTTGTGTTGGGTTTAACACCTTCTTATTTTATATATCCTTCGACATAAACAGTTTTATATCAGCCCTTGATATGGTGCCTTCAAAGAATTAAATGTTGAGCTGTTTAAAAGCACTAATTAGCAGCTTTAATACAAAGGGGAGCATAGTTATTAGTAAAATCTTGTAAACCTAGAATACCCTTTGGGCCCAGTCATTTGTGTGTGAAATAACTCAATAAAAATATTATATTGTTAATCACAAAAACCTTCAAGGGAAATGCGAAATCTGAGAAGAAATATAAACTGTACCTTTACCAAACAAAGGAGGAAAAATGACCATCCACATGAAAGCGAAGCCATAAAACCCCAAGAAGAATATATTCATTGATAAAACGCAGCTTGTTTCCTAACGGCGTTTTGCAATCCGTAACCTTATGCACGTACAACAACAAACATACATTATTGGTGTTTAGTTTGAACACAGCTAGCAACATATTTATTAAATTAGCACTTCATTCCTTTCAATAACGTACAACAATGCCAAGGCTTTTTCCAAAGGTAACTTTTGGTAGTGGTATGATAATATTTAAATCTATGCAGTTGTTTTTGTACGATACAAATTATATTTATGTATGTGTCATTAGAGGTGTTTATAAAGGCTTTGGGATCTATTCCACCTAGATTTTTTTCCTATAAAACTACATATGTACACATAATTTTGTTTGATGAAGTTAGATTTATACTTGACAGTACTGAGGTATGTTTCTTTCAGTACGTCACACATATTTTATGTTAATATTTATAATGCAGGTAAATAATTATATTCTTAAATATTTAAAAATTATACTAATTCCCAACATTATTAAGGAGGTCGTGTTTCTAATTTATGTAATGTGGTATATTTGAGTGACACTAGGTAACAGAAGAAACCCATAAAGCATGGATAAAATCTTTTGGCTGACATCTAATGCTTAAAAAATAAAATACTAAGAATCTCAGAATTTGTAGATGCAGAAAAAAAAAATAGGATACTGTTTTTTTACTTTTTGAGTGATTTCATGAGATAGAACTGAAGAATTGCCTTTCACCTTAAAACAAGTAACTTTCTACTAGTGCTCAAGTGAAAGGTGTTTGAGCATTGCTTTAAATTTCAGAGGAAAAGATCTGGTGTTACACTTCTGAAAGTATTTATTGTCATCATTTATTATTCTAGTTTTGTGTGGCATCCTGGAGAACCACTATTTTCATCTAGTATCATCCTTTTCCTTACCTTTCCTGGGAAAAATATTGGGGGGTGGAAGTGCTGGGCATGCATAAAACTAGTGTCATCAAAACGTTAATTTGCTGGTCTTTGTGGAAGCTGATTGTTTTTTTTTTTTTTTAATATATATATAAACAAAAAGTAAATAAGGATAGTTTCTAATATTTGAAGACAATTCTAAGTAGAAATTTCTCCATAATGAGCAATATCTATCTTTTCCAGCTATGGGCTACTATTAGAAACAGATTTATTCAAAGCCTCAGTATATTTGCTATGAATATATTTTTAATGTATTTCTCTAACATGAAAGAGCTGGCCAGAGCTAAAACATTTTTTTGTATGTCATGCTTTGCTTTTTACGGTGTTTTATGTTACAACCTAATTAGTATCTTACAGTGCCCTTACATGTACTTAGGGTGTAGGGTTTCACTAAATACACTGAACGTTTTATTTTGGGGGACCTCCGTGACACACTCTAAGCAGTTTTAAGCAGGCTAAGAATATGTTTCCAGTCAATCAAGCCTCTAGAGATAGGTTATCCACCTCTGGCTAATGCACTGCTATAAAACCTTCACCGTTTCTGACTGCACGATACAGTCTGTTATTAAACCCCTAACCGTGCACGGCTGCAGGATTCAGAAGGGGGGAGGGAGACAATTATTTCCAGTACTTCATAAAGCCTACTTTAACAAATTACATGAAGATTAACTAATAGCAGCCTCAGCGCTGGATGGCTAGCCAAATTAGGTATGACTTAGCAGACCGGTGCTTCATCGACCGCTCTTCCTGGCCTGCCTTCGCAGAGGAGGTCTTCGTCGGCAGCTGGTTCAATAGATGGTGAGCCAGGCCTGATGCTCAGTCCACGCCACAACAATGGAGAAATGAAGCACGTTGTGCTTTGAACTCATCTGAAAACAGGTCTGGAAACCCAGTGAGGTCTCCAGCTCTGGCGGTTTTCCTGCTGAGGATTAAGTACGCCTGCACAAAGCCAGCGTGTCCACAAATCAAAAGTGGTGTGCGTGGAGAAGGGGCAAGTAGTGGCAAGCGCGGTCAGGAGTGCCGTGATGGATTAGGGAGAGGGTCCTGTGAATGCTCCCTTTTCTGACGGGGAGATAATCCGTCAATCCCAACAGGACAATCCTGCCAGAGTACACCTCACTGGGGTCCCTGGCATCCTCTTTGGTTTGTTATCTGTCCTGTGGAGGGCACCAGCACTCAGTGCCACGTCACTACCCCAGGCATTTGGTGGGAAGCTGAGGGGGTGTTTGGGCACATCTGGGGAAGGGCCTGTCTTTGATCCTCTCCGCAAAATGGCTGTGTTATCTTTCAGCTCTGGAGAGGTGGGGAGAAGTCAGCCTGGGATGTTTTGAAAAGCCAAAGACCTCTCAGTAATAAAATGCAAGATATATTGGTCATGATAAAAACATTTTAAGGTTCAAATGGGGCAAACGTGGTCCAGTACCATTTGAAAAGCTGTTCAGGTAGAGCACTTGCTGGGGCAGGAGGCTTCACTGCTGGTTGCAATGGAGGGAAACCCAGGAAAAATCTAGGCTTAAAGAGAGTTTGTCTTTAACCATGAAGGGATCATCCTGTTCTCCCCTACAAAGACCTTTCATTTCCATCTGGAATGAGTATACGATAACCTAGTCAGACCAGCCTCTCAGTCACCAATCAAAACACTGACTCTTGACATTTGCCTAATTATCTTTTCTCATCATCAGTCATCTCTTGAAGTCTTTGCTTCATTCAGATGCCAGGTATTTCCGAAATTAATCATGTCATTGAAAGCGGCATCTTTTCATGTAAATGGACTTTATTATCTGGATCGAAAAGCTCCCCCCCCTCCTCCTTTGAGCTGCAAAAGCCCATTTGTAGGGAAAGTGTCTGAAATCTGACATGCTGCCTTCTCAAGAAAGATTCGTAGTGGTGACCTCCCAGCAAGAGCTAAGCATCCGTCACCAGGAGTGCGTGTGTGTGCTGCTTGCACCCTTGGGCTGGATGCATGCTAATTTGCCCCATTGTTTCGGGGTGAGTGGCTTTCCAGCACTTCCAAACAAAGCCTTTTTGCATAAGCTTCTGTGTGTACAATTATTTTATGTTCACTTCATTCCATCATCCTATCTCTATTCCTGATATAGGAGGGGATGGAAACGTCTTTGTTTTCTTGTTATACTGGGGATTACAGGCTGGATTTAGCATGTTAGCAAGGACACTCCTCTTTCATTAAATCCCATTTGACAAATGTTTAGGACCATAGGATTGATCAGCCCATTGCACTACTCATCTTAGCTTTAACTTTCAAAGGGGCCCTACCGCCAAATCTTGTTGATTCAACAAGAAACCAATCTACAGTAATTGACTGCATGCAAAGTGTTGCAGGGATGAATGAAGAAGTAGAAATGAGCAGTTTACTCTCAGGAATGTTATCTGAACTGTGGTGGAAGAATGCATTCATTTCTCTCATTAGGCTCACTCCTCAATGAATTATACAATGAGCAGGGCAGCGAATCTGAGAGTAGATCAGCACTGATAATGCAATTCTGCATTTCAGAGAGGTCACTTTTGAAGTTTGCAGTGGTGCGTTTATAAACACCTTACAAAAACATCCTGCTGTTTCATACCTGCTGAGCTTCCCTCTGGGACCATTTGAGGACAGCAATATTAATTGCTGGCAAGATCTACGCTCAAATTAAAAGCAAAAGTTGGACATAATCTGACTAAAAGGGAGAAGTGGAATGAGTCACTGGCCTTCTGTGCTTGCACTGTGCAGGACTAACAAATTAAGATTGTTCTTTTTGGCATTGATGTGAACAGAAGCAACAACTCTTTTAGAAAGTTTTCAGTATCATTTGCATCATTTTAAAGCCATGTTCTCTATTCCCTGGTAACAGCTTAAGAGTATGAACAGACCCAAACTGGCTTTTTAATAACAGGCACGCTGTTACACATCAGTGAAGATAGCCATGTATGTCTAGACATAAAGCACAGATTATAAATTGTTGGATGCTAAAGACTGAGAGAAGCAATGCCATTATCTTGTGTGCCTTTCTGCCTAGTGAAGGACACAGGACTCCTTTAAGGTCTCCCTTTATATGATGCTATATCATTCAGCAGACCTTCCAAAACTGATGTTAAGATACATCACGAGGCAGAAGCCACCACAATATTCAGTAATGTGTTCCCATTGCTAAGTGCTCTCACAGTTAAAAATTTCCTGTTAATTTCTAGCTTGAATTTGTCTGGCTTCAACCTGCAGACATTAGATCTTGTTTTATGTATGTCTTTGTTAAACTGAAGAGCCCTCCATCAGATTTCTGTTTCCTGTGAAGCTTCTTGTATACTGCGGGCAAGTCACTCCTTAACCTTTTCTCTATTAAGCTAAACAGTCTGAGCTGCTTGAGCCTCTCACAATTGTTTTCTAATCCTCCCAGTGTTTTCTAGTCCTTTAGCCATTCTCATGACTCTTCTCTCTAATTTATCAACAACCTCTTGAAACATAGGCACCAGAACTGGATTCACTATTCCATTAGTGGTCACACCAGTGCCACAGACAAAGATAATATTACCTCGGGCTTCTAGCCTATATCCCCCTGTTTACATATCCTAAGGACTGAAGTTACCCTTCCAGCTCCGAAGCTAATGTGTACCCACCACAGTGCCATGTTCTTTCTGGAGCCGTTTCTTTCCAGGAGAGAGAGTCCTTCCCTTCTGTAAGTATTTCCAGCAATCTGTTCACCTCAAGATAATCATTTAACACTTCCTCGCGCTTATTGTTTCTTTTGTGCATCACTGACCCGCCTTCACTCTTTACTGCCTTCCCAATCTGTGTCAGCAGTGACTTCGTGTTTCCTAACAAGCATTGAAAAGATTAAACAGCAGCCATCCGTCCAAGAAATAGTGCTCTGTTACCAAATCCACGATAAGGAGCCCTCGTACACAGTGAAAGATTACCAACAGCCCTCCCCCTCCTTCCTTGCTAAGAAACTCACACCCTATAAACCAGAAAGGAGATGCTATACCCTTAACTCTGCCCGACAGCTCACATTCGTTATGCCCACATCACTAGGGGATTTTTCATCCTCTTATTTTCTACCCTGTCCTGGGAAAGCACGTATACCTGGACTCAGAAGAGAGAGCAGGAGACCATCACTTTCACCCAGGAAGAGCTGAAGCTGTTGTCTGCCTGATAAAGTGATGTGTGTTAGTGCTGAGGTGTATTTCACCAGCTGAAGGCTATTTACGGAAGAACAACTTTTGTTTCTCTGCCTTTAGATTTGTTTGCTTGTATATCATTGATGCAGCATTCTGAGATTGACAGGTTGTGTGGCATTTATATTATTTATCATTTATTATTACTATCGTTATTGTTCTGGTAGTGCTTTGGTACTGAAGCGAGAATCAGAATCTATTTCTACAAGTAGGGGTGTAAGCTTCTCCTAAGACACTGTGAGAGGGTTGGTTGTTTTTGTTGTGTTTTTTTTTTTTTTTTTTTTTTTTTCCCCAAAGTGAAAATAATTAAAAAACCTCACCAGTGTTATTTTATCAGTATGAATACATTTAAATGGATTTCCCTGTAGTAGCCATAACATTTATTTTTCTCGATAGTTTTCAGTAGTTCTGGGAACTGTTTTTCACAGAAATGTCTAATTATTATCACTAGCAATTAAATTTATTTATTGTGTTTTGCTGTTGCTGAAGGAGCTTCTCATGCCATTGACATGCTCTCTTGTACACTCTCACCAAAGACAAATTGGGGTATAATTAAATTGCAGAATAAAATTGTCAATGTTGACATTGTTTCTGTTTCATGGGGCAATTTGTAATCATTTATGCTTTTTTTCCAGTTTGAAGTTATTTCGTTTATTTTCCATTTTGCAGTTTTAGAAACTTTTTTTTTAAATCTTTTTCTTCTTGACCCTTTTTGTTGCAATTCCTTTCCATCCACAAAATCTTTTTTTTTTTTTTTTTTAATTTTCCTTTGCTTTTGTACTCCGACGACTTTTCTTTGAGAAAGCTCACAGAGTGTCAGCTACGGGCTTGGTCTTTGGCCTCTTTAGCCAGAATTTATCTTTTCCATGTGCCAATCTGGAAAAACTGGTGCAGTGGGGAAAAAAAGAAAAAAAAAAAAGGACAAATGGAAAATAACTCTCCACCCCAAAGAAAATGTTAAACTTCATTCCTTTCACTACTTTCAATAGCAAAATGTAATGAGATTTAAAACAATAATAATGGAAAGGGGGAATTTCCAAATCTTCAGTTCTGGTGGAATAAATGAGAAGTTTTGAACAACCAAAGTGTACAGAAAGGTGGGGTTCTGAGATGGGCAGAAAATGCAAAAGCACAATATCCAAAGGAAAAAAGAAAAAGCTTTAAATGGAAAAAAAAAAAATCCTTTTTTTTTCTGGCAATTGCTTTTTGCCCTTCTTTCCAAGAGCATTAGGACACACAAGGGGTTAAAGGTCCAGGAAGAGAGCTAGGGAAGAAAAATCCCTCTGTTAATTGATCTGCCTGTCTGGTGACGAGGGCCAGCTGAAGCTTGTCAGAAACTGTATGAGCTGAATCAAGCTTGGGGCCCTAAGTAAAATGCAGACACCTGGAGTGAGGAGGGGCTGCTCTCTCTATGTGCAACTATTTAGTTGTTCTTTTAATGTAGGCAGGGAAGGGAAAGGGTCAAGCAGCACTGAGCCTGGGCTTGAGGGATGTCAAATAGTTTTTCCACTGAAAAGAAACAAGGCTAAAGCTTGTTAATGGCATCTAATGCTATTATTGTGCTAGTCTGTGTGTACTTGTGGGCTTGCTGGTATATGTTGGAGGCACGTTTTGGCGATTGAGGAGGTATTGTTAGTGGATGGCCTTACCCATCGGCGTGTCGCTGGGCAAGAAGCAGGGGAAGCCTCAGTGAAACGTGCACAACTCAATTTCGGTTTGCTCTGTTCAGGGTAATGTTCTCAGGGGGGATCCTTTACCTTCTGCCCTCCCCTTGCTGAAGGATGAAGTGATCCAGAGTATGCCCTGAAAAGCATTTTTCTTCCTCCTTGCTCTTCAGCTCTGCCTCCAGACCCCTCCACCGATGCAATCTGGCTAGGATTCTGCATGCCACTTTGTTTGACCCTGATGACATAAGTTGACGCATGTACTTTTGAACCTTCCCAAGAATGAATAATATCCCTGCAATAAAATGAAATCCTAGCATTTTTAACCCGCCAAGCCCCTGTGATTGTTGGGGCCAGGCATGTCAAATGGTGGCTCAGCCGATGGATGCCCGAAATGGAGGTGGATAGATTTCAGCCCAAAACAAACAGTCCATTGAGAACTGGCCCTGGTCTGCTTTTCTCATGATACCTGTGATGAGTATGCCTGAAACACTGAAAGCTTTTTCATGGATAGATAGAGGGAGAGAGGACTAAACAAGGTGCAAAAGAATAGAGACTTGCAGCTTCAGATTTTCAAGTTAGCAAGTAGCCACGGAAAGCACAGGGGCTGGGGAAGGCAGGGTTGCTCACTGGCTCTGAGGCTGGCAGCCTTTAGGGTTACTGTGGTTCTCATGGCTTAGGTATAATTCAAAATAAATCTTTCCCTCCCATTTGCCCTGAGCTCCCAAATGCTATGCTTTGATTAAAGATGCACCTTGAGTTTACTCCAAGTTCAAAATTCCACCAAATTTAGAAAGCTCAGACCCAGAACTTCATCTGGGGATTTCTCTGCCTTTTGGAGACTTCCATACACATGGCTGAGCCCAGGCCCATAAAAGTGAGGACCGAGATGCCAACAAACAACCACATCATTACTGATGTTAATTCTTAAGGCTCAGTAAGGCAGTTTTAGTTGTCCCATTAGTTGCCCAGCTATGCCAGGAGCTGACCAGACGCGTGACGTGAGCCCTCTCCCCTCCTGCTGCCAAACTGCTCCCTAAAGTTTGCACAGAGGCATCCTGACAAGGCACTGCAGTCATCTGTGAAATACTGCAGTCATCTGTGCTGAAATTGGGATGCAGAAGTTGCTTTTTGGCTGAATTAGTGTGATATCTTTGCCTCACTGGAACAGAAACCCCCAGCATTTATGAGTGTGTATTATTTGTTGAATGCCATGAGTCTTTTTTACTCTGGCCTTGTCACATGTATCAATGGAGCAAAAGGTTTGCCTAACCATGAGAAATGTACATATTTATAGATATATTGCATTTAAAACAGCAGAAACAAATAAACATGTACTGGAAGGACATGAGGTATCTGATTAAGTCATTGAATTAATATTAAAAATTTCAGGTTTTGCATCATTTATTCATTTAAAGCTAAAGAATAAGTTTACCTTGAATCTGTCTTTCACACTTCAATCTTGTTTTGTTTCTTCAAGAGAGGCACTGAGGAGAACTGATTTCAGTTATTCTTGACGTTTTAAATGGCTATCCTTTTCCTCTTGGATATGGTACCCAGATGTATAGTTAGAAAGTTAAAGTGGCTCAGCTAAAGATAAGGATGCTGTGAACTTCGCTTTTACAACTCTTGCCTTGGTCCCCCAGCCCAGCTGATTTAGTAGGAAGGAGCTGGCCACACTCACCAAAATTCAACCAGGGGAAGAAAAAGGGGGGAGAAAATAACAGAACGGGCCAGTGACCTGGGCAGGAACTGGAATTGCGTCATTTGAGAAAAGTGGGAGATGTTCAGGGGGATGTGCAGGTAATAAAGGGAAAGCATGGTGAACAGATTTCTAGAGCAGAATATTTTAGCTTAATAAAAAAAAAAATAATAATAATAATCCATGGACAACCCTCCTTCTCCATATGAGGCTGATGAAATTTATAAGAGAAAGCGAGACATAACGAAAGAAATTGTTTATTTGTTTGTTTGCCTTTATAAAACCCATTTGGGAGGAACATCAACGAATATACCATACATCAGTTATCTGCCTCATACCAGTTACACTGATGCTGGAGACGTCCTTTGTTAGAAATTAATGTATGTAATAAAGTTTTACATTTTTCATATGTTTTGAAGTATGTGGGCCATAATTCTTTTGACTGCATAATTACTTTTTGTATACAAGAAAAATGAGGTGCTTAGTCCTAAGTAAATAACCTCAAAACAAACCAAGAAAAACAGTTGCATCTTTTTTATCTTCCAGGTCTTGCACAATAAATATTTTGTTAGAAACTTAAAAAAAAAAAAAAAAAAGTTATATATCCTCAATATAATTTTGCTTAAAAAAGGAAAAAAAAGAGCTCCTCTAGGAGCATATTGAAAAAGATGCTGAAGTTAGCTAGGAAAAGAAATGTATTATTTTGTGACATTTTTAGGTACAGAAAAAAGAAGAGTTTCTGGAAGGGTTTTCCTGGTTAATAATTTTAGCTGAGTTTTTCCTTCCTTCACCTCTGGACCACTGCGTTCATCAGAGAGCTCCAGTAAATTAATTTGAGAAAAGTCCAGATCATTTAGTGCTCTCACTCCTCTGTCACCAGTCCCTCTAAATAAGCATGAAGCCAGGACTGAGGAGCCTGGGCGACACAAGGCCGCGTGAGAAGGGCAGTCTGGTTGAACCAGGCAGTGATGGAGAAGCTCTTGCTGCAAATCAAACCGGCTTTATTTTGATTGCTAATGGCAGGCGTTTGAAAATCGTGAGATAACCTCCCAAAAGTCAGGAGGCTAGCTTATATATCATGCCAGTAAGAGAGAAGAGTTTCTGCTTTTTTTTTTTTTTTTTTTTTTTTTCTTTTTTTTTTTTGGAACTCTTTGTTTCTGATCTGAGCTTTCTGGATGATGTTAATTTGAGTTTGTAAAAATTTAGATTTTTTTTTTTTTTTTTCTGCAGGCCAGAAGCATGGGGGTTTCTTTTAAAGAAAATAAAGTAGGACTTGCAGAGATGGCAACAGCAGCTTAGGTTCCCCAACCTGTAGGCAGCTGAAATTAGGAGTAGCGAGTGGTTGCACCAGCCAGAGACGTCCCGACAGCCCTTATTTACGGGCAGTGGCTCTGTCCCTCACAGAGGGAGCCCTGGACAAGGTCGTGGCTGTTTTACCTCTTCTGTCCTCACGAACTGAACTGATGTCAACCCAAGGTCACATAAATACAGAGATAGTGAAAAACGGGAGGAAGGAATGCTTTGGGAAAAAAAAAAAAAAAAAGTCAAGATATGCTTTTTGGAACTAAAATGAAATAAGCTGCTCTTCACCAGAAATCAGGGAGTCACACCGGGTTTGGCACTAGCTTAAATAAATCAATTAAAGTACTGATTTAAGTTAAACCAATATGCTAGCAAGGCCTTAGGTTTTCATCTTTCAAAGACTTATGTGCATGCTTGGCTGAACAGTGGGAGTGATTATCTGTGTAATTCATGGTAGGAATACGGCCTTATTATTTAAGGATTCAGTTTTATAATACATACTGTATTTGCAGATTGCTGCCTCTGTACAGGGTTTCTGTGGAGCTGGAGTCACTTGCTCTGGGTAAAATGTGCTCCCAGCTCCTCTGCCCACCCCATACAGTCCTGCACTCCCTCCTCGTCCCAAGGAGCTGTGCCAGTGGGGCACGACACTTCTGTGGAGCCAGACCATTTTTTATCAATATGTAAATAAAATTTACCTCCTCTTGCTGACCCCTCGAAGGGCCATTTTTGGCCTGCAGCAAATATTTATGTGCGAGCTGTAAACCCCTGAAACTGAGGGGTTATAGTGGAAATGCTGACAGAGTATTAAGAGACCTTTAACCCTTGGTTTAGCAGGCCCTGCTATAATTACAGGTCTGTCTGTTATTTTCAATAGCACTCGTCATGACCTTGCCTCTATTTTTTAATTATAGTAGAACTTGTGAAGGCAATTATTACTAAGTTGGGGGTTCCCCTCTCTCTAAATTCAATTTTTATTAAACATGTAAACCGCTGAAGAGGCAGGATTGGGATAATAGCCTTGCCTTCTGCTTTTTTCCTCCCTATCCCTCCCTCCTGTCTTGGACTGCAGTTCAAGTTGTGCCTAAGCCCTGAGTAAAATGAATGTTGTGATTTGATCCTCCCGAGTCCTTCATGAGCACTGGAACTGGCTGTACAATAAGCATCAAAGGTTAATGAAGAAGGGGAAAAGTTGACATTTTATTTGGTGGTTGAAATCCGAATGGAAAAGAGGAGATCCAAGAGGAGGTCTCCTTTTCTTGTCTCCTTCCCTCCCTTTCTTTTGAAATATCTGCATCTGTAGGCAGGTCCTATCAGACCCCAGAAATGCCTCTTTAAAAATGTTTGTGAATGCAAACAACTGGGCCGTGGCTTGCAGTTTAAGGAGAGCAGCTGGAATACATTTTTCAAGCAGCGCTGTCATTCCCTGCGCTGGCTTCTTTGTGCTCTCCCCTGCTTCAGGGAGGAGGGAGCTCACGGGGCGATGATATCCAGCTCCTTTTGCTGCTGACCCATAGCAGTTGGGTGAGCTGCCTGTGCTTGAGATGGAAAAATGCCCCGTTCTCATCAACTGGGCATCATCTTCTTGGGCTTTCACAGCTGTCCTCTTCAGAGGCTCCTTCAGCCCTGGTTGCCCAAGTTTAATGATGCTCAGGTCACCCCCTGATTCTGCGGCACGCAGGGAATCCCTGGTTATTGTAAAATAACCATGGTTATATGTAAAATAGTGTTATTTTACAGCTCAGCATACAATTGCAGGAGGGGCAGTAAGGGGACATACACTTCCCCAGATGCTGAGCATCTTCTGTATCCCATCAGTGACCGGTGCGTCTCCATCTGCCAATGGAGGAGGGAGCAGTACACATCTCCAGCATCTCCAGGGCACTCTGCAGCAGGCTTGGCAGCAGGGTTAGAGCAGTGAAGGGCCATGCATAGCCTGGAGAAAGCAGTTTGCTCCATCCGTAAGGTAGATGCTAGGGGAGAGTCTTGAGCTGAGCATTGACTTCGGCTATCATGGGATGTGAACTCTCGATTTTGCCAACGTGAGCCCTCCAGTGCAAAGGGAATGGAGACAGAGAGCAAAGGTCCTGGTGTGGAAGAACACAGCGGCTGCTTGCCTTGCGGCATTGGCTGGGCACTTAAAAGAAAGAAAATAAAAAGAGAGAGAGAAGGAAAAGGGATGTGCTTTGAGCCAGGAGTTTTCTTGGGACCCTCTGGCTTTCTGCTCAGAGCCTCAAAACAAGCCCCAGGAAGGGTGCAGGCTCAGTGCCAGCCTTCGTCCCCCTGGGGAGCGGGAACTTTGCTGTTCTTTCTGTATCTCCCAATCCAATCCACAAATTGAACCTTTGGAGCAGTTCGGGTATTTTCTTTTTTAATGGGAGTGATGGATTGGCCTTCAGTGGCTGAATGACCTTTCTGTTCCAGTCTAGACAGCTGCGGAGGGTTTGAGAAGCATGACTGGATCAGGCCCTTAGGAAATGCTTTCACTAAAGCACTTTATGTACATTCGGAGAGCTCATGAATCACTGGGCTTTGCAGATAACTCTACCCTTAAAATATAGTAGATTATATTCATTTTAATATTTACCTAGGTAGAATGCAAAGCGTGTGGCCATGAGGCGTAGCGCGGCATTGAGCGATGGCTTGTCTGCATTGTTTATAGATGAGTAATTAGAGTTGCAGCGCTGAAGCTGTGGGATGGGGATTGAGCTGGCTGGATATTTATTTACATGACTCAGGGAATGAAACTGAGTTTGAAGCATAACTTATAGGTGTTATTGTTTCTCTCCCCTCCATCCCCTTCCCCAAAAATGCAGTTTCAGAGGATCCATAGCTTCTTTACGCTGTATCTTGATGCTACTTACTTTGAACACCGTCTTCCTCTACTGAGGTGTAAAGAAAATGAATTAGCACAAGCTGGTGCAGGTAATTAATATTGTGTGGGCGAGAGAGGGAGAAGACTTTTCAAATGGCTGGCAGTACATTTATAAATCTGTCCTACAGTGTTCACTGCTTGTACTTATGGCTAAGGATGCTCTGCTACTCTCTTGTACCACCTTGTACCATTGACTACATTATCCATTAGATGATGCCATCAGTGTCAGGTATTTTACCTGCTTTAAATGATTTTAGAGCGCAGTTTAAACTGTGTGTTTAGACTTAAATATTTCTGATATTTAGCTATTAATAAAATAACACATTGATAAAGTGTGTGAGCTTTTGTCCAGGGAAGCTGAATATTTTAGTAGACAAAATTGTACAATGGGGTCATCTCTGTAGGTTGTACCAATCTTATCAGTACTTTCCCCGGAATATTTTTACCTGATTTAAAGTATACATTATTATGGTAATTACTACTGAAAGCAGAAGTTGAGGTAAGACATTGTTCTAAGAAAAAATATATATATATTATATTTTTCCACAGATTTTAAACTGGTGGAAATGTGTAAAATATATTTAAAAAGTAGACTCCGTAATGCTCCAAAGTAGAAATAACTTTTCTGTTCCCAATGTAATTATGAGAGTGGGTTTCCACATCTCCACCTACTTCAATTAAATTGATAACTAGTTTGTACACAATCATTTTAGCTTATAAAGTGGAAAGCATTTTAAAGGAGGTGTGGCACAGAAAGATTAAGCCACTTGCACAAGGTGATGTGCAAGGAAAGGCCAAATGGGGCCCAGAGTCTTCCCAAGCATCAGGTTGTCTTGGCTTATGTTACTCTGCATATATAGCTTTGCCTGTGAAGAACTTAAATGCTGATTAGCACGTTGCTATTTTTGTATATCTGTGCAAACACATGTACTTGTTCCACTCTGCAAGTTAATTGCAAGTATGCCTATGCTATAATTCAGTGTTTATTTTCCTGCTTTCTAGGAATCTTGGTAGATATGTAGGTAGACTCCATTGATAGTATATATGCTATTTAGTATTTTTTGTACATCTTTATTTTTAAGGAGTATACTGGCTTTATTTTAAGGATCTTCACAGAGCTGGAGAATAGATCACAGGAGAGTGAGCAGTGTTTTCCGTGTGTCCTATAGGTTGTCCTGTGAGTAGGGTGGGCAAAGGGTGACCCAGCCAGGTCTTTCATCTAAGCCATTCTTCTGCCTTTTTCCAGTTTCCATAATGTACCAGGACTGGAGTGGATGCATTTGGACTGTCATGTGTATGTGCACAAAAGCATTACGGGGTTCAAGTCTCCAATTTACTCTCTTCCTTTGAAAGTCTACCAAAGCCCAACTCAAGACCACTGGTACAGGCACATGGGGTCTGACTTCCCTTCTTTCTCTCCTGTGGCATCTGTAGTTATTGATATATATATATTTATATATGTTCTACTTAACATGGCAATTATTGTTGTTGAAGGCAGCATTTTCTTTATAAAATGCTCCAAAGCAGTTATTTCCTTTCTGGAGGCAGCTACTTGCTCTTCTGTAATAATTTGTATAATTCCCTAAATGCCGAAGGGATATTCTTCTCGCTAACTCTGGATAAAATAAAATATAACAGAGGAAACCACCGGCTGTATGTTAGGGCAGGTCAGGCAAGGGGCACGCTGATTTATGCTTCCAAACGACCCAATGCCATGAAGCGTTTAAAGGCGCTCTCTCCAAGCACGTGAGTAAGTCCCTGGTTGCCGCCGCCACGCACGGCAGAGCAGCAGCCCCCGCACCAGCCCCGGAGGAGGGCACCAGCCACTGCCCCCACAACGATGCTGTTGGTCCTGCTTCAGCCCCATGCAAAAAACAGGGATTGGGGAAAGTCGTGCTCTCCAGTCTTTTAGATGCTTCCCGAAATCCTAGCCAAAGCTACCCAAGTGCCAAAGTAAATGAACAAATCACGTTTTTTTATGCCGCGCTCATTTCGTTTGAGGGATTGCCAAGTGAGAAATTTCAGTGGGTCTGTGAGTTACTCAGGTGAAGGAGCGAGTTCCTGCTGTATTTTTTCATGTGAGGAAAATGCTGATCTATAAAGGATTAGGAGCCTTTATTCGGAGTTTGAACTTCAACATTCCTCGAGCCTCGAATTTTTAATCTTCAAAAGAAAACAGTCATTTCATGGCGAGTTATGAAACGTGAATTATTTATTCCTCCAGTAAATATGTAATTAGGCATATTTTGAAAATCTGTAATTAATCCCTCACCCCTTAAACCCATAAGAAATGCTAATATGCCTCTGAGGTAAGGCAGGTTTCTATAAAGGGCATTATGTAAGCTGTTCTGATCTGTTGTGTAATTATGTTTGCTGTCTGTAGTGAACAAAATCCTAGTGAGAATTTGTTGTGGAGGAGAGGGAAGAAAGGAAAAAGCTTCGCTACTCACTGAGCAGGAGGCAATTACTAAATGGCAAGCTTTTCATTTGTTTGTGTTGGGTTTCAAAAGGTGCAGTGCATGCATTGGACAAGAAAAGCTGGTTGTTTTTTTTTCTCCCTACTTGATGTAGCAAGCTATCAAGTCTCCATGATCTGGGGCCCTACTCCAAAGCCTATCAAAGTCAATAGAAGGACTCTCAACTAGCTTTAGATTGGGGAAAAAAAAAAAAAAAAAAAAAAAAAAAAAAAAAAAAAAAAAAAAGCTCCTTTTGGATTAACTTCCAGTCTGCTTTGAAAGCACCTCACTTCTGCACTGGTGGGTTTTGAAATGCATCATGGTGAGATGTATAAAATGGTCCTTCCTACAAATTAGCACAACTTGACTGCTGCGGGCACTGCTTTGGATAAAACAGGCAACATTCAGCAGCCTTCCCCTGACATCCTGGGCACAAAATGACAAGTCATTGGACTTTTTGCAGGGATCTAAGGGAGTGACATATCTCCCAAAATACATGCAGGCAATAGCAGCACAGAAGGCAGGTGATGGAAACGTGCTGCTCGACACTGCCCAAGGCTCACCTCTGTGACCATCAGCTCTGCCTCCATTATCCCCATAGCCCAGAAGCTTTCCTGGCCTGGCTTCTGCACGCTCAGCTCATCACAACTCTTCCCTCCTGCTCCAGCAGCTCCCCCAGTGGATTTTTCCTGATAAAACAAAGAAATCTTCATTCCAAGCAGTACCTTCTGAACCATTTCACATCTGCTTTTTCATCCTGCTTCCACAGTATAAAGACATATGAGCAATATGTATATATTTTATATGTATATATATATATATATATATATATATATATATATATATATATATATATATATATATATATATATGTTGCACAAGAAGACTTCCCAGCTTGGCTTTGGAGCAAACAAATCTGTTGAGAAGAAAAATATAGTTGATCTGACTAATTTCACCATTGTGGCAAGCCCAAGGGCAGATTGCTAAGCTCAAATGTGGTTTTAGTTTGGAACGGCTGGACATATTTTAAGAGCCTTTCACTAACAGCAACTGCCAGAGCCGTGTCACTTCGCTGTAAGAGTCTCTTGTCATTTTGACTTCATTAAGAGGACAAGTGCACCTCACTACTTGAGCTGATAAAAGAAAGGAGAGGTTTAAAGGTCACTGAACGCCGTTTTGGTCAAAATTGGGCATGTTGGCACTTAGGAAAGGAGTCGGTAGGCCCTTTCCCACGACACTGTTCCTCCCTGGCCAGGAGCAGGGGTCAGGAGGGCCCTGTTGCATTACTGTGGTCCATAAGGGGCTGGCAATGTTGGAAACATCGGAAAATATGATATAAATTGGCTCATAGAGCAAGGAGACAAGTTCATGAAGATATGTACATCAATGAGTAGTAAATACAACCATCTGACTATAATCTCAGATTGATGTTTCCCAAAGCAGAACACCAGGGGAGAGATTTTCCTCTGTGTGTGCCCTGTGTCCTTTACTCAAATGTTCTCAGACAGGAAAAAAAGAGCCTTTCGGACAGTCCTCACCTGACCATGTCAGAGTTTTGTGATTATTGACCTTAGTTCCTTTTTTCTTCAGCTCCCACCGGTGGTGCTGTGAACTGTATCCCTTTTCTCCTTCCTTCTACAGCTGGCTGCTTTTTGCCTTTGTTCCAAGGCAAGGACCCTGGGTCAAGCCCATGGCCTCAAAATTATCTGGAAACCTTACAAATGCATGCTGAGCTTGCCCACCTCACTTAGGACCAGGCAGTATGTGCTAACTCAGTACTTCGTGAAGAAAAGCTCACTCCTCAAAGCCAGCCAGAGTTGGCCATCAGTCAGTCAGACATATAGCCTGTTCTCTTCTGTACGTACAGAAGAGAAGTAAGTACACAGCTTAGTTTAGGAAAGTTGTAGCTCCTAAAACTTTGTGGTAAAACAAAGGCTCCTGTAGCATGGAAGCAGAAAAATACCTGGCAGGCTACTCCTCAATGGGGACATGTCCCTGAGTCAATGACATCTGCAAAGTGCTCAAGGCCCTGTGGAAGTGAACATGGCTACTGGGGCGAGCTGAATTACTCTAAAGCGACCAGAAATACAGCTTCTTATAGAAGTTGTTAACCTACTAGTGAATTTGTCATGGGTATTTTGATATTAGTTGCCTTTTTTAAAGGCTTTGAAGATGTGAGATGATGTGAGGATCTCAGCTTTTGTGTGAATCAAGCAAACATACCAACAGAGAGGATGCTGCTTCACTGGGGAGAAACACTATGAAAATATAACCTGCTCCATTCTTGTTTGTTGTTGTGAAAGCCTTGCATGCCTAGGCTCACTCTTAGGAGAAGAGAGGCATTTCCAGAGTCATTCATGTCACCTTAAATAGATATGTCGGCTTTTCCATACCCATTAGCCCAAAGCAGATGGACAAGATGTCTAATTTTCTGCTGTGTGAATAGGTGACTGAGGTGAGTAGAAGCCCACCTCAGGCTTCCAGAGAACCTAGCCCTGATGGCAATTATGATTTGCTTCATATGCATCGCTGAAATAATTGTGTTGTTTTTTAAACCCACATGATAATTTCTTGGGGCCTAAATGATGAGTATTCAGCACTGGCATTTGGTAAAGCTACATCTGCTTATTTTTATTTTAATTACATATAAGTCAAAAATAGTCTTGTTTGTAATTTAAAGGACAGTAAAAAGGGAATATAAATTCCCTTAATGTGAGATTTTCAATGAGGTTTCATTTCAGTTTTCAGTTCATTCTGTAAAGTAAATTTACAATAGAAATGCTGCCACTGGACATTACAGCCAAAAGTAGTCTGGTTTCAGCGATGGGGAGATAAACATCTTCTGAGACTGCTTTCGGTACCAAGAAGTGTCTGTGTCAACAAAACAATCCTCAAATATGTAAAGTACTGCTGCAAAGAGGAAAGGAATAATCAGTTCTCCACGCCTCTTGCAGATAGGACAAGAAGTCATGGGCTTAAATTGCAGGAGGAAAGATTCAGGTTAAAACCTTCTTGTGATAAGGTCAGTGACGCACTGCAAGACACTGCCCGGGGAGCCGGCAGCATCTCCAGCACTGAAGGCCTTAAAACACAAAGATAAACATCTGCCAGGAGTGACACAGGTAGAGGTGATCCTGCCATGGCCGGAGAGGGTTCTGGTGACCTCCTGGAAACCCCTCCAGCCCTTTGAGGTGATGACTTGGTGACGTGAAGCAATGGGAGAGTTGTGCCTGTAGCTTATAGTCTTCTGCGATGGGGGCTCTCCGTGGCTAGTCCTGGGGAGCAGCAGCAGCATGACGGGGGCTTCCCCTGCAGCTGGGCTTATTCTGAAGGTGGATGAATGAGTTTGGAGGAGTTAAGAATGAGCACAAACAAGAACTGGAAGTGGAACAGCGAGAATAATCATCATTTGAGCAAATCGGCAGCATCAGGCCTGGTCTTTCAATGGAGCCCGTCCTTGCTTTTCACATCACTGCACAGCTTTCTGCTAGGCCACAGATCACCCCACATGTGGAAGTGGGGGAGTCTGGAGCATTTGTTCACACTGTTCACCTCAACAGGGATAATGCCAAAACCTAGAGGAAGGGCACAAAGAGATGCTGTGGTGGGAGAAAGGACACTGCAGTATGAGGAGCCTTTAGAGGGCAGTAAGTGTCCTTGGAGGGGAAAAAAGAGGAAAAAGAGTGTGGTAGATGAGAGATGGGGCAGGGTGTCTGAGGGGGAGCTGGAAGGAAATGCTGCAGGATTTTGACCAGGGAGGCGGACAAACCTCCCGACCAAACTTCTCAGGCTGCTTTATACCTGACTGGTTTCTAATAATGCCCATGTGGCCTGTTTTGGAGCAGGCCAACAGGATTGTTTGCTGATAAGCGTAGGTGAATAGTAGGTGTACAATAAATAGGTTTCTGCTTGGCCTTTGCCCAGATGCTAATGGGAATTTAGTGTTATCTGCCTTTTAAACTCAGGATGGCGTGATCCACAGTTTTGTATAAAAGTAAGGAATCAATAAAACAAACAAAACCTGAAAACCTTGAAACTGTACCGTGCACTTTCATGCGCCATTAAATGGCCCCCCTCCCCTGGGAAAGAGACAGACTCTTGGTCCCAGTATTTCTCTGTTGTTTTTAATAGATAAATATGTGTATGTGCATATTTGTTGTGTGCGTGTTGTGCAAGCACCATGCCTGGGGAGCTCAGGCACAGACCAGCAACCTGCTTTGTGAGGCGCTGCACAAACAAAAGGGCAACGTGATTTGGGATCCTTTAGCATGGGATTTAGCTGAAAGGCTGGAAGGCAGGGAAAGGTGAATTAGGGACATAGCACTGCACAGCACATGGCCATTCTCTCCTCCAAGCCCCTCCAAACTCACTAAGGGTCAGGGACCTTGGCTGTCTTCTGCTTCATACATACAGAGTTATGGTTTCATCGATGATATCAGGCATTTTGCATAATACTGACTATTTGGTTAAAATATTCCCTGCCCTATCTGAAGATGCTTTGATAGAGTTGTTCATTAAACATTTGCTGTATTGTGACTCTAATGTGCCATTGGGTTCCAGGTTTCTGTTTTTAACTTCTTGCAGTAAAATTGCTCTTATACTATAACTACCGAACAAGTCAGAATAGCGTGGTGCTGCACAAAAGTGTTTGCCTTGATAACTGGTCCTGGTTAGTTGGTTTGAGCGAAAAACCATGGGAAAAATGTGAAGTGAAAACGCATACAAATCTAAACCCAGGATCTTACATGCAATTGCTGCTTTGCTCGCTTATCCTTGGGTCTCCACTTTCCAAGTATGTTTCATATAATTACTGCATTACATTTTTAATTGTGTTTGTTTTCCTCCATGCAGTGGCCATTTCTTACATTTCGTCTTCAATGTATAGAGTACCCCAGCAACATCCACATTTATAATTACAGAAGATAAAGTTATAATATTCCTGAGGCAAAACTGCATTTTAACAACTGTGCTAATGTGGAAAACAACTTGTGCAGAATAAATATGCCCTACAATTAGTGGTACGCCGACATTTTTCATGGTTACCTTACATATAAATAAACTCAAGCCACTGACATTTTTCCTGGGGCCTTTTATCTCTGCAGCCCCAAAACTGCAGACAGATTTGTTGTAAGTAACACTATCACCATAGTAAGTTTGAAAACCCATTATTTTTTTTTAAATTCATCTGCTTTCGCATCTGCATAGCTCGGGGCTGGGCCCGTGGTTCTGATATTGTCGGTATGATTAACAATTGGCGAGTCCCGGCCGCGGCGCGGGCCGCCCGCAGCCTGTCATTTGGCTGAGGCTAACAGGAGGTGACTGGGCAAAGCCGTTTCACCTGAGGGTGGGCCAGGTCACAGGTCACTTGTAATAGCTCCTCCGTGCATCTCCAGACCTGCAAACGAGACCAGAGCCCGACTCACTCCACTACACTCCCTTTGTCTTAGACGGATGCTCTAATCAAACAAATTACCTAGCCCGTGATCACAGCCGCTGAGCCGGGGATGGTTTTGCAGACGCTTGTCTGGAGGGCTCCGAACCCCCTCAACCATGCAGCGCCGCTCAAAAGAAAGGCCTGATGTTTTCCACCAAAGGTAATAGAAGATGTGCGTTCACTCGGCTAAGCTGGCCTCTGAGAAGTCCCCGGGGACACCGCAGGGCACATCTGACACGTGGAGCACAGCTTACTTAAACGAGGGGCATGTACAGAAAATAACGAGGGGACTGGCTGCCGTCAGTGCACATCTACACGTCTGTGGACGCAACGGGCCTTGGTCAAGCCTAGATGCTACCTCACCACAGCTGCCACCTACAAGAGTAGGTGGACCTTACAGCTCGTCCTCTGGGCAGTGTTTAAATTCTGCTGGAATTTTATTTATTTTTTTTTTTTAAGGGAGAAAACTGAGACAAGCAAGCAGTGTGTGTGTGGGGAGGAAGGTGAGCCCAACCAGAAAGAAACAAGCTCACCCAGCACTGGTAGAGAAAAGCACACAGGCGTGGTTTGTTTGTTGTAAAGTTCAGCCTTAGGCAGAGGATTTAAAACTGATCGGCCCGCTACAAGCATAGTATATTAGTCTTGTATTTATTTATTGCACAGTCCTTTAGTTTTATTTATTGACTGTCATTCCCTACTGTACTGCAGGCAATGCTGTCACTGTATTTTCTTAAAACTTTCACAATAAATTTGTAAACATAAAAAAAAAATCCAGCCGTCACATATTTTTCTCCTGTGTTTTCCAGACACTTTGGCTTTTGTAGAAGTAATGTTTGTTGTTTACTTGATTCTGACTCTGAAAAAAAATGTAGGTACTTTCTAGTTTCAGATGTTTTGTGTGATTGTAAAACTGAAAGAAACCAGTTTTGACTCAGAGAGCGAGCTACTGCAAACAATCTGTTGCTAATATAGTCTAATTGCTAGTGATATTTTGAGAAAACAATTAAATTGGAAGTGGGGTTACTTTGGTGTTTATTGTCTGTGACAGCTTCTTTTGGAAACAGACTCCGAGAGCTGCTGAGCTGAGGCAGCGATGATGTGCAAATAATACTTATCATAAATACAGAGCCACCCGGCGAAGGGGGAATTACAAAACTGGGATGAAGTCACCTGTTAGAAATGTCAAGACAGGCAACGAGATGTTACCCAGACAGTAGAGGGTCCTTCCCCTTACCTGCGTGTGTGCCCTGGGGCATCGCTGCTGTTCTTCCACTGCACTAGCACTGTGAGGATGCTTGGGTGCCTGCTGCTTACGAGCTAAAAATCTGTTCAGATGCATGAATTTCACTGTATAAGGGAAAGGTACCACGCATCAGAAGAAGTGCATTTGAACCATGTGTGTTCCTTGTGGAGTGTAACAGCTCAAGGGAAAAGTCTGGGCAAAATTCCCATGGATTTCCTCGCATCCAGGTTTTCACTGCTGGTTGTCACTGTGATTAGTTCAAGGTGTAAACAGACATGCCCTCTGCAAGCAGCTGTGCTGAAAGAAGAGGTTGCCACCTACCACCAGACCTCCCACTTGTTCTTTAACACCCTCTGCTGGAAAACGCTGCCTCCTCCTATCCACCAGCAACACTGCTCACCTGCATCCAGCCAGCCCCATTTTGAGCACCACCAGAACGTGCTCCCAAAACCTCCTGCTGGAATGGGGCCGTTCCTCTGCAAACATCCACCTGATGGGCTGCAGCTGTCAAAAAGAAGCTGAGGGGGATGTAAAGGTTGGCCCGAGGCTACCAAAAGTGCTGTGAGGACTTTGAATAAGCTGGTCATATCACTGGGTCAGGAGTACACCGTTGAGTTTGAGTCACCCCCATCACATACATGCCATAGCAGAAATAGCACTGAAAAGAAAAAGAGGCTGTGCTGGTTAGAGAGAAAATAACTTTTGGTGTGAATAGGGCAGATCTTTGGAAGTATGTCACGTGCCACACCTGAACTAGCCCCAGGGAACAGATGAGAGAACAGATGCAAACCTGGTTCCAGTTACTGAACTGGGAGAGGTCAGCACCAAGCCATCCCAGCCTTCAGCAGGTGCTGAGCATGTGTTGTTCTTCCTCAATGTGAGGAAGTCCAAGTGTGGTGGAGAAGGGTTCTGAAGAAAAGAGTCACCCCCTCTGTGTTCTAGCTGTAGAGTTGTAGCATTCGCATTTACGAGCTTTTCTCTTCTGCCAGCGAAATCTAGGTAATACTCCTTTATATCTCCTACAAAAAAAAAAAAAAAAAAAAAAAACTCACAAAATCTGGCTCCAGAAGCTGGAGCTGTAGGAAAAGCATTGACTACCATTGAAGTAGGAGCAAAATTGGGTGAAGGGCTTTGACAGTGAGAGGCCATGTCTCACGAGCTGTCTCTTTTTTGCCCTCTGTGCCGAACTGCTCACATCAAGGCCTTAAAACCCTCTGTAAAAGCTGTTTGTGTGTGAGCAGATGGTATTTCATTGTCTTTTGCTACTGATCTTGAATTATCAGCCTTTATAATGAAAATGCCAATTCAGCCTTGACTGCTCTGCTGTAACTCTACCAGGACCACTATAATGCACACACCATATATACTGAATATTTATTATGGTACTGTGCATATTATTTATTGTATATGCAACATATTTTGTAGGTGAAAAATGATACCGTATCTAAGTCAATGAGCATAACCAGGAAAAATATGGCAGAGTAATCATGTGATTCATAATTGACATCTGCTCTCCAAAGACTTGGACAGAATCTGAATTTTCAGCATAAGCTTGAAATGCTCTTCTGTTTCCTGGCCTGGGCAGAGCTGTGCCACCACTCGCTGTGGCAGCTCCATCAGTCTTTGGTATTTCCATAATTCCCTGGGCGCGTAGGAAAGCTGCGACAGCACATGCTGAAAATATTTCAAGAAGTTGCAAAAAGCACTGATGTTTTTCAGTGTCCAGAAACAAGACGAGGAAGTATTTTTTTTCTGTGCAGATGCTAATGAAGACCAGCCCGTGTGCATCCTTAGGGTTTTCAGAGATTCATAGTGGCTTTTTATGTCTGTGCATGTGTTCATGTGTATATCCATACATGTTTATATATGTATGTGTGTTAGTGAATATGTATACCATTTTGGGGAAGCACTTATGTATCCCACTTCTGCTCTGATTTCATCACTCTGTTGATAGCCACCATGCAGCCTGGACATCTGCAGACTGGCAAGACCTCTGCAACACCACCCCCTCCAGCTTTTATTCTTTGGTTCAGTTTTATCCTGAAACCCCACTGTATAAATGTGCCTTTTTCTGACACAACGCATGTGGGGGTTTTTGTTTGTTTGTTTGTTTTTGTAATGTATTTGGAGCAACATATGCTCAAATTGCTGAGAAAAGAGAATTTGGGGGAGGGGGTTGCTTATTGTTTATCACTTCTGCTCCTGCTGGTCGTGAGCAGCTCGTGGTGCAGGAGCTGCCTGGATGCACTCAGGTCCTTTGAGGAGATTGTCTTATCAGCCTGTTTGCTACCAGATTTCCAGCAGATTTGATGTATTAGTGGGATACACAGTTACCAATGAGAAGCTCCTGAAAGAGAGGAGGGCTGCAAGAAAATTCCTAGAAATTACATAGTAGGTTACACAGAATTGTAGAATCATTGACATCATAACTGGTTTACAGAAATTTAAGTTTAAAGAAAGAGAAATGAGGTGAAGGTGGGATTTGAAGAAATGAAGCTGAGTGAAGCAGCCAAGTCCAACAAGCCCCATGACTTGTGAAGTTTCCCTTTCGCTGACTTTCTTGTTCTTGCTTCTGTGGATTCTTTGGTGTCTACTACCGTGGCTGAGCTCCCAGTGCAGCCTCACCTTCGGCAGCAGCACTAATTTGGATGTGTCATCCTCAGGTCGACACCTATTTTAATGAGCTTTTTAGGAACTTTATACCTGATTTAATTAAAATGGGCCAGCAGCTACAGTGTTGTCAAAAGGTGACTGGGCTGGCAAGTGGGCGAGGAGACTAATGTGAGCCTCAACTCCTGGTTCTCCAAACCACCTCTTTTTCTCAAAATGCAGCGTTATTGGTGGGAAGTCACTGGGCTATTTTTGATGTGATGCCTCTGACCCCACTTGTGGAGCAAAAGTGTGCACGGGGGATCTTATTTTCATTGGTATTCCTTGCTAGGGAGAAACGCCGAGTCACTCCAGCTCGTCACGCCTGGGTGGTGATGTGGAAGGGAGGGTGAGTGTGAAGTGGAAGGGATGCTGAAGTTTTTATTGCTGTAAACAACAACAGGGACCTATGGAGAAGTTTCAAACAGCTCTCCAAGTCACGTTATCAACAGCATCTCACGGCCAGCCTACATCTTTACTGGCACCGCTCTCCCTGCCGGAGCATGGCCAAGTTTGTCTCTCCGTCTGGGCTGTTCTGTCTTGTCAGCATGGTTTTTCTGGACAGATAAGGCTCTGCTTATAGCATACTTAAAAGAGGATTCACCACTTTGATATGCAAAAGACAACCAATTTTATGTAGATATTGGAGGCTAATTCTGCTCTCACTGAAGCCTTTTGGAAGACTCCCAGTGACTTTACAGGGACTTGAATTACATCCAGCTGCTGCTTCTTTTTTTTCTTTTTTTCTTTTTTTTTTTTTTTTTTCCCCCTCTCATGCAATGTCAGGAATAAATATTTTGCTTCTGAATGGCATTGGGGTGCCTTGCAGCACCATGCTTTCCCCTCTGTGCCTGTGGCAAACTGTGCCACTGGAGCTGAGCACCGAGATGGGCATCGACATGCCAGGGAGGTGCTGCAGGGAAGCACAAAGCTGTCAGCTGCACAGCAAGGGCATCGTCAGCTGGCGAACATGCTGTTCTGTGCATTTGAAAGTCTTGGGGTTAAAAAAAATAGATGGTTTAGTTGGCTTGGTGAGCTGCTGGGGAACCTGCATACTGTTTGCAGTGTGCCTGTTGGAGAAAAAGACTTTAAAAGTCATTCTGGAGGTACATAAAAGATATTTTGGATCTTCTCTACGTGCCAGCTCATTGCAAGAACCATTTCTGCAATCAGTGCTTTACACCGAACAACCAAACTTGCTTTACAGTCAGAGCCTATGTACTGAAGGTGCACAAAGCCACAGCAAAACCCATCCCAAACATCCTGTCTTTTCTGCAGTTTGCCATATTGAGGCACTCCATTTGGGAAAAGCTGGGCAGGTTTAATGTGAGGGCACGCTCACACCGCAACTTTGCTCGTGTGTTGTCTTCAGTGCGTCTGCCCTGGCTCCAGGAGCACGGGGAGCTCCCAGCCAGGTGAAGGGGAGGAAAACGGGCTTGTGAGCAGTGTCTGCAGGAAAACCAGTTAACAGAAGTGCTGAATTGTAATGAAAGCAGCTCACAGCGTGTAGGAGTGAGAACTGCTGCTGTGCCTAAGGGGACTTGCTTACATGTCGCCCAGGAGCTGCTGTGGAGCCTTGTGTGGTGTGTCGTGGGACTTGGAGTGCCTTGAACATCAGGCAGGTGGTCGGGCTCCTTCCTGCAGCCCAGCATGTTCAGGCAGATGGATAAACATGCGGTACAGATAGGGGGATATAGACACATGTATGCATCTGTGTGTGGGTGCATAAATGTGTACACATACATGCATATATTTGAGGATGTGTGGATGTATATTTATAGATGCTCTGCATATATATTCATATACATAAATATACCTGTGTGTGTTTATATATGCATATATACACACAAATGTATCTATGCATATATAGATATGCCTGTATATACACACATAGGTACATATGTATACATACACACATACGTGGACATGCTATACTTGTGTATGCGTATATATGTTTGTATATGTCCTTAGGCTTATATACACTTTTCTATGCTAAACTAGACATAAAAAGAAAGAAAAATCTGTAATGTAGATACATGAAATATAATAAATATGTGCGTTTAAGTACTTTTAGAAGTTTTGCATAGATGCAGTTGTACATATGATACAGTTCTGAAAATTTTGCACTTTTTCAGATAACATAGGATAAACCAGATTAGATAATTTTCACAGTGGAAAACTGTTCCAAAGCAAACTAGAGCAATCAGTTATCCTCATATATGGGAGGATTTAAAGAGACTGCTTTGGTAACATTGCCACCAGCTTCCCCAAGAGGATTTCTGCAATGGTGCCATCAGCACATGCTTAGAGATGACCTTGGAGCGATGGCATCCAGCTTAAAGAGTGCTCCTCTAGCCTTACTCGGCCACTGGGGCTGGCAGGGCAGCCATGGGACTACATCCAGCGGCACGGCCCCAAAGACATCGCTCACCTCCTTGTGCTGACATGAACGGGCTCCCCACTTGTGAGCACCACGTTTAGGTATGCATGAACATTTTGAAATGAGTCATCATTCACTAATAATCCTATCTCCTAAATGCTTCTAATATGCTTATTATCACATCATTGAAGCATCCAGGGTGATATTAGGAAACATCAGGCTCCTGCCAAAAGAATCTAAACTGCATTTTCTGGCTTCAGCGTAAGCCACTTCCTGGGACTGTTGCCTTGACGGGTGTCTTCCAGGTAAAGTGAAACCCTGAATGAAGCAGAAAGAGATCACCTCTTCCTACCAAGGGGGCAGAGCAATATTTGTCCTGGATTCTGCTGGTGGTTATTCACATGCTGCTTGGAGTGGCTGGTACTCTGCTCCTGTGAGCTCAAGGGAAAAACATATCCTGATGGGAGGGAAATTAATAATGCTTCTAAAAATCAAATCATCACCTCTGACTTTGACTGTGCCACCTACATCACAGAATTTCTAGGTTGGAAGAGACCTCAAGATCATCAAGTCCAACCTCTGACCTAACGCTAGCAGTCCCCACTAAACCATATCCCTAAGCTCTACATCTAAACGTCTTTTGAAGACTTCCAGGGATGGTGACTCCACCACTTCCCTGGGCAGCCTGTTCCAGTGTCTAACAACCCTTTCAATAAAGAAGTTCTTCCTAACATCTAACCTAAAACTCCCCTGGCTCAACTTAAGCCCATTCCCCCTCGTCCTGTCACCAGGGACGTGGGAGAACAGGCCAACCCCCACCTCGCTACAGCCTCCCTTGAGGTACCCATAGAGAGCGATAAGGTCGCCCCTGAGCCTCCTCTTCTCCAGGCTGAACAAGCCCAGCTCCCTCAGCCGCTCCTCGTAGGACTTGTTCTCCAGGCCCCTCACCAGCTTCGTCGCCCTTCTCTGCACCCGCTCAAGCACCTCCATGTCCTTCTTGTAGCAAGGGGCCCAAAACTGAACACAGTACTCGAGGTGCGGCCTCACCAGAGCTGAGTACAGGGGGACGATCACCTCCCTAGCCCTGCTGGTCACACTGTTCCTGATACAAGCCAGGATGCCGTTGGCCTTCTTGGCCACCTGAGCACACTGCTGGCTCATATTCAGCCGACTATCCACCATCACTCCCAGGTCCTTCTCTGCCTGGCAGCTCTCCAACCATTCCTCTCCCAGCCTGTAGCTCTGCTTGGGGTTATTGCGCCCCAGGTGCAGGACCCGGCACTTGGCCTTGTTGAACTTCATGCAGTTGACCTCAGCCCATCGGTGCAGCCTATCCAGATCCTCCTGCAGAGCTTTCCTACCCTCAAGCAGATTGACACACGCACCTAACTTGGTGTCATCTGCGAACTTACTGAGGGTGCACTCGATGCCCTCGTCCAGATCATCGATGAAGATATTAAAGAGGACCGGCCCCAGCACCGAGCCCTGGGGGACGCCACTAGTGACTGGCCTCCAACTGGACTTGGCTCCCTTCACCACGACTCTTTGGGCCCGGCTATCCAGCCAGTTTCTAACCCAACGAAGCGTGCGCCAGTCCAAGCCAAGAGCAGCCAGTTTCTTGAGGAGAATGCTGTGGGAGACGGTGTCAAAAGCCTTGCTGAAGTCAAGGTAGACCACATCCACAGCCTTTCCCTCATCCACCCAGCGCGTCACTTTGTCATAGAAGGAGATCAGGTTCTTCAAGCAGGACCTGCCTTTCATAAACCCATGCTGACTGGGCCTGATCGCCTGCTTGCCCTGCAAGTGCTGCGTGATGACTCTCAGGAGGATCTGCTCCATGAGCTTCCCTGGCACTGAGGTCAAACTGACAGGCCTGTAGTTTCCCGGGTCAGTCCTCCGGCCCTTCTTGTAGATGGGCGTCACATTTGCTAGCCGCAACATAATGCAGTATGCTGGAAGTTAGCACCAGGCTGGTGAAAACCAGCCTGGTTTTCACAGATCTAAACCCAAAACACCAAGCAAGGCTGATGCAAGCAAATCGGAGCGACAGCAGGTCCTGCTGCAGCCCATCCCCAGTGGGTCTATGGCACTTTCCCCACCCTACAAATGGAAAGCAGAGGCCACTCCTGGTATCTTAGAGGCTCACATGAATGGAGGGGAGAAGCTGCTGCTGCTGTTCAGAGTCTTCATCATGTTAATAGCTATTCAGCACCCAGAATGATGCTGAGCATCTCACTGTACCATGTGGTGGGCTCCTTCCCCGTGGTACTCAGCATTGTCAGCACATGCCCAGCTGGTGCAGCAAGCTCTTGGCTCTGTAGGGCTCAGAAAACTTTATTTTCCCTTCACTTCCCAAAGGCTGAGGTCTGCTTCATTTGCCGAGCCCTTGCCATGGGGAAGGAGGAAGGCACAGCCCTGTGAAAGCTGTGCAGGATGCCCGCTGCTATGGCCGGAGCCACGGGGAGCAGAGGCTGCCTCTCAATGCTTGTCAGATGCCCTCGTCGAAGGAGGGAGAAAACAAAGTGAAGATGTCATAAACGTGCATAGTAAAGAATGGGCGGGAAGGAGGAAAAAGCACACACACATCTGTAGCTGATTTAACTGTATAAATAAATTGTAAGTTCCTTTGGCACTCCCAGCAGAAATAATTAAATGGTGCACTTGGGTTCTAGGACACCATTGACCAAGAATATATATACGTAGATATGAGAGAAAGGGACACGGAGTGTGTATGTATATGTCTCTATTCACGACATGTATATATTTGTCCTGATTCATTTGTTTATGTTTTTCCCCCCTACGCAATTACAAGTCCATTAACACTCATGCAAACGAAAGCAATGCTGGGCAAGGCGGGCTGTGTCTCAAAGGGTGCACACAGCGAGCTGGGGGTTTGTAGGTAGTGTTAATACAAAGCCAGAGAGGGATTTGTGGGTTAAGGTGTTAAGCAGCATTAAAATGTTTCAATCTCATTGTCTTTCCCAGGCTTCTCTGTTTAGTATTGAGATCACCCAAAGGCAGACCCCAGCTCTTTGGGGAGGCTCGGAGCACTGAACTGCTCTCTTCTGCTCATCTTACCCCATTTGCTTTCAAAATGTGCATTCGGTTTTAATGTGGACTAGGGATAGAGCAGCTTTGCAGGAGGTTGTGAGGCAAGATGATGCTGGTCTTGAAGGTGGCACTCAGTAAGCTTGTTTAAAGGTTCTTAAGCTGTGATTTGGGCAGCCAAATCCCACTGCAAGCATCTCTGAACTGAACCCTCAGAACCCTCCCACAGCAGTATCTACCCACACCTGAAGCTGGTGCAGCTGGTCCCTGATAGTATGGCTTCAATACCCTCCGGTTCCTCCAGCACTTAAATCTGTTTGCTTTCCGTCTTCTGTTTCCTTCTGCCTACCCCCTTCCCACTGGGTACAGCCCTCTATGTCATCGTCATCAGTCCTGCCCTGAGCATCGGTGCTGGGAGATAACAAATGACCTGATTTTCTGCAGCCCCAGGAAAACAGGCCTCCAGCTTACCTGCATGCAAAGAGAATGGGACAATGCCAAGAGTATGAAAAAGAGGTTCAAAAATGCTTTTAATTTTCTCACCAATACGGTTTGAGGTCGGCAAGCAGGGACTGGGAGCACCCTCCATACATCATTCCTTTCTCTGTGGCGGCATTTATCGCAGCACCCCATCCAAACAGAGCAATGTAGGCTCCTGAGATGACGTTGCCAGAATTCACGCAAATGCCCAACCTTGTATTTCATTTCGTGTTTGTTTTTGTTGTTGTTGTTGTGTTTTTTTTTTTTTTTTTTTGTTGTTTTTTTTTTCATAGGCTGCTGGCAAATCTCATGCTATTCCCTTAGCCTGCTAGGAGCACACGCTCATATGTATGAGCCATTCCCAGCCAGTTGGAGCCTTTCCACAAGATGGTGCCCAGCCCCGTTGCTCACAAGCAATGTGTAATTGAAACAGGGCACAGATCCTCCTGGGGAAGGAAGACGTAAGCCAAAAAACCAGGCCGTGATAGTCAGAGATACTTAATATACAAATAAGAAGTTGTTTCATAAATATCTTATAAAAACTCTAATTTACTTCCCAATATTTCAGCAGATTATCTCAACGCAAACAGCAGATGTATTTTGGAGCGACGAGACAAATGTTTAGCAAAATTAAAGTTATTCATGTGTAGTCACACAGGGAATATTTGCATGATATTTTACTAATTGCTCCAAAATCTGACTTGTAGCAAATAAACAAACAGGGGGAAAAAATAAACCAGCAGAAAAATTAGCCCCAGGCCTTTCTGCTTCTCTTTTTAAGTCCTCACAGCCTTTCTTCAACTGTTCAACTTCATTCTCTGGAAGCTTGATGTTATTTCCCAGTGTCCCAATCACTCTTCTCAGGCCGTAGTGTTGTTTTTTTCTTCTAGTTTTCCCCTGCTAGCTGTATTTCTTCCCAAATGGCTTGATTTTTTTCTTCCCCTTGAGCCCAAATTTCCAGTCCAGTTTCCAAGCAAAAGTCACTCATTGCTAGGCTCAAGTCAAGGAGAATGATTTCAAATTGCCAAATTTCCTTAAGCATTGTGGGGAAAATACTTTGCAATTTTAGGTAACTCAGAGGAAGCTCCAGTTAGGATTAGCAATGCAGAAAAACCCAACACCAAAGGAGTAGAGTCCTTGTAGCGGCCAGGAATTCAGACCGGAGTTACTTCAACCTTTGCTGAAGAGTTTCAAGTTACAGCGGCGAGAATCAAGTTGTTGTTGCTGATTGTTATGACATTATTTTATGTCAGGTCTATTTATTTGCCCTCCTGGAAAAGAGAATATATTTCAAGACGTCAAAATATTTTGTTTGCCTTCATTCAATTGCAAGAGAAGCCTTAGGTGAGGTGGAAAAAGTGTATGTTTATCAAATTTTGGTGTGGCATATACGGCTACGTATGCGTATATATTTCATACTCCCAAATTGAAGGAATGCTGAGGGTGCAAAAAAATAAGCGCTAGGAAGTTAGGAAAGGTCAGAAATAAGATTGATACATCACGTATAGGAACCCCATTGACTGCAGGAGTGAGCTGCATTGGGGTGACAAGCCCTTGGTGTCACAGAACCACTGCTTTCTGCCTAAGGTGATGGGCTATCTAGCAGCAGTGAGTGCCTTATCAGTCACCGTGGTTGGATATGGAATGTTTTGTGTTGTGTTTTTTTTTAATACCTGTCGAGGTGCCCATCAAGCCCTGCTGTCCAGCCTGATGGGCGCCACACACCTCCTGGCCCATTCGCTGTGGGTTTGCAGCATCCTGCTTCTTGTGCTGGCCACTATTTGCCTCTTGGCCTGCACGTTCCTGCAGGTTGTGAGGTGCAGGTGGAAGGGGATGTGGAACTGAATGCACAGATAAGTGCTAAGAGGTCAGTAAGTAATCAAATAGCCATACATCCCCAATGGTCCTTCAGGTACAGTACGTCTATAGGGTCAGTTCCCTTCAAACCTGGCATCTTATTGTTTTAACCTGGAGCAACCGAGGTAACACAAAAGGAAACCACTGTGTTTTCTGATCCAATAGGAAAAGCCAAGGGGGAAATGGAGCATCATTGTTATAGTTCTTTTTTTTCTTTAAAGAGGGGTTTTCCATTTCTGAAATCTACATTTTGAACTTGCTAAATTCTTTCTTGGCCTCTCCCATCCGCAGGTCACCACAGGAATATGTAAAAAGGAAATGTTTTATTTTAACAGAGTTGAACAAAGTACATGAAACACACCCTTACCACTGCATAACAAGGTAAATCGCACAACCCAACATCACTTTTTTTGTTTTTCTTGCAGTCTTTTATTTCCTTGAAAAGTGTAATATTCTTTCAGGAAGCGCAAATTGTATTGCTGGAAGTAATAGCAATCTCCAAAGCAAGATCCCTTCGGGTTTGTGTCACTCTGTTTTCAGAAAAGCTGCCTTCAGGAGCACTCAGGGCTGCCCTGACCAAGTGGATAGCCTCGGTGCTGTGCTTGTGGCCATGCACGTGTGGCTGTGGGCACTGCCGTGGGCACTGGATTTCATTGCATCACAGTTTTCCTGGCGTTTCGGCTCTTAGGGGCAACCCCTGGTCTCAGGAGAAGCTGTCAGACTCCTGCCCAACCATCCTGCTCTGGGTCCCTCTTCTTCCCTTTCAATATGCACGCGTAACTCCCATGAAAGTAAATAAAAGTTATGTGCACGCATCGAGGGGGAAATGGATCTATTTGTCTTGGCTCGAGACAAGCAGCATCTCCCCAAGGAGCTACTTATGAAGCTATTGAGAAGCCAACAGCAACGCGTGGTGGGCTGTACCTTCCTCCATGTGTGTTGCAGAAATTATTGGCATGTTGCTGATGTTTATGGCGAACAAATAGTTTATTTCTGGGCTAAGAAAGATTCCAGTGTAAATACTCAACTGGCAGCTAGCTGGAAGTTTGCCACTTGTAGTTAAAAGGCCCCTGACCAATGGTGTCAGATTAACATTTCCAAGTTGGACAATGTACAAATGGTGTTCTTGGACTGGAATAGAAATAGATGAAAGTGGTCTACTGCAGTGCAAATAACAAACTGGCAACCAGCTGGTCATTGGAAAGAGAACATACTATGGGAATATGCTTTCTGCAGAAATACTTTATTTTGGAGATAAGCATTAACAATAGGAAGATGAGGCTCGTTTAACAAGAACCATATGGTCTCATCCTGCTTTTATTTCACTCAGTGGCAAAGCTCTGATGATCTTTCATGGGTGCAGGATGGGGTTTATTAGTTATAAAAAAGTAATACAAATTCAAGGTAGTTGTTTGAAATTAAAAAAAAAAAAAAAAAAAACAACAACAAAAAAAACATGAATGCCTGATTCACTGTTGCCTTTCAAAAGGTATAAACAGGATATTTTTAATCTACAAAATAACATTTTAACAACATGGCAGTGAATAAAAGGAAGCAGAATTAAAGGTGTTTGTTGGAAAACAACTTTTTCTGATAAGATAAGTCAAAGGAAAGATCCAGTCAAGATTGAGTTATCAACCTGTGTGAAACCAATACAGCAACACTTGGAAACTGATAAGTGACTGGGTTGATTCAACAAAAAAGTTTGTGTTTTTGTGGTGAGAAAACAATACCCTGTGATAAGAAGTTTACGTGCAGATGGTCGCTGTGGCAGGAAAAGGCAGGGCAATGGCCATGTGCTAAAGGCACTGGCTTAGTCTTTTAAGAAACAACTCAATTTATTTTATTAGCAAAATAATTAAAGGTAGCAGAATTTAGCGTCTTCTTTTAGTGTAATAGCAAAATCATTTGATTCTCCTCCCCCCCCCCCCCCAAAAAAAAAAAAAAAGAAAAAGAAAAAAGAAAAAAAGAAAAAGAAGGAAGCCAAGAGAGTTGCAGCCTCAGTGGAAAATCCTGTTTTGGGAACTTTTCAAGGATGTAAAACGTTGTCTTGAGTTGTTTACTTTTATGGGTAGGAAGTAAAAAGAAGTAAAGTAAGAGTGGAAATGGCCATTCTTACCACAGTTGCAATGCAAGATCACAGTAAAAATGATACAGCTCAGCATTGCTAACTAATTTTTTGTTGTTGTTGTTAATTTGGTCAGTCACAAAAAGACAACAAGATGGAAGCTCCTCTTATTGTCAAAAAAAATCAAGATTTGAACATGGAAAATTGTGCATATCATGTAAGCAGAAGCTCACTTCAAGATGTATATACTTGATCCCATTGATTTCCATGCATCTGAAGACAGATAGCAACAAGCAAGAATATCAGAATTACGGTATATCACATGTTTAAGTACTTCACATTTCTAACTCTGCTGGTTTTACTGCCAAAGGTTTTGTTTATTTGTTTTCCCTCTTTTCTTTAAAATATAGCAAATAGTAGAAGCTGAGGGAAGTGACAGAGAATCATAATGGTTCAAACGTTCAAATCAGCTGTCTTAGCCTCCTCTTTGCACTTTGAATACCCATGCTCCTTCCGCAGTACTTCTTCCTGCATGGTGGCAAGACAGCCTTCAAACATTTCTGTGCTTCTTCTGGCCTCCTGATGCCCACTTCAGGCCCCCACTCTGAAAAAAGTGGCTTTCCCAATCCCCTTTTCTACACATCTGAAGTTGTTTCAGGGCAGACCGATGCTGAAGGTGATCCCACATGTGCCCCACTGGCTGGCCATTCTCATGACGGATGCAACAACAACTTTTGTGTTCCTGACCCAAAGCCACTTCAAATACCGTGCAATTCTCCTGTGTGGCTTAGGGCAGGCTGCACACAGGTAAATCCAACACGAGTTTGGGTGCTGTCATTATCTGGATTCAACATTTCCAATTCTCTAATAAAAGTGAATGAGAGGCAATTTGTTTTTACAAGCAGTACTAACTTGGCAGTATTACCGATAAGCAGCCTTGCTCCCCAAGGAGTGGGACCGCACCGCCGCACCACCAGCTCCCCCAAACTGGGGGAAAAACACTCAGCCCTCTAATTTTATCCCGCTGACTCCCTCACTTTTCTTCTCCCCAAGCAGCGGGGATAGCTGAAGGAGCCTGTCATCGTTTTATTGCTGTTTCTAATAAACACATATGGTGATGCATATAACAATAACAACAGCAAGTTGCTATTGTTCTGCACACGGCCATATGTGGGCTGTCCAGCGGCTCAGCGCGGCGCTGCCACGAGCAGCTGCATCGTGAGCGCTCAGGAATGTCGATAGCCCAGAGAGAAAGGAATGACTTTAAGGGCTCCGAGCCTCACAAATAGTGCGTCTGCTGTACATACCGCTGTTGCTAAAACAACTTCTCGGACGTGGCGTGCCAAAAGCATAGACACGGCGTTAGTCACTGCAGAAGTTTATAAGGTGATTAAACTGTTAACGATTGCGGTGCGGAGGCTTAAAAATTAGCTGGGACCCTGCTGGAGGGAGCTTTGCAAACCAAAACAACCAAAATAAATAAATAAATAAATAAATATACATATAGAGATATAGATGTGTTTGTACTTATATATGTGTGGCTGCCGCTGTGTGTATATTTATACAGTTAGTACTTTTTTTTTTAACATCAGAAACTCAGGCACTTGCACATCCAGTACCTCACATAATAAAAACTTCGAGCCCGGCACTAATCCATATTTATTTTATCCCGTTGTGCGAGGTTGAAAGGCACGCGATACACCAATACTTTGTTATCCGTTAGCTCCATTTCCCTCCGGCCTCATACGGCTGTGCCGGGGCTGGATGATGCATACTTGAGCGATGCAGAGGCAGCCCAAACGTGATGGTTGGGATGCCTTGTGTACATCTGTGTTTCTCACACGCTTTCAGGCGCTTCTTTTCCTGATGCCATATTTACACAGCAACCTGACTGAAAATGAACAGCCCATCTGTACATCTTCATTTTTCCATGAGCCTGTTTGCGGCAGAGAGAGAGAGAGACTGTGATGGAGAGAAAAGAGAAATAAAGCTTGAAAGCAGACAATATTTTTTCAAATTTGGACAAATACAGTCAGGAAACCATATCTTTATTTAAGCACTTGAATAATTTAACTGATTTTATTTTTCTTTTTTTTTTTTTGGTGAGATGCTGAGTACCTACTGTAAATAAGAGGAGAGAGAGAAAATTGTAAGGGATCCAAAAATCAACTACTTGCATATGTCTCCGAGCGTGGAGCTTGGAAGTCTTATTTAAATATCAAAGTGTGAATGATTTCGGTCCATGTTTCTAATGCATGGCAGGAAGTCCTTGGCGTTACATTCCTGTTGCCTTCACACCCCTCACATGCACACCGTCACTGCACACAAATTACCTGTATAACGGGACATGATTTTAGCAAACCGTAAAGCCGCAGGGAGGACTCCCAGCGCACCAGGAGGAACCACATCCACGCATTCACAGAAACTGTACGCCAGATCCGGCCGCCAAGAGCCACAACTGTTTTTGCCCAGTAAACGAAACCACAAACATTTGCACACTTAAACATCCCAGCAAAAAGCAAAACCTTTTAGCATCTGCATGACATACTTTTCAATATTGTACACAGTAGCGAGAAAAAAAAAAAAAAAAAAAAAAGGGGGTTGGGGGGGAGAAAAAAGAACTTGACTTATATTTACTGCAACTTAGGCGAGTTCTCTCCAATGAGTAAAGCCAAAATGCCTGTACCAATCTTCCCTGAAGTAACAAAGCGGCCGGTTTCACCCCCCGATAGATGTGTATGGCTCTCATTTCCTCCTGGGAGCGGTGGCAGGACTTCAAAACAAGCCTGCGCCGAGGCCTGATTTTCAGACGTCCCGAGCATCCCTGGTTCCTGTTGACTTGTAAGCGATGTGCAGCTTGAGGTTTTGCTCATTCCTCAGATGAAGCTTTCAAAACTCGTGATGTCTCAGCATGAGTCAGTGTTTTATGTAACCCCAGCTTGCATTCCTCCAAACCCCTCCTGAGCTCAGAGTGCTCCGACAGCCAACCTCAAATTCTTCTTCCTTGCAGCTGACAACGTTGTTCCTCCATCAGCGGCACGAGAGGCTCCTCATGCTGTTCCTGAGGTTTTCTGGGGCTCGCCTGGACTCTGGAAGCCTGGAGTGCTGCAGGGACCAAGGCTGGAGGAAAGCTGGGCTGGAGATGGGAGCTCTGGATGGGCCATTCCAATGTGAACAATGGTGGGCTTTCCTGTGCCTGGAGCACAAATGTCCACTTCCAGATTTGCTCAGCTGCTTTTTTTCCCTTCCCTGCAGTGGCATCAGTTTTTTCCATGTATATGGTAGGAAAAAAAAAATAATAATAATGGAAAAGCATTAGGAAGGAAGGACATGGTGGGTCCTGCTGGCTGTTGGTCCTCCACAAGCACCTTGGGTGGCAGTTTTGTTTCACGGCCCAGCTCACGACGCTGAAGGCAGCATCCAGAGGGGTGCAAAATCTCGACCTGTGATGCTTCCTCTGGCAGCTTCCCATGCCCATTTTTGTGGGGTGTCCTCACTGGCCAGACAAGCCCTCCTCAACCTATGGGCACCATGCTGTCTCTCTGCATGAATCACAGGAGAAAATCAAGCAAAGGGATTGCCTCTCAGGGCAAGGTGCCACAACCAGCCTTGAGGGGATTTTGTACCAACCATAGCAGTATAACTTATAACAGCTCTTTTTATTCCCCCAAAATAAAGCACTACTTTACTGGAACAGTGGCTTGCAGACATTGCATTGGAGACATTGCCATATTGGATATATTTTAAGACGTGGAAGAGTAGAGTGTGAGGAAACACCAGGATGCTCCATGCAGCCAGTGGGACACAGGTGGGAGGGATACAGAAGCTGTGGGGATGGCTGAGGCACCTCCTCTGGGCTGACCCCAGTGCTGTATGGGCAGCCACTGCCTTTGCAAGGGGTCAGCACATCCAAATGAAATGAAGAGCTCAGAAGCACATTTTGGGGTATTTTTCAGGTATTGCTGTCTTTTTGTTGTCGTTCAAATGGCTGATTGCTTGTCAATGGCTGTGCTGTGAGATCACTATGTCAAATTCTGTCCTCAGAAAGATTAAGAAAAGACATCACCAAATGATTTTCTAAAATAAGCATCACTCCTCTGGCTTACCGTATTCAATCCCATGTCTGTTGGTCGGTGTGTGCATAGCTATGCACTCACTGGCAAAAATACCTCCTGATGATAAAGTGGTCCCAGACAAGAAACGTCTCAGAGGCAGAAGGAACACGAAGAGCAGGCAGAGGGGAACCCACAGCCCACGAGCTGACGCAGGCACAGCCCAGTAGCACCAAACCTGCAACTACATCAGCACTGCACAGACCTTGGGTATGGAAACCCGCTCACAGCAAAATAACAGGATATGGCTTGTGCTCAATAGAAGTCATCTTCCTGGCATCACTCCTGGCTGCAAAGCCGGTCATGGAAGTCAAGTGGACCTGGTGGCCTCTTTGCTTCAGATGCAGCTATTGCTTTCAAAGGAAACACTGACATTAGTTACCTCAAAGTGCATACATTTTTAAATACGTAGGGTCACAGCCAAGCTTTATCATTGTGGTGATTGTGTAAAGCAAAGAGCATGAACCACACCGTTGGGATCCGGCTGTTGCTCCCTGGCCACCAAGAGGACCAGCAGCTTTGCCACGCAGGAGGTGTGGGCATCCCAGTTCCTCCAGGAAAGAGCTGTGTTCACATGTTTTTTCCTACCTATATCAGTTGGCCATATAAAAGACATAACCTCTCCATATGTGCATTGCCTGGTTGGTACTAATATGTAGCATTTCCACCTGCCTCCTGCCTAGCCGGGAGCTAAGGGGTTCACCACAGTTTTTTCTTGGGGAATTTGGGCAATTTGCGTCTTTATTTGCCTATAATCTTCTTTGTCTTTTTTTTTCACTGCAAATATCAGACCCAACCCCCTGAGATGTGGTTATGTATCTTTTGTCACAATTATCAAAGAGAACAAAACAAATAGAAACACAACAAGGCTCTTCTTCATGTTTGTACTTTCTTAAAACTTCCTATTGAGACTTTCTAGTGGCATTTGTGACTGCCCTCTAGCTCAGTGCGTTAATAGTCCTGAATGAATTTATTGATACTAGCTGGAAAAATAGAAATAAAAAATAAATAATAATAAAAAAAGAATTAATCCCCTTGGCATACAAGGTATGTCATGAACTTCCTAAAGTTATTTGCAAATGTTTCTGCCAGTATTAATAAATCCCTCAAATTTCAGGATAGACTACATTAATTACGGGATGGCATTATGTGTTTAAAGGTTGCTGAAAGTTATATCTGCGATCAGTCATGTTGTAACTGTATGTTCACGTGAAATATTTGTTATTTTAATACGTAGGCATACATGCGAGCAGCAATAGCGTCCATGATGTTTTAATAGGCTTTTATTAGTCGTACTCTCCTTGTAATCTTGTTTTACAGTATGTGCGCTCAATGTGTTTGTGTCTATGCTCTTCATGCACACATCGCAGGATGCCAAAACATCATTCTGCTTCCTTGTTTCCAACCACTTAGTCAGGCACTTGAATGCTTTCCAAATCTTGTTAAAAACCAGAAATAGCACTATCACTTCTTATTCTCGTCAGGCTGCGCAGAAGGGGGCAGACGGAGAGGGGCCGGTGAAAGCAATGATGGGGTAGAGAGGAGGCTGTGGGGCCGGGAGGCAAAGGGGTCGCGGTGGGTGAGGTGGGAAGTCCTTCAGTGTGCCCGTGTCCAGACCTGTTGAGGGGATTCATGCTGCTTTGCTGCAAAAATCAGGGCTCAGGGTCTGCTGCCTGGGGGGTAGAAGCGTCGCAAGGTGCTACTTGTGCAGATGCTCCGATGTCAGGGCTATGTGAGCCAGAAGCTCCCTGCCCCAAAATGACAGGGTGTGCGTCTGAGCTGAAGTGGATTAGATATATTTAGATTTTAAGCAGCATCCTGTTTTTTTTTTTTTTCCATTTTTTTTTTCTTTTATTTTTTCCCCCAGGAAAATGTGAGGTAACATTCAAATAAAGTACTTTTTTTTTTTTTTCTCTCCCTTTTTTTTTTTTCTTTTTTTTTTTCTTTTTTTTTTTTTTTCCACAACCTTTTTTCTGAAACTAAACTGACCAGAGAGACTCACCGTAATTCAATAAACACATTTCAATGAATGTGCATTTCTGGTAAGGAAAAAAAATTGCTTCTGATAATATTCTAATTATTTCAGTGAGGTACAGTCTTCATGGGATCGCATAATACTGCTGTTCTTGGTTTCTCTAGAGCATGTACCCACTGCTTTGACTTCTTCTTACTGCTTAGATTAGATGCTTTCTGGCCTGTATGCAATGAAATATCAGTGTTGGTTGGAGCCTGGAAGCAGTGCTGTAGTACAAAAAGAGCAATATTTGTGAGCATTAATTAACTGGATGCTCACTGCCAGCAAAGGGTTGTTTCCCACGGATTGCTCTGGCAGATGTGGAGTCTCTGATGTCTACCAACGCTGAGCCCATACCACAACCATTTGCATCACGGGAGGTCACCAGATGGGTCTTGCCTTGTTTCCACAAGGTGGAAACACCTTTCCAGACTGATTGCAACGGGCCGACGGGTTTCAAGGCTTGTGCACCCACACACCCATCCATACACACAGAGATAAAAGCCAGCCCACATAGCCTGAAGAAACCCAGATAAAAATAATGTTGCCTTAGGAAGCTTATGCTATGCATGAGCAAGATGTGACACCGGGGACCGATTAGATTGCAAGGCTTCCACCGCCCGCGACGGTTCAGCATTTCAGATTCAATTAAAGAACTTACCGAGGAGTCACGGCACAGCCCGGGCTGGCTATCCGTGCTACATCCTAGATTAATTCGTGGTCAGCAATAAAGCTAGTTGAACAGCATTTATCAGATTGTTTACTTGGCATACCCTGCAACGCTTGGAATAACTTATTCTACATTTTTTTTTCCTCCCAGCTGTTTGCCCAGATGACAGGCTAGATGCAGGGCTCACTAATATAATTATCAAAAGCAGTCCTTTGATGAATCTTAGAAAAATGCTTGTGATACAGCACCAGGTTTCTCGGCAGAGCTGCTCCAAGCAGCCACGTAGTTAGGAGCACATGGCAATGCGCCGTGACTTCTGCTCTAGCCCCAGGGCTGGAGAGGGGGCAAGAAATTGCAGTGTTTTTTACCTTGCTGAGGGTAAGGTTGGCTCCATGTAACAGGCTGGGCCTTCTGGCTGTGCCAAAAGCCAAGGATGTTTGTGAAGCAGCAAGCTTTTCTTCCCATTATCAGCCTGTGCTCTGTACATTAAGGACGGAGGACCTGCCATGCAGGCTCATTTTAAATTGCAATTTTGAAATGCAGTGGTGACTTTTTTTTTCTTTTCTTTTTTTTTTTTCCAGAAGAGCAATGACCCCATTTAGCTCAAGAATGATGCTCTCTTAGAAAGTGAAATGTATATGGTAATAGCGATGGTGGGGGAAAATCTCTCTTTCATAAGAAAACCTGATACATAAACACACAATGCAGCATAGGGCACATCTTCATTTCACGCATGAGAAGTTTGTGCGAGTGAAGAAAAGTCCAGGTTTTTCTCCTAGCCCCAAAGAAACATAATCCAGAGTTTATATCAGATGGTTTATGGGAGTTTATTGGAATATCCAACAGGGTTCATGTAGTGTGTCATAAGGTAAAGCCTGTTCATTGGTGATTTACAAGCAGTGTGTGCCGGTGTTACTGTAATTTATAGACCACAGATGGTCAGGGGGTGCCCCTGCTGACTTGGAGCTGAATAAGAAGCTGAGCCCTGTGTGTCATCTGCTGCGGGTACCTCCGGCTCACTTGCCCAAATTAGCCCTGATGGAGAGCTGCCTCCCAACCTGGAGGGTCCCGAGTCCTCTGCCGAGAGACTACAGATGATTAAGGGTGGGGGAAAACAAAGCACAAAACCAAACCAAACCAACAACAAAAAAAAACCCAAGCATTTTGGAACAGCACTGGAGGAGAATTGCTTTTTACAATAATTTCCCTTACCCAAGGTTTGTACTTCACTTGATGGGTTTTTATCACCTGTCATATGCAGAAGGGAGAATGTCAACCCCTCTTCCCCCCTTCATAATCTGTTCGAAGACAAACATTTCCTCTCCCCAAATTTATATAGATTCATAAATCTCCCTTAAAATGGCCTCTAAGATAGCTCCCGTTTTTGTTTTTGTGATTTTACCCTTTTATTTAATTACTTGTAAGACTTTCTTGCACCAAGTTTACCCATGCCTTTGTGTCTTTAAACCTCATTAAATAATTGCCTCGTTACTAGAGCACCTCGTGCTGTTCGCACGGGGCATTGGCTCTCCGTGGAGGCAGGCAGCCTAGGGAGGCCAGGGCTCGCAACGCATCCAGCCCAAACACTCAGCAGTTATTTTTTTCAAGAGAATGAAGCCCCTTTCAGTTTTAATTCCTCCAGCTGACAAGGCTCATCGCACCGCCCTATATTTCTGCCTGACATGCTTTGCCTTGCTGCGTGTGGCCTTGTCCTGCCCGCAGAAATACCGCGGAGGTGGCGGGCAGGACACGGTGGCCTTCGGAGGACGTGTGGGATCCAGCCCTCGCTGGGGCCGCCCGCCACTGCAAGGTCATGCGTCTTAAAGGGCATCGATTATGTTTTGTTAAAATGGGCTCTGAACTGGGCTGACCCCTTGCCGGGAGGATGGTTCAAGATTTTTTTCTGCACTTGCCACCTGTTGCCAAACACAGCGGCAAATGCCTCTGTGTAAACCCATGTCCCAGCTCAAAAACAAGTGGCTTCTTTTTTAATTATTATTATTTATTTCCCAGAGATCAAAGACGTAAGAGAATTTGGTGCCTTCTTTAGTTAATAAAAAGAAAAAAAGAAAAAAAAAAAAGGAAAACATTTTTTTTCTTATCAAGAGGAAAAAAAAAACACCCTATAGACAAAAGAAGCAGAAGGAGAGCTGTAATGGAAATAAAATTGACAGCCTCTCAAAACTCAGGTGGCACTTTCCTTTTCCAGTTAATTACAGTTTTAATTACATGGCTTCTTGTGACTCCTTGATACCTAATAAACTAGACTCTGTGGGGCGGCAAAGTTGAGTTTTGCTTGAACTGCAGGTGTAAGGCTCAGCATGAAACATAAATCAACTTCTTAAACATGTTCCCAGGGTGTGTTCAGGCTTTTTCTTCCTATTTGCTTGTAAAAATCACATCTTTTCACCATTGTTGGTAAAAAAAAATGATTGGAGCTACAACGCTGCAAGTATTAGCTTTGTGTCTTTGGTTGTGAAAGTCCCCTTTTAGTAGGGAAAAATGGCTTTTTTTTCCCTCTTTTTTCTTCAATCTGATAATTTTTAAAGGAGTGATACATTACCTGCATAGACCCTTTCTCATTATTGTGTTTTTCATGGAGGTATTTAAGATAGCAGGAGAAAATATATTAGCAGCATGAAAGCAAGAGTAGATGGTGATGTGGAAAACAAGACATTCAGCCCGCAGGAGCTGCCTCCTCTGAAGGTTTTGAGCAAAGAGAGCTCTGGTTTGCTTTGCGTGTGTGCTGCCCTGGAAATCTGTGCCCAAGGTAGGCCCGAGTGCAGCACCGTGTGTTACACAGGAGCAGGTCCTGTGCTGACAGCCTGCTGCGGCCCAGAGGTGGACACAAACACGGTCCTGAAGCTCCACTGGCCTCAGTCACAGGACAGCTGGTGGGGCCACAGGTTGCCTGCGGTCCTCAGCACAAGCTCCTCGTGGCATGGGCTTTTGTGCCAGCATCAGGCCTGGAGCGCCTTGGTGCTGCAGAGCCCTGAGGCCTAAACCATGGCAGGCCTCAGCCAGACAGCCCAGCCTGCTTAACCACCAGCCTGAGCTCCCAAAACTAAATGGGGAAGCCAAAAAAAACCAAAAACAACAACAAAAAACCCCAAACCCTGCAGCCAATCGAGAATTTGCAAGAGGGGAGAAAGAATTCCGCCTGCCTTACTGACAAAATAGAGCGTCTCACCGTCTTTTTCAATTAGTTTTGGTTTTATTTTTGAAACCGCACAGAGACGCAATTGCAGAGGCGCTTTTTTGGTTTTGTTTTTTTTTTCCTCTTGCCACCCCCATAGTTTTTCCAAAGTGGGAAAGGCAGGGCAGAGTTAAGGGAGTTAGGGAAAGGAAGGAGAGTGGGGAAGGAGAGGAATAGGAGTGTAAAAGAGAAAAGAAGCCATAAAATCCGCAGACACGAGTGCCTCTCATTCTAGCACTCCAAGTGGCGTGGAGAGCGAGAACAAAGAGGGAAAAAAAAATCAAAAATCTAAAATGTTTTGGTTCACAACAATGAAATGGAGCAAACATTTCCAGCTGAAGCAGAGTATGCATTTTGTGTGTTTTGCAAGGCTTTCTGTGAAAGTTTTCAGACAAGGAGAAGGAAACAAGTGTGGGTGTCAGGGTAAGGGCACCAGTTTCCCTCTGTACTGGGCTGCCTGTCCCTGTCCCTAGGAATGCAGAGCCCAGAGGCTTGTTGGGCCACCCAAACACAAGGGAAGGCCAAGTGAAGAGAGCTTCATGACTGAGAAAGTGCTGTAAGACGCATCCTCCAGTGAGCGCATCCCTGCAGCACGTGCCGGTACCCGCCGGCTCTGCAGAGGGAAGCCTAGCAAGCATCAAACCATACGCCTCTGAAGCATATGGCAATGTGGTCTGAAGTCTTGCAAGGCAGCTCCGACTTGGAAAAGGCTGAAAAGTTTTCAGCCGGGGTTTTATGGTCTGCTGAAACACAAATGACCATTTTTCATCCAAGAGAGAAAGTTTATCTGGGGGAAGGCGAGCGAGAGGCAGCCACCCTCAGCCAGAGCCGCCCGGTCCCTGCTCCTTCACCACGGTAGCATGAGGAGCGTATTTCTTCCCAAGTTGTCGGCAAGCTGTGTTTTAATAATGGCATAATAGATAGTGCATGAAGGAGCATTAGCCGCAAAAATGATCCTGGTGGGAAGGCAGCTTGGAAGAGGTTTCCCTTCTAAACTTGACACCAGTGCTGGGAACCCTGCACATCTGCACAAGCCTGCCTGAGGACAGAAAGGATCAGGCGAGCAGTGTACAGTGTGAAGAAGCAACACTGGCTTGCAACAAAAACTGGGAAGATCCAAAAGGCATTGAAAAAAAAAATTGCTTGGGATAAAAAAAAAAAAAAAAAAAAAAAAAAAAAAAAAAAAAAAGATCCATTAGCTCAATGTGTTGCACAGTTTTATGGCTAAGTGCAAGGTGAAATGCTACATGCCAGGCATCACGGCTTTCTTTGGAGTCACCTGGTCGTTGGTGTTTTTCTTCTAGATTGTGCTCCTGGCATCTTGGCATTAGGAAGAAAAACAGCATCTAGGATAACATAAAAGAATTCTGACCCAACTGGTGCAGGCAAAGAAATTTCCTAAAAATTGAAAACCCAGGGAGGAATAGCACACCCCAAAGCCTAAAAGCCCCACCTTTAGGAACTCCTTTAATCCCACAGCTTTGGAGAGGACTTGGTGGCTCATGAAGATCCCACCTCAGGGCCAGAAGAAATCTAGGCTGGAGGAGGTGTCACAGCGATGGCAAAATGCTCTGCAGGACAGTCACATACCCAGCCAGAGAGGACTGCAAGAAGAGCAGACCCGCGCCAAGTGTTCCTATCCATGGTATGCTCTGTAGATCTCCTGGGATCCATTATTTCCTGGTTAAACAAGTACCTCCTTTGTTCTAACCAGCTCAGCTTGTTTTTAAGCTGGTCCCTCACAAACTCAGCCCAAGTTCACCTGAACAATCCTGGTTTTTAACTTGTAGGGAGAAGGCAACTTAAGATTTACTGGATAGTGATGGCGAGCCTAATGTAATAAAAGTCTGACCCTTCTGATGTGTATGGGCTACTGTATTATAAATATTTAATAAGTTATATGGAAAGAAAAGAACTATAGGGGTTACAGAAATCATATTAAAGCAACTAAGTAAATACAAAGAAGGTTAAAGTGTCTAACTCTATATGGTATAAAGGCTAAAGCAAACCAGATCTCTTTCTAGATACTTTTTCCATGTACAGCAGTAACTGGGCTGCATAAAAATAAGGCAAGTATTTAAAGACAGTAAAAAAAAAAAAAAAAAAAAAAAAAAAACAGGAAGGAAAAAAGAGAGAGAGAGATCTAAAGCATTTGGTTGGCATTGATAGCAATCGTTTCAAAAAGCCCTGGAACATTTAAAGAGAATTAGAAGGGATTTTGCTGGAATCAAAGGGGGAGCACTTTCCAGGGCTGGGTACGTATTTGGGTATCTACAAGCTGACTACATCAGAACGAGCAGAACAGCCTTGATCATCCAGGACTTTAAAATCAGAAGAAAAAGGGTTTCCTGTTTGGGCTCTTTTTTCTCACTCACACATCTCATGGCTTTCATTCTTCTGCCTGCTCGATGGTAAAGTAACATTTATTTTGGCACGGAGGCTTGCGGAGCGCTTTGAAAGGCCCGCCGGGTCGAGCAGCTACAGCGCACAGCGAGCCCGCCGGGGTGAGCAAACCTGGAAATATTTAGGTTTACCTTGGGAATCACTCTGGGGGGCTTTTATATTATTTTTTTTTTCTTCCTAACCTAGGTTTTGTTTTTAAAGAAGAAGTGGATACCTCCCTGCATGGCTGCAATACCCGCCGGGACACAGACGCTGCTGGCTTGCCGCCTCGCCAGCCCGCCATTCCCACTGCGATGCCAGCCCCATCACCAGCTCTCTGCCGCACCGGCCAAAATCCTTCCTGGCATTTGAGCAAGGATTTTGCCGGTGCAGTCGAGTCACCCTCGGTGTCACCAGTGGGGAGAGGGCAACCAAGCCCACTGAGAGGGCTGCCCTCTCCTCCAGCGGGGAGCTGGGATAGTGCCCACACAACAGGGTGCACTGCTCAAGTGCCCTCTGGCCTGGGCATGTTTCTATTCGGAAAAAAAAAAAAAAGAAAGAAAAAAAAAAAAGGCTATGGAGGGGAGTGAAGCAAGATGTTCAAACCAGCTGGAGGTCCCACCACTGCCAAGAGGGGCATCTCCTCCCTGTGATCCCTCAGTGGGGTGGAGGAGCTCACCGGGCCCCTAGGAACCAGGTTGCCTTGCAAAACTTGCTGAAAACTTCCATTTTTATTACTATGATCATTTTTTTCCTATATTTCTTTTCCCCTGGGAAAGGCAATGGGCTTGGCCGGCAGGAGGTCCAGGAGCAAGTAGGGGAGAGGGGACAGTGGCAGAGGGCAGTGGGAGGCAGAGCCTCCCCTCCTGCTGGGGCTCGCATTGGTGCGGCTTCTCCCCACCGGCCCCCGCCCCGCTCCTCCCACTGCCAGCAATGCAGGGGACGGAGGAGATCAATCACGGGTGGGGAGAGTTCATTGCGATGGGTTCACATCTTTGTTTTTCCCTTAAGCCCCAACATATGTTAGATATAGAAATTTTAAGGCTGGAAGTGTGCAGAGAGTGCGAAGCAGACGTACAGCAGATCCAACGAGAAAACGCAAAAATAAGTAGGCATTGCACTCATTTCCCCCCTTTCTACTGCCTCTGTGCTGTCAAGGTTAGTGAACAAGCCTACAAGAGACTTTCTTTGCGCAAGGAAAACCTGAGCTGGTTTTAGGTCAGGGAATGCATTTTCTTATATTTTCTTCTAATGATTTTTGTAGGCACAGGACACACAACACCCAAGAAATTTACCTCTTAATCATGTTGTGGATTCCCACCATGACCCACAGAAGAGGCGACATTCTTGCATGGGCTCTGGTGGGGTTGAGGGTAGCATCAGTGAGCAGTTTTGGGGGCTTTGTCATGGTTTTGGGGGCATCAGTGTTGCAGTTTCTATGCCCATGCTCCTATGAGGATGTTTCATGTCTGCTCTGCAGACCAGAAGTAAGGTTTATTGAGAAGGAGGGTGGGAAAAGTCACCTCCCGTGCTGGCAAACAACAGTCAGTGCAAAGACGACTGTGATTCACCTATTAAAATATCCACTTTTTTTCTCTGATGACCTTTTTTTTTTTTGTCTTTTTTTCAGTATTTTCCCTGCTACAGCTATCATCCTAAATAACACCAGCCCATCATGCTACTACCAGCGGCAGAGGCTTTACAGTGCAATGGAGAACTATTCTGAAGGTACAAATCACTTGACCTAAGGAATCTCCCTGGAGTGTCAGTGCTATGCGCTGCATTTTCACTCCGCCAAAGCCTTTATTTAGCACATGCTAAAGAACATTTAACATTTAAAGATCCCCTCTGCACATCCTCCAAATGTCTCCATCCTTTACTTTTAGATTAATATGTCTTCTGTGAAAATGAGATAATTGATTGCAGAGCCGTATTATTTACAAATGAAGTGTTGTTCATGTATTGACCTTTCATTTCTATAGCTCAATACTAGTTCTTGTACAGCACTTGTAATTAGTGAAATAGTAACAGAATTAGAAGAAAGATGTGGGGGGAAGGAGCTTATGTGGATGTTGTTAATGAGAAGAAACTTTAAGATGAGTTACACTTTTAAAACTGCAAAACTTCATGTTTGGTCAGTTTCTACATCCTAAATCTCTGTTTGGGAAGGAAAAAGAATATCCATCTGCTCCCAAGGGGAATCACAGGGGATGGGGCTGATATATAGGCACAAGTGTGTGTCTGCCCTTCACCCCATCCTGCAGCCCTTCTGCGCCGCGGGACTCGGGGCAGTCCAGCTGCCCTAGGGAGCAACAGGCAAAACCCACGTTCATGTTTCAGGATAACCAGCACCAGCAAAGGCAGGGGACTCGGGCATGTATGGCAATAAAGGTCCCCATACCAGTGTATATGGATCAATGGATGCTGCCATCGAAGATGCTCTCTCATGAGAGCCACTCGCAGGCTTGGAAAAACTTGGGATTTTGAGAATAAACAGGAAAATCTATCCTTCTGTGAGTCTGATGCAGTCCTCGTGTAAAGGCCATGGCCTGTTTGCATCTGGTTTAGTGTGACCTCTTCAACGAGTGACTGCTTCCAGTGAATGTGCTCTTCCCAGACTTCTGTGGAGAGGAGGCATGCGGGGGCCAGCCTCTCACCCTGCCTGGGGAACGTGGCTGCTCCAGGGGAGAGACACCCTCTGTATGCAGGCAACATAAACCATGGTGATGGTTTAATTGCTTCTAATGCAAACAGACAAACAAACAAACAAACAAACGAATCTAAATTTGGCTGGACCTTGTGCTTTTATTAAAACACCAAGCAGGCAGAACTGACTGGAATTTGAGCCCCCTGCTTTTCCCTGGGAGGGTGAAGGAGAGCTTCCCAATGGGACTTCAAACCCAGGAACATAAATATCTGAAAGAGAAAGCAAATGATTCAGCATCTCAGTAACAAAGATGTTAATAGCCTTACAGCTATAAAGGAACTATTGCAACTGTAGAAGAGGTTTTATTGTATGTATAACTATTAATGCAACAGAAATGTATTAAGAATGTCTGTCGTTGCAGGTCTGGAGAAAAATATTAGGCTTGGATAAGGTCATAGAGGAAAAACAGAGGAAAATAATAGAGATAAGGATGTGAAGGTGTTTCCAGCATCCTATGGATGTGGACAAATAGGACATGGAGTTCTTCAGAGCGTCTCTTTCAGAGAAGAATTTTGTCCCAGTAGATATGGGCTCAAGTGCAACATCCACTGAACCTACAAAAAATTACAAAACAAAAAACAAATCAGCAACCTTCACTGTTCTTTAGGGAATGCAAACATGCTGCTTTGGTGACTGTGTTATTTGCAGCACACACTGCAACTGAGGTATCTCCACTTCCATCTTCTTACTAAGGGGCCAGTCCCATTCCTCTCAAACAACTGGCATCCTCCGGCCCCAGAGAAATGCCAGCAGTGGTGCTCTGGTCTTACTGAACAGCCGTTCTTATTAAATGACGCTGCAAGAAGCAAAATTTCAATACAGCAGAAACAATTACACTATTTATGGTTGATCTGCCTTGCAAGCTACATTGTATGTGTAGGACACACAGCAAGTGTATAATGCTGCAGGAGGTGGCAGCAAGCTCAGCACTCCTGGTGCTGATCCCCCTCTTATGGGATGTCCCCACAACTGCACAGAAAAGTCCCTAAAGGGGACTGGCCATCCCAAAGAACCAGCTTTTAGCCTTCTGCACACATTCATCATGACCAAAACAAGGAGACCAGGGAGCTGCCTCTTGAGCACAAAGTCCCCCATACACGCGGGCGGCTGGGCTGTGCGGAACACACGGACCCTCAGAAGTGGAGCCAACAGGGAGCATGCTGGCTACCTGGGATTTTATAAATCTTTCAGCTATCAGTCTTTCCGAGCTCCAAATGCAAAATCCAGCAGCCCAGGATATCATGTGGATTTATGAGCTGGGATTTATGAACTGGTCTGGATAAAATAAGAACTGCCTTGACATTTTTTTTGAGGTTTGAGGAAAAGAAACAATAAAAACCAAATACCTGATTTCCAACCCCCCCCTTTTCAAAGCATGTTTATAGAAATGTGTGTACTTGTAGATGTATATATTCAATTATTTTGATTTCTCTTTCTACCTGTGTGCTCTTGGTCCCGGCTGGTGCTGGTCTTGCAGGGCTTCCTGCCTAGTGTGGGGAGGAGGAAGTAGCACACATCTCCCAAAAAAACACAGTCTCAAGCCATTCCCAGCCTGCTTCTGGGTTGGGAAAGGTGCTGTAAGGGCTCTGTGAGATTTCTGAATGTCTGCAAATAGTAGGACAGCTCCCCAGAAGGACACTGTTACAGCTCTCACTGTGCCACTTTCTTTCATCATTTTTTTCCTTAGGTTCTTTTGCAGCCCTTGTTTGTTGGGCTTTGTTGTTTTATATTTGTGGCAAGCTGTGGTTTTAGGTGTGCATGTGTATATAATGTGTGTACATATGTGTGCATGTGCACACTTGCATATGTATATATCAGTGCACGTGTGCACTCATACATGTATGAATCAGCATCAGTATATATACAGATACACACATATACCTATGTATATATACCTATAGGTATATGTGTGTATCTGTATATATACTGATGCTGATTCATTTACATATGTACATATGTATATATGTAGTTGGATGCTTGTTTATTCCTCTATAACAATGCATACAGACACACACATTTATGAACAAGTATTATGTATGGTTTGTGTATTAACTCTTTGATTAGAAACCAATACAAAATATCACTTTTTATTAATACTATTGAACCAGCTGTACTTTACATGAGCCTTACAGGCCCATCCCAAAGGACTTTCTATCCTTATCTGTATCTCATGACCTTAGTTTCAATTTGTCTTATCTTAAAAACAACAGTGAAAAAGAAAAGACAGCTTTTACCTTGGTCAAAAGGAAAACTGCCAGATACATTTTTGGCCTCTCTTCTGGTTGATCCTTTCATACTTCTGCCCACATTTTCCAGGTGGTTTTCCTTCCATGATCCTTGAGTTAGCTCTTTACTTTATGGATAAATATACCTCTTAGGAAAAGAAGACATATATAAACATAACATATATAACATATATAAACATAGACACATGTAAATACATATATATATATCTACATACATATATACACACATATATATCTACATACATACCTACATATACACATATGGCCAATGCCAAGGATGCTGTTTGACCTCCACATGAAACCCCCTCATGCTGATGACTGTTTCTCAAGGCTTCTGCCAGCCTTCTAGGAAGGATAGCATGGACTTAGCTAATTCCCTGGGCTGAACAGGGAGACAAGCCCAGAGAGGGTGGTGTGAAGGAAGATGCTCTGGGCCCTTCTCCTGGTGGTGTCTCAGCTGCACAGAGGATGCAATGCAAACACTAGGGGATGGGGATGATGCTCCAGAGCAGCTGAATTTTGCTTTGCACAAGAAGACCAAGCTTCTACGTTGCCTGTGCTGCCTGGATAAGCTCAAGTGGAGGCACTTGCCCCAGCCAAGGAGCTCAAGCCAAACAACCAAACAATAGCTGGCGGCAACCTCCCAGCCCCAAACCCATGGACTGCAGCCTGGAAATGCAACAGGCTCGGTCAAGAAAATGTCAGCAGGTTGCAAGGAGCCAGTAAGGGCTTAGTGGCTGAACCAGGCTCTTCGAGGGAGAGCAAAAAAAAAAAAAGGGTTTTCTTAATGGCCCAGTGTTGGTGGTAATTTGGCTTGCTTTGCTGGAATAGCCTTTGTGGGTCTGAAGCAAAAGGTTGTGTTTTGTCTTTAATTACCACACATTCAGAGTGCTTTTTCAGCATGGCACACATCCCAGGAATAATTTGATTTGGAGATTTTGTTTTCAATGAAATAGAGGAGTCCACATCTCATCTGAGAACTCTTGTTTAAAAAACCATACACATACACACTTCTTTTAAAATTACTGTTATTCAGTGTGGATCCCCCAATTGCCACCTTTTAGAGCCCAGGAAGGCCATGGAGAGCCCCAGGCTCAGGGTGAGGAGCCGGCAGACCGCTTACCACATAGGGATGTCCCAACCTCAGCTTCAGTCATGGAAGTTCCCTGCGAGTTTAATGCGAATTAATGAGATTTAACAAACCAGGAGGGTGGCGATGGTTGGGAATACGTGTTCTGGTCTCCACACCACTGAGCCCTCTGTCACCTAAGGCCTCCAAATGGGTGGCACAGCCACCGGCATCTCTCCTCGGCTGCTTTGTGCTGGTACCACGTCTCCCACTGCCCGCTCCCGGTGCGATCGCATCCTCTGGCTCGATCTCGACGTTTGAAATCCTCTCACCATCCGAGGGCGAGGGAGGGGGCTCCCGTGCAAGGCACTGAGTGCCTGGAGCCCGCTAAGTTCAAAGGCACCCTTCCGCCCACCCCAAGGAGAGATGAAGCTGGCCCAGGGATGGCTGGAGGCCACACAGACGGGAAGGTATGTAGCAATCCATTTATCACTTTGCAAATATTAGTGCTGCTCGCATTTGCTGCGGCAATATTTCTTCTTGGAAATTGGTGAAGTGAGTAATAACAATGTTATTTATTCTAAGACCTTGGAGCTGAGAAGCAATAACAGGGGGACTGTTCCCTTGAAAGCTTCTGAGGTGCTGGAAATAAAATGGGGGGTGGAGGGGTGAAGAAGAGATAGACCAACAAAGGGCTGGGGGAGAGAAAGGCACATTATAAAGCCATAGAAATCTTGGGTTTAATTTTGTTGCCCCAAAGGTAATAAAATGCATTTTGTAATGATTTATACACAAACAAGGAGGGGGGCACAGCGGCTGGCATTTTGAGTGTCCTGATGGACGTGCCTCCTGCACCATGGGGCGGCCACTTCGCCCTTGCCTCTCCTCACTTTTTTTCTCCTTCCCCCCCTGTTTTTTTTTGTTTCGTTCCCCCTCTCTACATTGCTTATCTGAATATATAGGGCTGCCCTTTGCTCAGATTTATGGGTTGGGGCAGCGCTGTGTGTATTTACAGTCTCCTGACCTGAAGACCTACAGCTGAACAAGAGAAGGAGGAAACCAGGGCCCGTTCCATAAACAGAGACAGATACGGGGGGGAGGCAGGAGGAACTGCCAGCACTTAACATTTTTAACTATTTGGCCAAGCGAAGGAATTAGTGATTAGATTAGAGCCCAAGAAAAATGAGAAGCAGGGTTAAAGATTTGGCGGGGAGAGGGCCGGGTCCAGCCGGGGTCTGGCACGGGAGAAATGCAAAGTTGGAGGGGTTTTGCAAAAGGTTTTCCATTAAAAGTTAGAGGGGTTTAATAGAAGGCTTTCTGGGGCCAAACGGCATAGGGATGAAAGCGAATCTCCAAAGCGTCTTAATCAGAGCCGTGCTTTCCTTGGGCAGAGCTGAATAACTCTTTTAAAGCACAATTAGGTTGTGAGAAGGTAGATTACTTAGTCTGTGTTTATTCAGGTACTAATTGCCTCAGATTAAGTAAAAGTTTGAAAGCCTTGCTTGACGGTAATAAATATTTCTTATGTCTGTGTCTATCGGGTGGTTTGCAAGCAGAAATTCAGTTCAGATGAGACATATTTCAACGGGCCCCGAGAATTACTTGACTTCTCTGATGTGAAAAGCAGCAAAAGTGGCAACAACCTGGAAAATAAATAAATGAAACGCAACATACGTAGGGGTCACAATATAGCATAAGTATATCAACATGATGAACAGCTTTGATGAAAATGGTAAACAAAACCACCCTCTCTTCCTGTGGCTTGTTTTACATTGCAATAAACCACTGACTCTATAACCTATCAGAACATGCTGAGATTTTATGCATCATTTCCAACTACTATTTGAACATTTGGTTTAGAGTAGTCATGAACTATAATTAATGGTATTTTTTTTTCCCTGATAAAAAGCGCACTTTATTGTAGTTTATTACCTGTTGGTCCAAAGCTCCATAGGTGACGTAAATTCATTGTGGGTTTTAGGATGGGGATAGAGGAGGGGGCTTCTGCACAGGATGATGATGAATCCACATTCACCATCTGTGATCAAACGCAGAAGTTTTGCCTGGGCTTCACTGCCTGTGATGCCCTATCCAATGTGCACATATTGCTGCTCATTCCGAAGCCTGCTGGAAAACAGAAGATGTGCGAGGAATTTAACCCCGATGCTGTTGCTATTGTCTGGTAGGACACTTCTATTATCATTTCTTTTAGCTGTACCACGTGCCTGAGCTTAGACCACGGGCATCACGCACTGGCATCCTTGCTCTTACAGAGGAGAACCCCCCCAGAAAAAGGGGGGATGGGGGGGCTGCTGTCATCATCTCTGTGGTCCCTGACTGGCTCCAGGTGCCAGCCCAGTGCTTTGCTCGTAGGAGCGAGCTGGTAGCACCGGGCCGCCGGGCGCAGCCTGCCAGGAGGAGAGGGGGAAAAAAAAAAAACAGGCACCACAAAGAACATTGAGATGAATGGCTCTATTTTATGAGCCATAAAAGTTTTATTCATCTTGACACCGAAACAGGTTTAGGCAGCGAGCTGACACGCCTTAAATAAATAAGTGGAATTAATTCCCCGGCTCTTGAAACAATAGCGGCGTGCATGTCACGCCGAGAGCTGCCCCATTGTTTCCCATGGCTGCGCGATATTGATATTATTTGTGTTTTTCCGTGCGGCTTCCTCTGGGGCCTGGTTGATCCACTTCAGATTCTTCCCCTGTTTTATTAGAGGTTGAAAAAGGTTCAGGACCTGGTTGTACCGCTGCTCCCACCGACAGCTCAGGAACCAGTTTGGCGTCTGGTTTGTCTGTTGTTTTACTGCTGACCTTCAGCTCAACTTTCCCCCCTGACCCCAGGAGGCATCTATCATGACAAGAGGCTGTTTAACACAAATGGTGCCCATTTATAGGGGAAGAGAGTCAGAAGATTTCCTTTTTATGAAGAATTTGGTTTTTCACCCCTCTTTTCTCAGTCACCACAGGTGAAATCCCTCCCAGCAGCTGGCTTATGAAATAATGCGAGGGGAGGCCGTAATGAGCTGAAAGCACCCTCAGCTGGAGATAAATATATGCAAATGAGATGCACAAACAAAGGAGCCTGGACAGAGAAATATCTGCAATTCCAGCAAAATGCTGCCTGCAGCTAGAAGATGAACAGCTTTGATAAAATGGTAACAAAAAGCACCTTTTTATCCTCCAGCTTGTTTTACATTGCAATAGACCATTGTTATTGTAACCCAGCGGAGCATGCAGAGGCTTTTCTGCGCCGGTTCAAAAAAACCTGTTTAAACATTTGTTTTTAAGGCATTCAGGGGCGATGATCAATGCGCTGTTTTGTTTTTTTGCCGGCTGGGGGTATTTTTTCTCGGCTCGCTTTTGCTGGGGCGGGCGTTCTGGGGGCGTCGGGGCCGTTCCCTGCTGCTGCTCCCGCCGTTATCCCGTTACCTGTTGGGCTCTCCGCGGGCAGCTTCGGTCGCACTGGCTCGCATCGAGGTGCATCGCCAAAAAATTTGGAGTTTGCGTCTGGCACCGCGCAGGGAAGCCGCAAACAGCGAGAGGCAGCGCGGGGACAGAGGGGGGAAAAAAATCCAGGCGTGAGCATTCCCGAAGCAGCACCCAAACAGGCAGCTTTAATGAGAGCAATCAAGCCTTCGAGCTAATTCGGAGACAGCCATCTAACACACTGATTTTAATAAGCTTTTAAAAAGGCAATCGCTAACTTTTAAAAGTCTCTCTTTTTAATTTAATTGTTTGGGGTTCGTACGTTGCCAAAACAAACACAGCCACTAAAATATGTTTTCAATATGCAGAAGTAGCATATCTAGACAATGTTTTAAATTAGCCCTGTATTTTGGGGGTTGGAGGAGGGAAGGAGAGCGAGAGGCTGACTTCAGATGACTCTAAGACATTTTCCGAGCAGGGTTGGTCACGTCAAAATAATACCTTGATATTCTCGCCTCTGCCTTTATGAATCCCCCAACGTATCCATAAGGATGCCTGTTTACCTATAGGTTTCTTTAGAAAATAAGCCCAATCCCATACCATATGCAGTTTACTTGCTAAAATGCAGAGGAGAGAAAGGCACAGAAAAGACAGTGCAGCAATACCATTTAACTTCTAACCTTATGATATCATTAAATAAATCTTTATGAATTTATAAAAGCAGCACAAACACCATAAAGTTTAGGTGGCCCTTTTCTCGAGGCACCAACCACAATTTTTAGATCTGGCAAGAAGAAAAATAGACTTACCTTTTAGGAAAAAAAAAAAAAATCCACCTCTTACTACGTTATACGGCTTTGGCACTTACAGATGTTAGAGCAGACAAGTGTCGGATTTCCCGATGTCAAGCAGATTTCCTAATTTTTCATAGGCTTCTCCTGTTGCATTTTTGGGGCCAAATTCGAGAGTAATCAATTTAATTTGCGTGGCTGCGCACCAGCGATGGGGCTACGCTCACACGTAGGCTCTCGTGACCCCTGGAAACCGACGGGCAGCTCTCCACTGGGAGCCCGGGGTGCCCCAGGCGCAGGGTTTCAAGAGTTAATGGAAACTTGGTGAGGGCAGGGAGCCTTTCTTTTTGCAGCCCAGGTTTGCAGCAGCATAATTATGTTCAACTGCTGTTGTTTGAAAAGGGCAAACAGCATCTTAGGCACAGAACAATGAAATTACAGCTGAGATTTAGGTTAGCAAAAGCCGTCTTCTGCAGGCTTTTATGATTCATTATTTCCCATTAAATACAGTATTAGAAGTGTACACCAGATAGCTCATGGTTGCTGCGCTCAGAGCACATTATCTATATTACACAGGTCTGGGGAGCAGAATTAGAAAACTTTGGGGGAATGAGCAATATGTGTTTGCTGATAGAAGTACCATATGGCTCATCTTCCTCAATTGCTTTCATTGCGACTCTGATGCTGGAGAAATTAAAGTTTTATTTGATGTGGCACAGCTTAATGAACTGTCTTCTGTTAGGAAAATTGAATATGTTTCCTGTTATTTGAGCACAGAGCCCTCATGGTTTTGGCTGATGAGGGATGCATTATGTATTGTTTATTTAGCATTTTGAAAACAAAAGCAGATATTGGAGGTAAAATTGATTACCGCAGGATGCGTTATATAATCACATTTTTCTTTCTCTCTTTCTTTAATTTACAGCCCTGCCTATTATTTTTATGAGCCTTTTTCTATTCCCATTCACCCCCCCCCCACAAAAAAAAAAAGAGAGAGAAGGAAAAAAAAAAAGAGAGAGAAAAAAAAAAGGGGGGGGGGGGGGTTGAGGCAGAGCACAGAATCTCTGCTTTGTTTAAAAGCAGCATTACAATTTTTAAGGCTTAGGGACCAAAGTGTGTGCCCACGTGCATTAACCTGCGGGTCGGCTCTGGGGATGCTTTGTTAGCAGCAGCCCTGTTGCTGTTCCTCCCTCTTGGCTGCAAGACACAAAGAGGGGAGCATCGGGGCTCCACCAAGCAAATCCCCCAGATTCCCTATTGCTAAATGTGCCAGGGAGATGTGGTTGCAGACCGGTGCTGGCCGAAGAGGAAGGGGTGGGTATCAGGGGGGTTGGTGTACAGGAGCGTGGGGTGGAGCAGGGCCTGCGCTACCTGCTGCTGTCGCATCATTTATCTGCATCAGGAGAGAAGTTATTGATGGGAAGGTGGTTGAGTTAAAAGGAAATGTGTATTTTGTGTTGTGCTTTTTTTGTTTTGTTTATAATACATAGAGGGGCACACACACTAAGGCATATGTGCCATACCCATACCATTGGGGTGCTTTTTCTCTGTTAGTAGCAAAAAATGCCATGACAAAAAGGGCTGCATTTGCTCTCCAGGTCTGTGAACAGACAAGTATATTTAGGTATACTGTGACACTTAAAGGGGAAAAAAAAATCTTTAAAGTATGCTAATCTGATTAATTCCCCTTCCACTCTGGAAATTCTGCCCGCTCCCTGTGATGCTTTTGCTGTTATCGATCTCCCAGCAAAAGGGGTGATCAGAGAGCTCAAAGTCAAAACTAGCCCAGCTCCGGTGCAGCGCCTGCTCCTGCCCTCCGCACCGCTCTGACAAAAAGGCAATTTGACTCATGTGCCCCGGGATGCTGGAGGACACTGGCACCCGCACCCCTTCAGCACAGCTCGTGCAGAATCCAAACGCCATCCATTAAAAGAGAAAGTCCCAACGTGTTTATAGCAGCGGGCCAAGTCCTTGTGCCGGCACAACTCCCATTGACGTCAGCAGGGCTTTTGCTCAAGCAGGGAGCGCAGGATCCTGCCCTGCACCTTCCTAAAGCAGAGACCTGGGGGGGGGATGTGGGGGACAGAGGGGAGGATAAGAAGTAGGGGGGAAAAAAAAAAAAAAAAAGAGAGAAAAAGAAATCACCAGTATTAGAAGGAGCATGTTGCTCTTGAAAATGTCTCTTAGCAAAGTGGTTAAGTAAAGGCCATGCAAACAGTGACTATAAATATTTTTGTTCTGTATAGCTGTTCAAACAGTGCCCCGCTGTAATGTCAGATGGGCTCAAAAATAAATAAATTAGGGGGGTGGGGGGGACAGCGAGGAGGGGGAGAATAAAGGATTACATAGCAGCCAATGCCAAAACCACAAAAAACTTCATTTTCAGACAGATATATTTCCCAGGGAAGAAAATGGTACATTTTTATGAAAGGCTGCTCCATGACAGGAGCCTCCTTTGAGGAAGACCATTATGCATTGTTATCAGCGTGGCGTAATTTGACTGTTGACAAAGTATCTGTGGCAGTGAGAATGAAAGCAGTTAGAAGTGTGGCGGGTTGTAATCAAGAAGATGCTTAGCTGTGCAACGCTGCATCTTGAGCAGATTTGAATCAACATTGCCTTGAGGGGACACACACACACACACGCACACACACACGCACACACACACACAAAAAGTCCATTAATTTTTAGTGGGAAAATTAGAGTGGCACTTGATGAAGTGAAATTTGACATGCGTTAATTGCTCCGCAGCTCCCCTAATTAGAGATTTTTCAAATTCTTTTACTGCTGTCAGGCTGATGCCGCATTGTCTTTGCTGGACAACTAGCAAAATTGCAAATTGGGCTGATCGAGAAGTCAGGCGCTGGGCGATCGCTCTGCAGCTCGCTCGCCGCTGATCCTCGTTTTCATGGGAGGGCCTACGAAGGGCACTGGGGGAGAGGGCGAGGACAATAAAATCCTTCTTCCTGATAAATAAGGAGCCGTGGTTTAACAGAGCTTGCCTTAAAAAAAAAAAAAAAAAAAAAATTAGAGGGAAACACAAAGCGAGGCGGTAAAGCAACGGAGTTGAAAACAAACCTCTCCCCTCTGTTAAACCGATGCCGTGCGTAACATTTCAGGGGGGATTCTGCCTGTAGCATGGCACAGCCGAGGGACATGTAGAGCCGAGGATCATGCAGGAGGGCGCTTTGCACCCAGCCACAGCACTGCAGGAGCCCACGTGTGGGGCTGGGCCTCATCGCGGGCTTTTCGGCGTTTTTGCTTTTGTTTTTTTCCCTCCCCGCTCACTCCTCCCCTCCCTTAGCCTTTGACCCTCTCTTAATTCATTAACATATTGAATTTTTTCAATTTTCCATCTTCTTGCAATAACAATATTAATGCCGGGGCCGAGGCCTGATTGGAGCTAAATTACTTGTTACCTGCTGGCATTTATTTATATGGCATTGAATTATAAAGCTTTGCTATTGTCATGCCTTGGGCGAATTGTTTATGACACCAGTAATAGGAGTAATTGTTATTGTTGAAATTACCTGTCAGCTACCCATAGCAGTGGCCCTTGTCCCACTGACAAATAGTGACAGGGGAGAGGGATCCTCCGCACGTCCTCCTGATGACTTCTCCTCCGATAATAAGGAGTGCAGGGCCTCTGATAATTTGCCTGTCACTGCCGAGCGCGGCTCAGAGAGAGTTGGCCAAATTGTTGTCATTCACTTTGACAAAGACAGCAAAACGCTCTGGAGCAGGGAGGAGGATTATCAAAATAAATGAAAGCGCTTACACATCCTTTGTTGTTGTTGTTGTTGTTTTGTTGTTTCTTTTTTTTTTTTTTTTTTTTTTTTTTTTAACGTTGTGTGATTTTTCCCCCCTCCTTCCCCACTGGCCTGCCTTCATGCCGGGGTTGCAAAGAGGGGCACACACGTCACACCCGTGTGACTTCAGAGGGGCAGGGGGCTCAGCCATTTGCTTTCTGTATGGGTTTCCAAATATAAATGCATTATATTTCCCCCCCCCCGCACAAGGCTGCCTATGGTTCAGGAATTACTGAGTGTCTGTCATTGCAAAAAGAAAAGCTTGGATGGTGTTTCTGCTGCGTGGTGGTTTTCTTTTTTTTCTTTTTTTTTAATATTTTTGACTTGCTTTCTTTTCCATACTGGGCAGCAGCATCACAGCTGTCAGCCCTCCTGCCTTCGCCCAGGGCCACGCCGCCATCCCCCGAATTACCTGCCCCCGGCACAGCACCTCCTCGAGCAGAGGAGGTCCCACCACTAACGAAGCGAGCAGAGGGCTCCCTGCCGGTAACGAGCTGACGTTCCTTGTCACGGAGCTGGGCCGCCTACCCAACCCGTGTCTCCCACCCTGCACCTCCCACAGCTCATCCTGTGGCAGCAGTAATCACTACTTTACGCTCAGGTAACAGCAACCTGGGGCATGAGGTGCCTCCGGGGCTGCTTTAGGCCCTTTGCTGCCTTTAGCCACCATCCAACGGGCCGAACCTCCCCGTGTGGCACCGTGACAGGGCTTCGTCAGCTGCCAGGCCGCGGCCTGGCCCATGCCGACATTGACAGTGCCCCAGCCACGTGCCAGTGCCCAGTGGTGGTCGCTCCCATGAGGGGATGGCAAATTTTGGCAGGGGCGAACCGATCACCCCGAATTCAACTCCGCACCGGCGCGGAAAGTGTTTCATTCGTAACCATTCGGCTCAAGCGCATAATTTAGCCGAATTATCAGCTGCCTCCATCTTTCCAGGGAACGAGCGCAAACAATGTTTTAGGAACAGACATCTAAATTTAGTAGGTTTTGAATAATTGATAGGAGCATGTGACAGAAGATAGAAACTTATGTTTCTAATCATCCCAAAGCATTTTCTCGTTCCTCCCACCCCTAAATGAAGTCACTTTGTTTGCAGTTAAATACACGGAAGATGTCCACTTAACAAGTCTAAAATTGTGATACCATTAAGGGGTTATCCACGGCAATAAAACGCAGGGAACATGCCTGGGAACGCGATCTGTAAGGCAGATAATTTTTAAGAATGCGGCTTGTCCTTGCTTTGTCTGGGGAGAGACACGCTAGCGATCCTGGGAGGGGAAAAAATAAGGCACGTTTCAAAATGAAGATATTTAAGATGCGCGATACATTTCGGGGCGTTGCTGGAAGCTCCCATTTGATGTTTTTCCTATAAAGCCTAAATTAAGCCTCCGAGGGACGGCGATGCGTCTCCTGCTCCTAGTTTCACCAAAAACCAAAATAGGTTTTAAATGGCCACGTTAAGAAGGCACGGGCACGCTTTCGCACACGACAGTAATCGTCCTCCCTCTGTTCCCCCCTTCGTTGCTAAACACAGAGCCAGCATCACGATAATGCATCTTTACATTCAAAGCTCATTTGAAATGTAAACTTTTAGCAAATGGCAATGGCTCGTGTAGCTGCATTGCTGAAGTGACTGGCAGCAAATTCCTTTTTCTCTCTCTCCCTCCCCTCCGCGCAACGTTTTGAAATACCCATCAGTGTCAAAGGAAACTGCGCAGAGCGCTGCTGCTGCTCTAAATAAGGCAGAGCAATGTTAAGAAAAACGTCAAAAAAAAATCTCGCTGGATTAAAGTGACATTTCTGTACCATGTCAACGCGGATGACAAAGCTTCATGTTTTGCATAATTTCAAAAGATATTCTTCATAAAACATCCAGTGTATAAACAGGCAGCGGGCTTTTGTTTTAAACATTTAAGATCAAAAGTTATGGTAAGAACAATTAATATTGCCTATTAAAATCCCGTGTTATTCTTAGAGATACATTTTGTGGTCACTGACTATAAATAAAAGCAAAGGAACCGAGCCACGGTTTCTCACCAATGTGCAATCTAGAAATATGAAAAGGCAATTTTCAGCCTTTTTTCCCCCCCTAAGTTTCTCTTAGATGTGTTTGCTGAATAAACGGGATTAACTGTATTTAAAACAAGAGATAAAGAACAGATTTTTATTACGCTGCACAGGCTGCCGGGCTTCCACTCTCCTTTCAAAGCACTGCATGCCTAGAACAAAATATGCATATTTTACCTTTTCTGACACTTTATAGAATAAGCAAAAAATCCCTGCAATAATACAAATATGGAATCAATAGGGAGTGGTGTAAACAGCATTTTTTACCCTTTCTCTTTCTGGCCAAAGGCTGGCGCATTCCTCCTGCGACTTTTGTTTGCAGTTTTGCAGCAGGATTAGGAAGCAGAGAGGAACGCGCTCGTTCAGCTGAAGGACCTCTCGCTGCATCTGCCTGAAAAAACTCCGCGACTGCTGTTAATCCAAAACTAATGGCCAGAGCGTGGTCGTAAGTGCGAGCCTGCTAGCAGCTGAATTTCAATGGACGCTTTCTCAAAAATAGGTACAAAGAAAAGAATTTAGACAAATTTGCCTCTTAACCTTTAAAGATTTCCTGCCTATTCCAGTATGTCCTTTATTACATTAATTTTTTATTTAAATTACACCATTAACTGGATATGAATTTATCAAGAATACATATATTGATTTATAAAACAGTATCATTAATTATTATAATAGCTAGATGTAGCTGATATTACAAAGCCATTTAAAGGTTTTTAATATAACTTGGACATACATAGATAGATAGACATTATGGACAAGACTACAATTTAAACTGGCTACCAGCAGTTAATGAAATCCTTGATTTATCTTCTAGTTTAGAGATTGATTATATTGTTGCTTTGCAAAACTATTTATTTTGTGCCATTTTTCAAAAGATGTCTCAATAAAAGAAAAAAGACAAATAAAATATTCAGTCAATTCTCAAAGCATGTTTTGTTTTATATTTTCTTTCTTAATGCTGCTGCTGATAATTTATTACAAGTTTGGAGACTTGTCACCTTCACAAAGAATTGGCTTGCTTGATAGTAGCTCTGTTTTGCAAATGCACAATTTCACATATTTGGAGGAAAAAAGAAAAAAAAAAAAGAGGCTGTTTTTCCAACAACATTGTGCTTTTTTCATAAAACAAAAAAACAACAAATGCCTTTCTAGCATAGATTTCTTAGGCATATTTTTGTTTAAGCTTTGGAAAAATGGGACTTACCCTAGTGCTGCAAAGCAGGCAGTCATGGAGAGCATTTTGATTTAAAATGCAATCTGAAGAGAAGAAAAGAAAAAAAAATAAGGAATGATATAAACAAACAGTACACCGCTTTCAAGTTACTCCTAAAATGTTCCTAGATTAACTAATACATTGAAAGTTTAAATCTTTACACATTGTTCTTGAGGGGCTATGTCTCTTGACTCTTTATTTATATCACTTATTCTTGTCTGGCAACATATGTTCCCGATTTATTATCGTATTTTTACTGTTAGCCAGACAAATGTAAGGGCTAGCTGAGAAGGGTAGTTTCATCTGATGAGTTTAACAATTGCAGGGCATCCTTTAGGGTTAGCCAATGGGCTCTTTTGAAGCTATAATACTCACCATTAACCGTTTGGATGCTGAAATATTTGTATTGTCCAGGTTGGGGCTTCCCTGGTGTGAGCCTCTTTGTTTCAGATGGGTTCACAGGCAAACGCACCGCAGTGGGCGAGAGCTGCTCATCCAGCAAATGCTCCCGTGCGCATCCCAGACCACGCTGTTAGAGCTTGTGGGTAACAAGTCTGCACCGTGCGTACCCACCTCCGGCCGGATAGAGAGAAAGGCATGCAGAAAATAATGCTTAAAAAGTCTAATTCTGAGATGTATGGCAAATATTAACCGTAAGCGTTCGGAACTCCGCGTGTGCTTTCTGACCACCGGAAGGTAATGGGGAGGAAGGCTTCCTCTGTCAAAGCACAACCCCAAAAACGTGTATTTTAAATAGATGCCCTGACACCTGGGGAAAAGGTGGGAGGAGAGGTGATGAGCTGGGTGCCGCGTTTTATATGTCTCACATCCAGGTGACTTGTTCTGGGGTAAGAACCTGCATTTTTTCCACCTCCTGTTTCCTCCCCTTGTCTCTCTTTGTTCGATGCGAAGAGGTTCCTGCACATCCACCAGAAGCTGCTGGTGGAAACAGGTACATTTGCATTTGCACCCCCACCCAGCTGTGCTTGAGCTTTGGGGCACCAACAGGTTTGCAGCTCCAAGGAGATGTAGGGATATAATTCCTAGCATAACATCACATTCACAATCTGCAGCCTTTTGACAATCGATCAGATCACGACACCCATCAGCGTATCCTACTACAGGTGGGATGCCCATCATGGGATGCTCAGGACCCCTGCGCACCAAAGAGCACAGGGTGAATCCAGAGCAGGCTGTAGGGCACAAGTGACATTTTTTTTGCCTTTGGGAGTCAAGTCAGGCCTTGGGGATAGGAGACTGCTCTGAAAAGTTTTAGTTTCCCATGCATCTTCAGGGAATGAGGGAAGGGTCAGTGTAAAGCTTGCACAAGACCACATGTTCAGAGCAGTAATCTGCTGGGGAACAGAATACAGAGGGCAAGACGCTGTGTTTCAGGTAGAATAAATACAGCAGTTTATAAATAAGCAATAAATACAGCAGTTAGACTCCTCGTGGGATCGCTTGAAAGGGGATTTTGACTTGGTGGGTCAGGGCACATTTCCTGGTGTCACCGGTGGGCCAGTGGCAAACAGCACAGTATGGTTGTCACTGGGAGAAGAGCAAGGGGAGAAGTGCTCCTGTTTTTTTTTGCTTTGACTTAATAGCAGTTCAGTTGTCCTGGGCTCACTTGTTTGTGGCTTTTTTTTTTTCTTTTTTTTTTTTTTTTAATTAGAAAAATGGCCAAACATTCCCTCTGCTTATTGCAGGGGAGTTGATAAGCAGCTGAACTTCCTAAAGATGACTTGGATTCAGCTGTGTGCAAAAACATCATAAAGATGGAGATCTTTCTTTCTGATCGATTTTCTATAGCATGAAGATAGCCCCAATAATTCCTTACCCCAGATTAAATTTTTATTGCACTTTGGCTGACCAAAAACAGTGGAAATGAGTGCAGGTGGAGCACAGGGTGGCTGTGGTCAGGGGCTGGCTCTCTCCAAAGGTTTTCTGGAGGCAGGTGCCACCGGTACCCTGAGCAAGCATCAAAAGTGGCAGTACTGGGGCTCAGAGCACGGGGCTTAACACCTATTTAATTTTCTATTTTAAGGAGGTTTCTGGCAACTTCATAATTAAGTTAATAACCTCTCCTGCTTTTGTTTCACCCCCCCACAACACTTTTTGGTTTTAGTGTGGGGAGGGAGGAACACGGAGCAGCTCGGTCCCTCAATCACTCCCTCTCTGTTTTGTCCATCACCTTGGTTTCTTTCCCCTGTTTTTGACCTGCACTTTTTCTGGATCAGACACTGGCAGGTTGAGAGGTAATAAGAACCAGATGGACAGAGTGCAGAAATTGCCCAAATGGGTACGAGAATGTGGGGAGCTGTCAGGCATGGAGAGAAGCTGGAATTTTTCAGCAATAAAATGGGATTTATCGCCACTCTACCACAGTCATTGCCGACAACCGTTTACCTTGACAGAAACCCCATTCCAATAGGCCATGCCGATGCAGATTTTTTTTTTTTTTTTTTCCCAAAGAGTGATGATTGGTATTTGTTCTAAGGCTCAAATGGCCTGCACTAAAGGTGAAGCATTAGGCCAAAGTCCTGTATTCCCTACTGAGGCAAATGAACCTGCTAAAATAAGTTCCTTCCACAATAGCTGTGTAATTGAAACCAGAAAGTGAGAGAATTTGATAAATTGCTTGACCCTGAAGGAATGTTAAGGTCATAAATTTTCATTGCATTTTTTGCCTCTTTTTCAGGAAAAAAAAATAATTCTCTTTTTATATATATTGATTATGTTTAGCATTTGTCTCCAAATTCCAGCTAGCCTCCAGATCATTAGCCATCGCTCTGCCATCCTCTCCCAACAGGCGACAATTACAAGGTTTCCAGCATCCCCACCTACACCGTCCTGGAACGGCTGAAGGACACAAAACATTCACAAACGGCAGCTCTTACATCCGACGGTGAAGGAATCTGCCGCACACAGCACTAACAACCCGAAATGGAGAGTTTAGCAAGTGCAATCCGTTTAGGAGGACGGAGTAAAAAACGGTGCTGTGCTTGGAGAATGATGGAGTAAAAAAATGTCTGCAAATCATTTATGGGGAATCAAACATTTATTGCCGTTCTTACCTTTTTTTTTTTTTCTTCCTGTCTTCTAGTTGAAAAAGGATGTTTGGTGTATTATTGAATAATATGTGCAGATGTCCCTTAAAGCTCAAAAGACCCAAACAAACCCCAAACCCCAGAGTATTTTATGATGGAAAACCACGTTTCAATAAGAAGTAAATAAATTGAATAAAACCAAGAAAAAGGTTAAGAAGAATTAGGAGAATAACCAGCAAGGTAAAACATCCAGCAACATTCCCTTCCCTGTGCTTGCAACCATCAATAAATACAGCCGTGCTAAAGTCATGGGCTAAGAGGGAGCAGGGGCACATAGAAGTGTTGGTTTTGTGTGTGTTGGTTTTGTTTTTTTTTTCCCCTGCAGTAACAAAATTCATCTCCTCAACTGGACCAGCTTCTGCTTCACCACTGACTGAAATCTGCTATCATACAGCAACTGCTTTTTATAACCAAGCTGCTTTCCCCCCCTGCCTGGAATATAACATTTCAGAGGCAAAACTCTCCTTGTAGCACTTCAGCAAGGCGTTACACTTTCCGTAGCCATACACACTTAACCCAACATGAAGCGAGTTAAATAATCATTAGCACAGTAACCCATTCCTATCAAAAGCTTATTGGTCCTCTAAATTTTAAATTAATGGCCTGTCTTCCTGTTCTCTGTGTGTGTCTGTCTGCTTTTCAGCCACCTCAGTGCATAGTCATAGATGTTTTATCAGCACATATTAGACTATTTGCATTATTGACATTTCAATTTTTAAAATTAAAAAGAAACAAAAAAAAAAAAAAAAAAAAAAGCACAAAGAAGAATAGTTCCTGCTGAGTTGTTTTATCTGTAGACTTCTGGTTCTTAAGTAACTCATCCCAGGATTAATTAGGAGCCAATATTTGACAAACCAACTAAGAAATACACTCTGTCCCTCTGCAGCCAAGTTGCTGTAGCTCAAAGAAGTTTCCTTAAGAAAGCACAAAAAAGAGGAGATAACGTAAAAAGAATTGGAACAATGCCCTGATAAAAACTCAATAATTTATACTCACTTTTTCTTTTTTGAGAAGTTAAATAAAACTGCTTTTTTTGTTGCTGTTTTTGTTTGGTTTTGTTTTCTTTTGAAAAACTTCTTTTTTTTTTTTTTTTTTTTTTAAGTCCTGAAGTAATTTCTAGTCATTTTAAGGCAGTTACTTATCCGGAGAATGAAGGAGTATCAGCTGTGTTTCAATTAGAGAAGGAAAAAAGATAAAGACTTGGAACTTAACCTAAAAACGTGAAGTGACATATTAGGATGAGAATTTTCATATGTTGCTGTATAAATATTTTAATAAAAGTCCTAAAATAATGTGTCTGCCTCCTGCTTTATAAAAGAGAGGAGATTATGAAGTGCAAATGATGCAGCTTAGATGTATCTATCTGACTGGGATTTTTCACCATTAAAGAGTCTCTTCATGCCTCTCCTCCAGAATTTGGTTTTAGAGCCCCAAAAAAGTATAAATCTCATGAGCATAAATAAAATATGAATGGCAAGTGGCTTCAATCACTAATATTTTTGCAAACTAACGTTCAGCTGATGCAACTCGATTTTGTTTTGCATTGCATTAGTGTCACAGTGGCAATGACTGGCCTTTATTCACCGAGCGTTTGAGTCAGCACTTTGAGACATTTTTCAAATTAGGTCATACTGCAAATTTGCAGCCGATACAAAGGTTGATTAAGAGAGCTCCGCAATTTTAAAGGGATGTCGTGTGAGGAGAATTAAGGCCTGCGTGATAGTTCCAGGAAATGTGAGGCCCCATAACTAGGTGGGAATAATGTATGGGCTATATGGGGAAAGAACATATTTCCTCGGAGCGCTTGAAGTAATACTCATTTACAATTTAACAAAGTCCTCCCCCCTGTTACGGAAGAATTGTGTTACGGGCCTTGAAAACAAGCCATGAATGACAACAGGGACACAGGGAGGTGAGCCCAGCTCTCCCTCTGCCAAAAGCCAGCCCTTTCCTCAGCCTCACCTGGTGGTAGGTGCGGACCCAGCACCCTGCCCCAGCACCCTTCCTCCTGCTACCCCCCACTAAAAATGATCCCGTGCCTCCATGTGACCCTTCCCCATAAAGCAGCAATGCCACGGCGAGGCTGAGCAGTGCCAGAAACCCACCCTGAAGAGTTTCTGGGCAAGTCATCAGACACAACTCGGCCAGGGGTGCCGGCTCAAAAAGCACGCGGAGAAAGCACCTCGGAGGAGCTGCTGGGTGCTGGAGAGCTTCACTGCTGATGGCTCCGTGGGAGGCGAGGAGAGTGAGCTCTCTGAAGGGCCCAATTTGCTGAGAGGGCAGACTCAAGCTTGACACTTCTGTGACGCTTTGGGAATTTTATTTTTCAAACTTTTGTTGTGGGGAACAACAGCTCCTTAGGAGCAGAGAGCTCTTCTTAATTGGATGTAAGTGGGTACAAGCTGACCGCCAGCTCCGTTTTGGGTTAGCTCTCTGGCCCACTTGACAAGGCACAAAGCTGTTATTAACGCCGAGTTTGCCTAATGCATCGATGCTTGGGACAGGATAAAAACAAGCAGGATTGTGGATGCAGCAGTAGTGCTTAACCCTCCTGCCACCAGAACTCAAGTCCCACAAGCTATGTTTTCTACACTCAGGACCATTACCGTGATTTAAAGGTCTAACAGCAGTGAAATAAAACATAAACAATTGAAGATTGAAGCCCGAAGAGAGATCTCTCGTGGCATGAACAGCCACGAAAGCCAGAAAAACATTTCACATTCCCCTTTTGTATTTCCCCTCGTTCCTTTGTAGCAGGGTCCCTGAACTTGCATTTTGAATGTGGGCAGCCGGCTGCGTTTCATGTTTTTGATGTTAGGCTCACCCGCAGACCTCTCCATTCCCCATATGTTTCTGGATTCAGTCACTTCACCACAGCCCTCTCTGACAGTACAACACCTCAAATCCCTCCGAGTGGCAGAGCCTATTTTACTCCCAGTCACTTTCAATTTGCCTCCAGTGTTTCTCTGAAGGTTTGAGCTGAATGTGATTTCCAGGACCAAACGAAAGGACGTGGCAAGCAGCAGGCCACAAATGAGAAAGTGGCCGATCCCATGGTGAGAAGTCACTGGAGGTGCTGGCTCACATGGGGACTGAAACTGGAGCGGGAGCTGCTTGCAGCCACCATCGAAATATTTCAATATTTTGAGCTACATTTACATTTCAGCTCCCTTTACCCTGTTCTACTGAGTGAGAGGAAAATTGCCATTAAATCCTGAAACCAGGAGTAGTAAATGAGATTTAAGGACATGAACAGCAACAAAAGGTGTATGCCTACTGCAGCAGCATCCGCACCTCGCAGAACCCAGCAGGAGCAGCGTGGAGGTATCTGCTGCTGCTTCTGGTGCCATTGCCCATCTCCAGCACTCCAGAAGTCATGAATCAGGCAAGAAAGGAAAGGAACTCGTGCCAGAGTGACTCAAACCAATTGTGGGAAAACGAATCGGGGGCTTCTTAGAAAAAATAAAAATAAAAAAAATCTTACTGCCTTTTGAGCCTTTGTGGGGACACTGAGAGCATGCTTCCAAGCTCTTTTGTTCTGCCCTAAGGGATGGAAAGCTGCTCTTAATACAAGAAAACAAAGCCCTCCACTGCCACTACCAACAAAAAAAGCTGAAACGCTTATGAACACTTTGCTCCAGGCAGTGTGGCAGTAAGGAAAAATCATTGCAACCATCACAAGACTTGGCAACACCAGGGCCATGCCAGCAGAGTGCTCTTACCCATTACTGTAAATCACAGGCTGAGCCCAGTTTGTTGCGAAACCTCCAATTGTGGCTCCTTGGATGTGATAAATAAAAATACCGTCCCTTGGTGCACTTGACTAGCATTTGTGGGGCCGAGAGGAAAATTCACGCTTCTGCACAGGGTCAGGACAGAGGCGAGATGATGCTGGGATGTATCTTGGCGTGAACAATTCACAAAGAAGAGCTTCAAGCAAACACGTAGCTCTCTGTGCCTCCATCCCCATCTGCACAACCACTATGGCCAGACAAGTACTTCATTCATTTTAAGCATTGCAGTATAAAGTGTTTGGAGAACAGGGCTTGGGGTCATTTTGGTTTGGGTTGTTGGGTTTTCTTATTTGATAGCAACATCTGCACTCTCACCAAAGTCCAACATGTGGAGTCAAAGAGAAGCTGAGATGGTCCCTGGGGCTTGTCACAGAGCATAGCATTCACCTTCACCAAGACATCTGTCACAGCATGACACTTCTCTTAATAAATACAGGCATCAGACCAGGTTTTGGGGCACGTGATGGCCAGCTCATTTGGTGTGCTTTCTGCTAGGTAAAGACCGAGAGCAGACTTCTACTCTGCCTGGACAGATATCCTGGAGCCCACTGGGGCCAGCAGCCCTTGAACGTGTGCCCGTGGTGCTGTAGGGCCCTGCCTCAGCCCAGCGAGGATGGCGTTACTCAAGCCCTTCCTCTGGGAGTGCTTCCACAAGCACATTTCTAACACAGCTTCTGCAAGTTGTTTTATGGGAATGCGGCACGACCACTCGGTGTGGATGACTTTGCCTCTCTTTTCTGCTGCACAGAGAGCTGGCAGAAGGATGGATGAAGCTAGAGGTGAACCTCCACAGCCAGCTCTGAAACCTGCCGAGCAATCCTCGAATACATCAAGCAGCACACTGCAGGGCTCACTTCCTACAGAGAATGTTCCAAAAACAACCAATTCAGGGCCCTCCCCTTGCTTAGAGCACACACTTTTTTGCACACACCGGACCAGCTGAATATTTATAGGAGAGGTTCGAGGTCAGGTTGCTGTGCTCAGCACCCTGTCGGCCGGTGCTGGAGCAGCCAGCTGGCAGGTGGCACCTCCCTGCCGAGCCAGCAGCATGGCCCCTCATGCACCAGCTGGCTTTCAGGGACACTGGCGGCGAGGGACCTGCAGTAAACCCATCCAGCCTGACACCCAGAGCCACTCGGCTGGAGTGAGAATGGGCCCTGACACACCAGCATTTAGGCAGAGCTTCACTTGGCAAGGAATTTTTGGAAACCATCTTTTCTGCTCTTTTCTTCTTCCCTGTCTCTTTTCACCACCCGAGGAACCCTTGGTATGATGGCTCCCTCCAACCCACGCAAGCCAGAGCCCGGTGTACAAACCCACACACCAAGCAGTTAGACCATAAGTCCTACATCTTCACCAATACCTCTTGTCTGATAACAAGCTCAGGCCTCAAACAAGATGGGGAAGAGCCAAGTGGTTAGGGGCAGGCGGTTTGCCCCACCAGCTCCACTGAGCAGATGAGAAAAAACACTTAATTAGCTAAATTTATTAATACTCTGCTTGCTTTTTTTTTTTCTTCAGAGAGGATACAGCTACATTATAGAGGTGAAACATGACTTTTGATGATCAAGCAAGCAGTGATTAAATAAGGTTAATCCTCATTTTATATGCTAATAGGATATTTATAATCTCAACTGCATATCCAATTTAGCTATTTTATTTTCTGTTGTTAAGAAAGTATTTCTTATTAGTGAAAGAGAATACCCCTACGTTCACTGCAGATGCTATTTTAATTGGGCTCAAGTGCATTGTGTGTAATTAGTCCACTTCTCTAATATTTCATCTATAATTACACCATGAACAATGTGCTTAAATTTCAGAAGGGCTGCCAGTTTCTTTTCTTTTTTTTTTTTTTTTTTTTTAATAAAACTGCTAATTAATTGGTGACCCTTCCCATGGACAAATGATTCATATTGTAGCCCAGCCACAGGGCTCTCAAAAGACTACCTTTTCAGAAGTTTGAACACCTTGTTTTGCCACACAGCCCCCGATGTGATGAGCATGAAAGCACCTCCACCACCCACCTGGCTTCACCAGGACCACCATTACAAGCCTCCTAACGAGATACTGCAGGGCAAGCAGGACTTTAGCAGCAATTTTAGATTATATTGGCTATCCAGAATGAGCAATGGGATGTTGTTTCATCCCACCCACCTAAATGCATTGCACCCATGGCTCCCATTCTCCATCTCAGTGGCCCAGCTACTGCATCAGTGAGACAAAGAAAAGAAACAGCGCCGAAGGTGGTGCCAGCGAATTTGTTGTGATCCTATCAGCAGGACTGAAAGGTCAAGTCTAAAATACACTCTCCTGGAAAATGTCAGGACAAGGTGCTATTCGAAGGCTGAAGAGCAAGCTGAGCTCTCTCAGAGGAAAGCAGCATAATGTGCAAGAAATCACATTTCCCTCTAAAATACCTCCAGTGATTTCACTGGCTTCACGCTGTGCTACCAAGCCTACCATCTTTCATGGAATATTACATGAGAAACAGAGGATACGACACTGGGGTAGAAACACAGTAGAAAAACAGAGGTGGTCGTGAAAATGGAAGACCTTCCCCCTTCCACACCATCACTCCCCCAAAATGACAGCAAGCCATTCAGCAAAAAACACGCTGGTATACATTTATATATATATATGCACAAAGTCATACCTGGTCACGTTGAGTGTGCAGGATCTTTGTCTTGTGCTCCTCAGACAATTTTTTTTGCAAATGCTGCTCCATGTCCGTGCTTGGCATTTCCTTCTGGGAGGGCAGCTTCACAGGTGGCCCAAATCCAGCCCAATATTAGTAGGGAAACTGCAGACACCTTAAGGTTAAGCTGTCCCTCCTGGATGTGTCCATCCTTGGTTATCCCATCCCAGGGCTCACAGTCATAGCGGCCTCATCACTGCCAATCTCTAATGATTTATAAGCACACAGAAAGGGGATTCCTAGAAAGAAACAGAAGACACCAATGATTAACCTTCCTACATTCACTTCTCTAAAAACAATAGAAATTCAGAGAGAAAAAAACATTAACATCCAGAGAAGAGCCTTGCCCAGGAGGACAGACACAGGACTTGAGGTCTCCCAGGATCACGTTGTCCCTTCCCAAAGCACCACCATGAGAAGCCAGCACTTTGGGGGCAGGTTTTTCTCCTCTCTGAAACACTAGCTACTATTTGGGGAAACGTTGCTTCCCCCCCCCCCCCTCCCAAAAGCCTGACCTCTTCCCATCTGCAGGAGAAAGTCAAATTGCTACCAGTCTGGCTCTGACACAAACTAACTCCTTCTGCCCAGAGTTTATTTTTCAAAACAAGCATTCCTGCAATATGCTGTTTGTTTAAAACACAGCATAAATGCCAGTAACCCAACATTCACAGGGAACAGCAACCAGAGGTCTCCCGCTTAGTGTTTTAGAGCTATTAAGTAAATCAGGGGAAAATTCCTCAGGAAATGATGGGGTTAGGCCTGATGGGCATCCCTGGGTGATTAAATGCAACTTAATGAGGTCACGGGTGACAGATTTGGGTGCAGAACTGTTTAAACAGCATGCAAAAAAATAGATGTTCATAGCACACAGGGGACTGGAATTGAGGCTGGTTGTATTATCCATGGCACAAAAACATGCCAGAAAAGGTGGCCTTTGTCCTGCCCACTGCCCATTCAAGCAGTGAGTGGAGATGAGGAAAGAAAATAAAAAGAAAAAAAAAAGCAGGCAGGAGGAAGAAACAAGCTTGCCTTGGCCAACACAAAGTGGTAGCTTAAAGGTAAACAACTTTTCAGTGTTCTGAAATTTTTATTTTTGAATTCAGAAAACAGAAAAACTATGACAATACGGTTTCAGAGACCAGAACGAATGGGGGAAAAAATGTTAAATTCCAGCACACTCAAGGTTTCATACCCATCCTTAAAAACTTACGCCACTGAGCAAACATTAAAGGGGCTCTCAGCTAGGAGCGGTCTGGATAGTGTCATGAGTCAAGGATGGCCCAGCATCACTTTGATTTCTTAGAGGTTAGAGAGGAGGATTTAAGTCACAACACTTTATTCCCACCCCCCCCACACACACCATGTCTCTAATAGAAAATGGTTCCCTTGATCGAAGGAGCTAAATTCTGCTGTCATTCTGCAGGACTGTGGGATAATTACATTGACTTCATCTCAGCACTTCGTTCCTGCTGATATGCCTGTCAAGGACAGGAGGGGATGCACAGTGTCTCACTTTCCCAAGTAACCCTTCGACACTCACCCAAGAGGGGCTTCTTACACTCCTACCACTGAACTGCCATGGAAAGAGGACCCTGGCTGGCAACCCACCAGTGATAGGGCCTCTTTGTGGAAAGACAAAAGGGGATTTTTCCCTTTGTCACCCTTAGTCTGTGGCCAAAGGGGCTTCCCATCGTGCTCTGTTGGCCCAGAACTACCCACTGTTCCTTACCAAAGAGCAAATGGATGGCTATAGGTTTTCGTGTGTGGTCAACAATGATGCAATATATCCTCCCAGTTGGCAGCAGCCCCCCTTTTTTATTTATTGTGCTATGTTATTAGTTATACAATTCACCTGGTAAAGAGTGACTTGCATTCACTTGTGAAGAATGAAGATTTTACCAGTTGACTATTTTTTTTTCAAAACTAGAACCCATATTAGTTGGAAAGGGAAAGGCCAAAGGGAAATTATTGCTATTTTAGACAGCAGCATAAATTTTCTTCCTATTTTTAACCTAGCTTTTAATTTAATAAGTTTTATGACCCTTATATTAAGTACATATGTTTTACAAGACATTGTGTCCCTTGAGTCACCCTGAATTTGCTCTACTATAGCAGAGTTAAATGAATGAATACTGTGTTTCTGATTTCAGCTCACCCCTTATTTGATCCTTATATAGTCAATAAACCCTCATAGAAGCATGGAGCAACTGAATTAAGCAGTGTGCCAAAGCTCTGTTTGTGAACTCTCTGTTAGTCTTTAAAAGGGAATTAGTAAATTGCTATTCTCTTATTCAGAGCCTACTATACCACTGCCAGGTTTCACATGCTGTTTACAAGGGATAAATGGGGATATTAATAATACTTTTGAAGCTATATGTCACCAATTTTATTTTCCATATGAAAATTCAAAAGGATGGCCAAGTTTTTCTTTTCTTCCCCCTACCTCACTGTTCCACCCCCCCAAAAAAATTATTTTTTTCTGTTGTTCTTTGAAAACTTAGAAAAAACAAAAAGATATAGTCAGCCCTGTGCAGGTTATAGACTGTTAAAAAAAATAAAAAGCAGTTTTGGAAGGAAGATGGGATATCTTTTCAGAAAATAAACATGTAAACAAAGGCCAACCCTACTTTCCCAATGTAAGTAATCCTTTCACCAAAACTGGGGCACATGGGTGACTGCAGAATCAAGCCAAAGGGAAAAAAAAATGCATTCTACAATTGGAATAGAATCAAATTGGAAGATTAATCAAATTACCTGGAGTAGATCCCTTTAAAAAAATAGGACCCCCCCCCCCCCCTTATACCCAGTGTCTGCAGAGAAAATAAGCAGGCAGCAAGATCATTCATGTTTGGGTGCATTTACCCTGTTTATTTAAGTAATGCTCTAGAGCAGCTTTTCACAACAGGTTTGCAATGGTGGCAAAACACAAAGATTAGAAAGGGATAGTTGATGTTTGCTCTGCAGCGGGAAGCATGAGTTATTGATTGGCTTCATATCAGCCTAGAGTTCCTTTTGAATATAATAAGATTAGTTTAGAAGGGTGTTTTATAAATCGGGTGGTTCTAATTTGATTTGAGTACTGGCTCTTAGTGACTTGCCAAAGTTCAGTAAATATGCAGAGTATAGTATATGCACTTTATCTTTGTGTATTAGCTATGACATAAACACAGAGGGGAAAAGTCAAATTTTATACATCAGAAAATGGGTTTGTTGCCAGACATTATAACATTGCGTATTTAATTTAACTGATATATGTTAAAATGGGAAACCAAATTCAATGAGCTGTTTGTTTCTTTCTACAAATACACTTACATCAATGACCTCGGAGGACATGACCTTAAAATGTAACTAGATGTTTAAAAGAACCTCAAAGATCTATATAAGACATTAATGTTTGTGTCAGAGGGCAGTATACAAGCATGTATATACTCAGCTGTCTATATGTCGACTGCTATATTTTTTATTGTTACAGGAAGCCAGCCAAAGTCCCAAACAGGAAAATTATCAGATTTTTTTTTTTTTTTTTTTTTTTTTGGCATGGTCCTGTTTAAGACTAGAGGTATGACCTGAAGTTAGAACGTATTTTAGCCCTATTCAGTAACAATTTTGGCACCTTTTGCATGCTTTCCAATGCTAACTCTTGTTGGGGAGAGCAAGATCCCCGCAGAGCCCCATGTAGTGGCTAGGTACGGCTTGTAGCCCAGCTTTTGGTGGAGGACGGGACTCCTAAAAAAGAAGAACCAACCATTTTAACCGGACATGTGGAACTCCTGGTCACCTCCCAAGGGAGGAACCGATGTCAAGTTCTGCTGTCTGTCAGGATTAAGTGCCTGTTTGCTTTTTCACTAACATGTGGTTTGAGAACAAAGCAGCTCAAATCTCCCCCATTCTTAACAAAGCATCTCAAATTGCTGAGTAAAATTCCTTAATCCCCCGTCTTAATCTGAAAACACCAGCGCCACATGGTAACACTGAGGTCTCTCTTTGTCCACCATAGAGCACATTGACATAGATGTTTGATTTGGAGCTAACTTTTTTCTTCAGCAGCCTGTTATCAGAGGGAAACTCCAGGTGCTTTGTTCTCAGAGCAGGTCTGCCCAGGTAATTTTCTTCCTTATCTTTTCATTCCAAATGAGAAAACTCAAAACAAAGCAGCAGGGGAACAAACTTGCATGGTTTTTCAACTTCATAAACACAAGGGGTAAAACTGCAGGTGAACTTTTCCATCATGCAGATCACGAGAAGGCATTTGGCAGTTGCTTGCCTTAGCTGTAGGCTGCCTGCTCCAGAGGGCAGGCCAGAAGACACAGTGGCTTTGGACAACTGTAACATGCACTCCCACCAGCACAAGCAAGCAAACTGGGACTAGAAAGTAAGCAAACAAAACACTGGATCCTAGGAGATCAAAGGTCTGCCTGGCCAGAAGTGACCAGAACTGGCTGACCAGGGGAGAAGAGAAGTGTGGGACATTCCCCATGCACTGTCCCAGCCCACCCTGTCTGTGAGAGATGACACATGGGCAAAGTTCTCCATAAATGAGTCAACCAAATATGCAAAAAATTTCCCATATAAAAGTTAGGCAGATGGGGAAAAGAAGAGAGAGTTTTCACTTCAGTGATCTTTATTCCTCTTCTTTTGCTGATTTTAGTCGCTTCCTTTGAGGTTTAGCTCTGGAGGCCCACGAACTGGATTGTATGCTCTATTACCTTGTCCTGCTTTGATCTGTACTTGCCAAAAATTAGTTTGTGCTCCGTGTTCTCCTCCATTTCTGACCTCGGCAATGTGCGTGCCTGCCTTCAAGCTTTACTTCCTGGAAGAGCTCCAAAAGATCCAGAGTAGCCCCTCTAATCTGGGGCAGGTCAGCAGCGGAGTCAGGACTTTTATCCCCAAAGCCATAAGGGCTCCATAAGGAGCAGCAACTGACTATCCGTGAGGAAACTTGTAACACGCTTTCTTCCTCTCGTCATCAAATAGGACACCAAGAACAGCTTCAGAGGGTCTGCTCATGAAAAATAACTCGGGGTTTATAACCAGCAGCAGTCAGCTGGAAAGCATAACTCACTGCTAAGCTGTTTATGTGCAGCTGGAGCAAAGTGGTGTGAAACAGAGCGTGTGGGGCAGGTGGGTACGAGGAGGTTGGACTCGATGATGGACTCTTGAGGTCTCTTCCAACCTAGAAATTCTGTGATTCTGTGATACACAACGGGCCTTGCAGAGCCCTGATTTCTGCTTGCCCTTCAGGTTGACTGTTTGAGACAGAGCAAAAGAGACTATCAGGGGTGTGTCCTTTAAGATGCCAAGGCCAAAGTTTGCAGTTTTAGAAAGTCAGCTGCTATCTGAGCAACAGTATTTGGGAAAAGATCACATAGACCATCACACCATCATGCTGAAAAGCTTGGTGATGTAATAGGTTTTCTAGAGATATGAGATAGTTCTTGAGACTGGAGATGCAAATGCTGGCAAACATTTCCTCACCTACTACATTACCTCGAAACATTGCTAAAAAGCAGTCCTAAGATACTTGCAGGAGACAGCAAATTAAAAATAACTAAAAATCTATAGAAGCTAAAGAAAAAAAAAAATGTGGGTACCTACATCCTCTGAGGATGCCACAATCAGCTCCTGAAATTCGCTCTTAAGGATAAATCTCGGGAATCTAATTTCTTAAATTAAATAACAGTGACTTTGCAGGCATGCAGACAGAAAGAGTCCAGGACAACCTTTCTCACAGAAAAATTTCAAATGGGGGTTTACAAAGTAACACTGTCTCTTGAACTCCCCTGAAGAAGTGGTTGCAAATAAAGCACTGAGGTTAAAAAGCAGAGAGCAAGGTACACACACACATGGGGAGTTAAGAGACTGGGATGGATGGGAGCTGGCAAAGCTCAGAGAGGACAAAAGACCCTTTAGTACAGATGGGGATGACTGATCTCACGCAGAGTCAGCACAGGTCAAAGTCTTGGAAAAATAGATTATTAGGGAACAGCATCCTCCAGAAAAAAATTCCCCATTACTCCTGTGGGCAATGAGATTGCACACTTGAACTATGAGCTAATGGCAGGCTTTTATCAAGCTGCTCCTGCAGAAATGCTAAGATACTCGAAACAACTCATTAGCCAAAATTCCTCCATCACCACGGTGAAAAACGTGCCTGGAAAACATAGCCACAAAAGAGGCATTCCTCAGCTGATGACAAACAGGCAGCTGTAGCTGCTGCATGCCTTCCTGGACCCAAGTGGCAACAGCTAGTGGCCTCAAGAATTAGTTAGCTCTCATTTATATCAGTTGGAAGCAGTGTCTCCACCAAAGTCAATATAGTTTCACTGGGGTAAGTGAGATCAAATTAGGCTCGATGTCCACAGACCTGAGTGTATTACTTGCCTTAGGGCAGGGGAAGGAGAACAAAGGGCTCATATATTGGTATCTGTATTTGGTCTGTAAAGTATTGCTCTCTCTCTTTGCCCGCTGCATCTTTCAACAACTGGCTATGTGGAGTCATACAATTAAAAAGTCATTTACGTTCAAGATTCCCATGCCGCTGATGTATGTCCTGTCATGGCAGAAGAGTGTAGCTCTCAAGCAGAGAGATTCAAGAGCCGCGAGAAGGTGGCTACCAGCTAATATCTCCTAAGGTTAAAGAGAAAAAAGAGACATGGAACAACCTGGAGGTGTTACAAGAGCTTCGTCAGAGCCAGCTCTAGGTATGAGCAAAGCTGGTAGCTGGCAAACCTGACAGGGAGATTGAGGCTCTGCAGTGTTTCCCATGTGCCCTTTTCCCTGTGTGCCACCAAAGGCTGGCTGGTAGCCCCATTGTGACAAATGTAGTCAGGGACATGAAGCACCAACTTTGAAGACTCAGTACCATAGCTTCATCCTTTATTTGTAGCCATAGATATCAAAGGTTTTACGTTTGCAGTGCACCAGCCTGGAGTGTAAAACACCCTGGGTGATGCCGGTGCTGGAGGCCAAGTCCTAGAAAGAAACTGCTGAGCCTGGAAGAGGACAGCCACCACCAGTAGGGACCCAGCCTTTCTGCAGCACCACTAAGCCACTATCCTGGAGGAAGCTCCCTGCAGCCCATGCCATGATCCCCAATTTCACTGCCTCTTTTTCCTCTTTCTACCTTTCCCCACTTTTTATTTTTTAAGAGGATTACTGCTGCACCATCCCCACCAGCTCAGGGTAAAGCACGTACATGAAACCCTATCTAGGAGTGCAGGCACACACAAACACACACCCCTTTTGCCAGCCATAGCATTTTATAACCCGTGGGTGAGTAATAAGCGAGGGTTCAGTATCTGCCTCATGGTATGATACAACATTCAATCACGTTAATTAAATTAATATGTCCTGCACTAATGAAAACCACAAAATACTATTTTGGTGTCCATGAGCACATATATTTTGATAATATCAACTTGTCATTCTGATGTTCCTTTCTTCACCAAATACTAGCAATGTAAACATATCTAACACCACTTTCATCGTAACAAAGGAAATTCTGCATCAGCACCAGACTGAACGCAGGCTGACTTGTGCAAGCAGCAAGCTCCAGAAATTCAGCCATACCAAGGCTCGCTGAGCCTTCTACAAATGCTCCTCCTATCTAATCTTTTTAATCTACTTTTAAGGTATATTTTTGGCTCATGTTTTGTTTTAGTTTATTATTATTATTATTCTTTCCCTGCGTGATTAGCCATCCAGGAAATGTTTAAATTACAAAATCATAAGGTTTAAAAGATTTATAGATCAAATTATATTAACCTAATGCAATAGGCCAGCCATACGGAAATTAGAAGTCTTTATATTATATTTTGGTTATTAAATTGCTCCCTTTATACTATTTAGTTTGTTTGTAACAGTAAGATTTTGCTGTCTGATGTCAGAACCCACAGAGTAACCAAGCAAAAACAAATGACTTAGTCCTTGGTTCAAAGAAATAATAGGTTACTAGCATAATTAATTTTATGTTTAATTACTGCAGAATGAAACAATCCAACAATATCCAATCAATCCTCAGAATGACAGAACAGAAGGTCAGCAGTTGCTAAGTCAATTGTTTTGAAAGAGAAATTTATGTCAGGTTCTCTTTTATGTGCTGGAGAAAGAAATTGGATAAAAGTGGTCAAGCAAACGTTAATTAATTGTATAAATGTAATCCTGTTGTCATGCAAAATCACAGAGACTCCAGGCGGAGTGTTCAAATTACTGGATATGCATCAATCAGGAACATCTAGACATGGTCTCCACTTAAGACAGCAGTAATCAAAGAAAGGAGAGCCAAATAAGAATGCGTACATGTTGGTTTCTGAACCTGCCTTCAGAAGCATGTTTGTGTGGGCTGACAGCCGTATAGAGACAGGTCCACACCACCCAAACTGCGACCCTGCTCGTTTCCTCAGTTGCACCTTGGAGACACCTGCTGCTGCCCTGCCCTTCCTCAGACTGGCGAGTCAAGCTATCAGAAAGGAGAGGTCGTACAAACCAAAAGCAGCAGCCTCTCCTTCCATGCACATTAGTCAGAGAGCTGCTCATTCCTACAGGCTTTTTCGGTTGGTTTTGTTTGTTTCCCTCTGAGCCTTCAGGCATTCAGCACATTTCCTTTTCTTACAGAACTACCTCTCAGGGCTACGTGCTTGTGCACCCGCTTCACCTGGGCACACCAGCTCCTGCTCCCTCTCCCAGGGGAGCTGTGCATTTTAGAGGCCTCACCTTCAGTTTCAACCATTTTTTCTGAGCATTGCTCATTAGGTGTTCCCAAGGTCAGGATTTCCAGGAGGGCTCAGCTGTCCCTCTGATCTGAAGCATCATTTTCATTACATCAGTCTCCTTTGCAGGTCTTGCCAACAGCACCAGAGGCCACTCTATTGTCACCTGTATCGTTCTTTAAAATCAGCTTAGGAAACAGACTTTGACAACCAGTTCTCTTATTCAATGATTTAACCTTCACCAGGCAGCTAGGGACCTCATCCAGGAGGACCTGGTGGCCCTGTCACCCATGCCACAGCTGGACATGGTTATGAGGGCTGGGAACCAAGGCTCACGCAGGCATACTGTGCGGGCTCTGATGTCTCCTCAAGATAATTTCTCACCATGCCACCTTTACCTCCATCATCTCAGCCTTTTATAAACCATTTTTGTGCAAAATCCAGCTGAGCGGTTAGCTGTGTGCAGGGCACAGGAGCACCGGGTGCTCTGCTTGTAGGTTTCCCTGTCCTCCCCATAGGCCAAGGACATGCTGCCAGTGGCAGGCAGGAGGGTACAGGGCTTTGATGCCAAGCACAGAAGCTAAATCACAGTCTTGCATGTGATGTGCTCCAATTTTGTCACCTCTAGTGGAAGGGGTCCCTGGGTTATGCTGGATGCCCCAGCTCACGAGAGCAGATTTGCACATGCAACCAGTGAACCACAAAGAAGAGCCATGCAGCAGCTCTGCAATGCTCAGGGCTTTGTCCTCAGGGGCTTAACTGGTACCAGAAAGGCACTGCTTACAACCATCTCCTTCTTGGTCCAGCTCAGCCCCACTGAGTGGCTGGAAACAAGGCTGATAAAGAAAGAAGACGATGAAATCTACAGCACCACATTGGCATTCCTAAGCCTCGTCCAGGGCCTGGCCCTTATTTTTCCATGGGGGATGCCAAAACATTTCCAGATTAAGCAAATACACAGCTGTATACTTGTTTAAAATGTATATATTACAGAAGGACCCAAAAGATGGCAACAAGTGGGAAGCATGCACCATCCCAGAGTCCTGGCATGGCCCCATGTGATGTTACTATGGTTATGCATGGCAAACAACCCTTCGGAAAAAGTTACTGAGCCTGAGCAGGGTCTGACTTTTAAATTTTAGCAAGGCAGCCAGTTTAAACTTCTGAGACACAAGTGCTTTAATGGTATAATGACAACATGAAGGTCCACTCAACTTCATTCTTCCGACTGTAACTTTGCAGCAGAGGCTGAACACAACTGCTTTCTGTACAGAGTGACACTTCGTACGGGAGGCAGAAACATTGAAAGTGATTGTTTCAAAACCTGCTCCTATTTTATGTTTCTGCTATGCTTGAGTCCAGGCTAAGGATGCCAGCATTACTAATCTTTGAAATGAGGGGGTTTACATTGGGAGTGTTGACATAACCTCAGCTACAGCAGAAAAAGAAACGGTACTGGGAGATGGAAATGTATATTTTTGGAAATAGATTTCTTTCTGACAACCCTATAACAAACAAGTGAAATTTTAATACTGTGCTTCGATGAAAAATGATCTGCTGAATAAACATCAGGCTAATTCATAAAGAGCAAACTCAGCCTGTTTAATATTTCTTGAACTGTCCCAAAAATTCTATTGATCACTAGTGATGCTGTAAATAGAAAATTCCTGCAATTTTCAAAAGAACAAGGAGAATCTCATTGGGGTTTGCCTATCAAACTTTTAGACACTATTGAAGCTCCCAGACTAAAACATAATAAATCAAGTATGAAATTGTATAGAGTTGGGCTGAGCTAGAACCTGTGATTATGCAGTCTATTCCTGGGATTTATTTTTTTTTATTTTTTTTGTCAAGTATTTTGTTTCTACTTAATTACCATGTCTTCCACCAAAAAGTCAAACACCCCTCCCTTGATCAATCAACTATTTGGATGAAAGTGTACAAATACTTCATTAACAATTAAACCGTTCTCCAGTTGGGTTCTGATGTACGATGCTGCATTTTGCTCCTTAGAAAACTAAACCCATGTCACGCATAATGTTATAATAAAGTGTCATACTCTGGGGCTGGGTCTCCACAGGCCCCCTGCTATACTCCAGAATTTTAGGCATGGTTATGAAAACAGCAAGATGTCAGATATATTGTATTAAGTACATCTTAAGGTGAAAGATCAAATGCTTATTCACAAGCATTTATATAACCCTGAAAGTTGAGGATCCTTCACTGCATTCTTCTTACTTTTTTTTTTTTAATTCACTTTTTTTTCTGGATATTTTCAATCTTTGCTTTGCCCATTCTCCCTTGTAACCAACCCTATTCTCTCCCCAGCTAAGAAGCCCCGAAGCTGCTAAGCACCCCAAAAAATCAAGAGCTGCTGGAACCAAGCATGAGAAGCAGCCACATGCCTCCCATTTTAAATAAATGCACCTTTGTTTCTCTGACCGGTGACTCTGCCCCAAGACCTGAACCCTCCGTCCCAGGGCGCCAGCCGAGCTCAGACCTGCAGCTCACTGCTCAGGCTACTAGCAGCTGGTGAAAAGCCACCTTTATTTCCCCTCTCGCCCTCTCTTCAAAGCAAGCTGCTTCCCACTGCCTTGCCCATGATCCTGCCTTCCCCTAGCACAAAGTATTGCAGGCTGCAAAACAACGTGGCAAACCAGGCAGGCTGCTGCAGATACCTCGCCTGGGGATAAAACACCGATAAAATCAAGGTAGCTTCGGCGAGGGGCACTTCACTTGGATCAGCATCTCAAGTTCAAGCTGATGGGGGGAGTTCAGGATAATTTCACTTTAGCCAGAGTTAAAACTCAGGCTGTTCAGTTGCAGTGCTATTTTAACCCAAGCTAACATCTTTCCCACACTCCTCCCTTTTAGCAAAGACATGCCTTCAGCTGACAAGTTCTCCTTTATTACAACTTTTGTCCTCCTCTTCCCAGAAAGAGCTCTGGGACACAGCAACATCTGTCCTTCCCCCTCTCTCCCCCCCACCCCCCCCACTTAAAAAAAAACAAAAAAAAAAACAGGCGGGTGAGGGGGGAGATACCATTTTCACAACTGACCCAGAATCTAATTCCCCTTGTTGCCTTCTTTCTTGCCCCCAAATCCCACGCTCGCCTACATGAAATGTACTCTTGGCAGTTCTGTAAAATAAGAAGAAAGGAAAGAAGAGGATGATGTAGATGTCTGAACCAGCCTTGTTGCACAGAAAGCAAAAGTTTGCCACGTTACTTTTAGTCAACTTTCTGCGCTAAGAAATGACACAGCTGTGACTTGACAGAGGCTGCAGCAAGCTTGTTCATTTTTAAGTGTTGCCTACTGGAATCACTTAAAACTTCTGCTTCATTCTCTGTATGCAAGCAAGAATGAATCTCCTCACAAATGTTAAAAAGATTTGCATATTTACCGTTTGGAGCTGCTCTGTTAATGCCTTTGAAATGCAGATGCATAAAGTCCCCTGAACCATTCCCAAAGCCAGCATGGCTGTGCTCTCCATCACTTACCACAGAGCCTTATTCTGGACCTGCGTAAGAGCTGAGGTAAGCATAGTTTGTACTACTTCAGAGATTATCAATTTACTCAGGAACATGCATACCAAACTCTTTCCCTCCTCTGCCATGCCATCCAAAGTTTCGCACAGATCGGTGCCTGAATCTTTCTGTTATCAACCCTTTTTCTACACTTACACAGCCAAATCCCAAGTAAATACGTATGCGTACACACATGTGCACATCACACTTTCATCCATATAACAGCTCGGCTAACGTTCTCCACCACCACCCCCATTCCCTTCAACTGATTAGAAAAGTTTATTTTAATGCATGTCTGTCCCAGGCTTCAGCACCATACCTCAGTGAGAGTGATAGGCCAGCATACCTCAGGCTTGGTTTATGAACTGACAGCCCACTTCCACTGACACAAGAAAATATGACCTAGGCTGGTTTTAAGCCACTGATTGTCAGATCACATGTTCAATATGTCATATGGAGTACACTTCATTAAGGACTGAATTACTTTACTTGTAACATGAGCTAAATTAAAGTCAATGTCAAGCTGCATAAATCACCAATTTAAATGTATCACTAAGTGCATTGAAACACTCATCATCACCCTTTGCCCTAAAATAACCCAAAAATCTGGGCTTCATTTTTCTGCATTTTAAGGATGACAGATAGGAAATTTTTGTTCTTTGCCAGGGCTCCCAGCTTCACTGAGAAAAACTACTGAACCTCTAAGGAATATCTGTGGCCCACCAGCACCTCTCATCAGATGATGCCTTCCATGGTGCTGGGAATTCAGAGCTCACACGGAAACAGCAGCACACAGAACACCCATCAGGTTGTCACAGGACTCCTTTGTTAGTCTGACAGGGTGGAAATTTGGGATCCTGCCTGCTTAAGAAAGGGTACAGCAAGGGACAATCCTGGGAACACTTGCAGTCACCAGGGCAGTCCCCCTTGGGGCAGCCCCCAGTGACATGACTCAAGTCAATGGGGTATCGCAGGATTTAGGCAGACAGCTTTCCCACTGAGATGTTTTTCCATTACCAGAGATGGAAAAAAAGCTTTGTGAAAAGGAAGTGGTCAGTAGGAAAACACGCACCAGTGCCCCATCCATAAACATTCAGGACGCAATGCTCTCCTCTCAGAGCTATTCATTCCAAAGCTGAGAATTGATTTAGGTCTCTTAGATCCATGCTGAAATTTTGGGGAAGGCACTGGCTGGCCAAAACCATGGAATATGTTTACAGATGACAATGGGTGGCAGAAACAATTAGTACGAAGGTCCAATTCTCCATACCCATTGCCCAAGTCAGGAAAATGCCTCTGAAGTCCAAAAAAATACACCATTGTAAGACTGGTGAACGCAAGCAAAGAATTAGACTCTAAATTGCTTCTTCATATTTATTCCAGCTGTTTGAACAGTGGATTAACTTCTGTTAAATAAGTAAACTAAATTTACTTATTAAAAAGTAAATAGGACTTGTCTGTTCTTTTCAATAGATCTTTCATGTGTTTTAACTTGAGAGGAAGACGAGAAGTGAAACAGCGAAGAGGCGTTTTCTTCTGGTCTGTTTGCCATCTGGATCTCTCTAGGCCCTGGCATCTGCAGGATAGGATGGAAAAAAAAATCAAAGTATTCCTGGAAGGAAGACGAGGCTGCTACCTAGTAGACAAATGGGAGAGAATCGAAGAGAAGGGAGAAGGGGAAATGTGAAGGGGAAATGTGAAACTCATTTATTTAGCCTCCTAGTGCAGATTTCTTAGCATGCCCCTTAACTTTCTGTGATCTCTTTGTTTTCTTGAGTATGATGATTTTCATGCCTTCTATTCTTTTTTCCTCACATTTTAGTTTGATGTTCGTTCTCCACAAGCTTCCTGCATATGTCAGCATGAAACAATAGGCTCTCATTACACTTGGCTTCTTTCATCTCCTTCAGACACTGACCTACATTTGTTCTGTTTTTGTCAGCGTGGAAACATTTTCCCGGATCAGTTTGTTAAAAAAAATAAAATAAAATAAATCACATGTTCCATATTACCAACGGTGTTCTGCAATCTAGGGTATTTACTCTGGAGTGTCTTGCAAAGAAATTTCAATTAAATTAAAAAAATCCTGCAATACCTGATTGGAGTTGAAGCTTTACACTCGCTAGAATCGAAGCACTAGCAGAGCAAGGGAAACCATTCTTCAGTCACCATCTACCCACGTGCTGTCACTGCAGGATTAGCCAAAAAGACATGTGCATTACTAGTGTGGTAGAAGCGAGACCTCACCATGTGCAGATAATGACATAGCCCCTAGCAAATAACAAGAAAAACCTCTTCCATTCCATAGCTGCACGTCTTTGTTTCGCACTGGTTGGTTGCTCACATGCTGGTCTGGTAACACAGTGCTGCTTGGTCATTCTTACTTCTCTGCTAGACATCCTGGCCAAATTTCGTAAGAAACCAGCAGTGAGCAGGCTCAGCTCTGCCTGGTGCCTTGGGGGAGTCCAAGTGACATCAGCGCATCCCAAATCCTGCTCAGGGCCTCCTTTTGTGCAGCCCTCTTACAGACCTGTGACCTCTTCCATAGCACACAGCCTCAAGTCTCCTTCTATCCGAAGCCTCCTTCTCTGAGAAAGTGTAAAAATTCGACAAGAAAATGAAGACAAACCATGAACAGCTGCACAAATCTTAGTGTCCAGTCATGCCAACCACACACTTTGTTACCCTTGACATAAAAAACGGCAGATGCAGCAGGTTTCATCCTGCCACTTTCAAACTGCAACCCAAATAAATACAGTGCTGAAGCACAAAGGACTAGAATTTTGGTAATGTGGTTTGGCAAAGCAATCCTGACAATCTGTCATCTGGAAACATGTCACGTTTGACCTCAGTTTCATAAACCAGAGGCTAAGCATACTTCAACCCATCCTAGTTTGTGGGAATGCCTATAGCATAAATATTATACTGTCTTCCTGAAGACGACCATTTTTAAAATACAATTTTTGATTTTATTTTATTTTTTGCCTGTTGCTCCAAGAAAAAGTTACACCGACTGAATATTTATAGAAGGCCAAAGCCAAAGCAGCAAGGGCTCAAACAGGCAGCCTCAGCTGCGGGCAGGCAAATTCATAGCTTAGGAACACCAAACAGAATTTGCCTGCCCAAATGCTGAGTTTCAGGACCACACAGATTGGCGGCATGCTTGGCAAACTCTTGTGTCTCACTAAGACGTATCAGGGCCATAGTGCTGGCCAAAGCCAGGGTGAAGGCTGGTGGCAGATGGGCCCAACCATTCTTGCCACGTGGCATGTTCAGACTGCCCTGAACACAAACCATGTGCACCTGAAACACCACTGAAATGCAGCTCCCCCCATATCTATTGATAAGAACGTGATCAGATGCCATAAGGTTTCACACAGGGCGTGCTTGTGATATACATCTGATGACCTTTTTTTATTACCATTATTTTATTTATTTACAAACAGGAACACCAGACAGAAGGTTGAAGACAACTAGAAAAATCCTACCAGTCCACAAGCTCCCAAGCACAGATCTGAAGATCCTTGGGGGAAAAAAAAAACAGTAGGAAGGGGCTGCCAGACATAGCCCTTCTTCTGGGCTACACAAAACTCAAGCACCCCAGGTCTGAATGGACAAAGCTGCTCCTAATCCTAAAAAGCATCACTTTGCTAGCACTGAAACACCAGCAGGGAGCATCCCAGGTGATAAGGCTGAGCAGTCCCACCGTGTCACACAGACTACTGCATTCCCCTGGGACAGAAGCAAACTTTGGCGTACAGTACAGTTATGACCCCTATAACCACCTATCACTCTGAGATGGAACAACCTAAGAAAGATTCCTTAATTAATCATCATAGAAGCTCAGTAAGTGCATGCTTAGAGGAAAAAAAAAAAAAAAAAGAAAAAAAAAAGAAAAAAAAAAGCATGTTCCCCTTTGATTACAGAATGCACTTCAGGAGCCATATTCTGATATTTCCTGATTTCAACTCCTATTAAAAGCTCCCTGAAAAGTCACCATTTAAACTTTCCAGCTCCGGTCAAAAATATATTCTTTGGAGAGACTTCAACTTTTTCCACTTAAGTGCACAGAAAGGTGACATACTTACCCATGAATGATGGTAGGCCAAAAGGGTCTTTAAAGTCCTAAGTCACCGGACACATCAAATAAAGTTTTAGTACTAACTTAGGTGGAACATGGAAGACAGAGTGGCTTGTTCCCCTCTGCAAAGTCTTTACCCTACCCAGCCAAGAGCCATAAAGCAACTTCTAGTGGCAAATTTGGGAGTTTCCTCACATGGGAAAACCTCCTACGTGGTATGAAGATTGTCTTTGATGAACAATTACTACCCTGAGATAACCCTTGAGCAGCCTCATGCATGCTGAGTCACACGTGCCATTGAATGCACATGAGAAACAGCACACAGACACTCCTGGCACACTGGAAGAGACAGCAATTTTGGAAAACACTCATAGATGCATCCTCACAAAACAGCATACCTGACACTCTTCCCTCTATAGCAGTGATAAACATGAATTAATTATCTATTCTTAATTCAAATTTCCCCCCCCTGCCCCAAATGGGGAAAAGAATGGGTCCCAGTGAGGACCTTTTGCTCTGGCTTGTCTCCATGTGCAACAGATTTAGTGCCTCAGCCAGAAACCACAACTCTCAATGCTATTGCCCCACACTGAGCTCCTGACAAGTACTGTAGACTTTTTATAACTGATTAGGAGATTATTTTGGCTGGCCTTGCACTTGCACAGGTGACTCCTAACAAATACTTAGTGCTTTGGTACATGATGCCAGCTACAAGCTCTTTATTAGCATTTATTGGTATTAGGTAACATTTTGAATTGACGGGACAAATCGTTCGCAACCCCAAAGGACTCTTGTGAGCTTTATAAAATATTTATGTAGAGGAACCACTGTACTGAAGTTCACAATGACGTCTTTCCTTGTCCCAAGCAGGTGAAAGGCAGCAGGCAGACACCTCAGCACATATACATCGTATGTAAAAATGGTTTGTAAAAATAAACCCAAGTGAGTAATGACAACTTGATGGGCTCCAACTGGAGGAAACGACATGGTTATTGAGAAATGTGCAGTGAGGTCAGAGGACCGTTTTAGCCATGCCAGGGTGGTGTTCATACAAGAGAGGCTGTCTGTGCATGAGCAGGGAGTAGGTGCAAACACAGCGGCAGCAGTGAGAAGCACAGAGGCGAGTCCCACCTCCACCACAATTACACGAACAAGCCCCCATCAAGCATCCTGGCCATCTCTGCCTGCTGGTGCTCAGCCATTCCTGATTATATTGCCTGCAGATATTAAAAGATGTGCTGTCCCACCCTTCTGAGGGGAGGGAAACAAGAAGCATGCCTGTCAGAGCAGCTCTGCTCCAGATAAGGATACAGGGATCATCAGGTGCAGCTGAATCCCTCAGCAACACCTGAGATGTAAACTTCCATTCCTATTAATAGTCACTCTAGGTCTGTCTCTTCCATCTCCCATTTTGTCTCTTCTTAACCTCCTACCTAATAAAGGTCAGGCTTTCTCAGCCATCAAAAAATCTCCTCTTGCAAGTCTTTGACTGGAGGAAAGCTAAGAAAACAGGCCAGGTACAGAGTGATACAACGGAGCAAGATTTACATGTGCCGAGCATCTGGTCCAATTCCTTTAAAGCTCACAACAAGCAGAAATATTGCAAACTGATTTTCCAGCAAGTGAGCTGCAAGCATCAGAAGCAGCATTTTCTTATCTTTCACTCTTTTCATCTTTTCCCCGTCTTCCTTGTTTGTATACATTTGTATTTTTTATTTTCTTCATTTTAGGAGCAGGATTGGACTGTAACAATAAAACTTCAGAGCTGCTACCTAGAACTAGCTTTTTCTTTCACAACAAGGTCATTTAATACCATCTGAAAGAGTGACAAGCAGGAGATTTTTCTTATTCCTCCTTTAAAGGACTCTACAACTAAGGCAGAATAAAGAAGAAAAGAAGCAAAGTAAAGACATGCTTCAGTTTTAACATTTGAACTGCAATATTCTTTCTCTGGTTACCTCAAGAAAAGCTGTGCTGTACACTCATCTGCACAAAAATTTGTGCAAAGTGCTTCCAGCCTCAGCACCTCCAGCCTGGGGTTTTATGCCCACACAGCAGAGCCTGTGCAATCAAGTCAGTGCCAAAATCCCCACCAGCCCAGCATCTTAAACCACCCCAAACCAGCCCAAAATCTTAAACCACCCCAAAACAAGCAGAGGAAGAGCTGTATTTTTCCTTCTACTCATTCTACTGCTACAAAGGGCCAAAACATCTTAAATCATCTGAGCGAGAACCATCAGGCACGCGCTGCCAGAGCCTCAACCGACCATCTCATCGTCCCTTTCCTGGATGGAGGTGAAACAGGCAAATAAGACATCTCCACAGGCAGAAATGTCTTTATAGCAGAGCCACTGGTGAAAGCCACACTGGCCCCAAAAGGTGTTGCTGCATCTCAAATTGAATGCAAAGCAGCCAGGAATTCTATTTCTACACTATTATCCAAAATGTTGGGTTTAGGAAAAAAAAAGTGACACAGAAAGAACAGGCCAGCCCAGACCTCAGGGGCCAACTCCTCAGCTGGTGTGAATTAGTAAAGCTCCTTCAATACAATTAGAGTCATTTACTCCCACTGAAAAGCTACTTTAGAAAAATGGAAGACTCAAAAGCCAGTATCAGGGTCCAGATTTTAAATCCCCTCCCCAGCCAGCCTTCCAGATGGTACCAATCTGCCCGGACAACCCAGAAAGCTCAGCCAGATCTCTCAAGACCCCTATTTCAATGCACAGGATGGTGGCTCAGTGCAGGGTAGAACCTCACCTCTTTGTTTCATCCAGGTGGGGGAAGAAAAAAGACCAAGGCATTTTGCTATTGCTACAGCTTCAAGACAGTGACCAATGTTAAAACAGTATCTAATTTTAATTAATGGGCTCCTGTCATCAGCCCCTTCCTCTCTCCTCTTCTATGATAGAGGTGCCAGAAGAAAATTGCCAAAGTTAGTGAAAAGGTTGACAGTCTTCACAAAAAGGTCTTTGTAAGCAAAACCTTAAGAGGAAGCGCAACTTGGGACCCACCAAAAAAAATCCATTACCAAAAAAAAAAAAAAAAAAAAGACATCTGCGTGTTTTTCCAAGTGTTTTACTTGGTCTGAATGGGTTCATTTTTCCTGCAGCGCTGTGAGTGCTGCGCTGACTGTCTCGCAGTGAGAGACCAGCTAAGGCGACTGCCAGATTGTCATAAAGAAATCAGGTAACAGGGGGAACGGGTCCACAAAGCAGGGGAGCTCATCCATCTTCAGCTGAAAGCTCCCTTCAAGACCAGCTTTCTGCAACTCTCAGCTACTTAACTTAGCCAAACGCCCTTCCTTCCCGATGGACAAGACCACACAGGATCTAACCTGCATATCATCTTATCTTGACAAAGGCCAGCACCAGATATTTTGGAAAATGATGCAGACAAACAAACAGGAAGAACCCTGTGATGGGCAGATAATCTAATCTCTCCCAAGTAACTCTTCACCTTAACCCCCAGACTCACCTCCTCCCTTTTAAGCTGTTTTATTCCAGTTCAGTCACTTCTCGTGCATAAGCACGCACTATGTAGACACCGTGCCAAACAGTGGAAGTAGCACCTAGATATCACTGTGGCGGACACATATGCCTGAAGACATCTGATGCTTAGCTTCCACTGAAATGTGAACATTGCTCCTAAATCACTCGGACAAAATGTGAAAACGTGCTTAATTTCTACCAGCAGGGAAAATGTATTAATTAAGCTGAACTTTCTTTGATATCCCTGTAATTGCTTCTGAGCACTTGTCATGTTTCCAGTGCTAGGTACCTATCAGAAAACAAAAACCAGCATCACTTACATCCTCTAAAAGAGTCTCTAGAGTCAGGAAGACCAACACCATAACACAGTCACCAGCCCCACCATTATAAATGCTATGCAAAGTCCTGTTCACTGCAGCCCTTCGTGGAGGATAAGCCACACAGCAACGCTTCTCAGTAGAGAACAAACCTATTCACATATTTTAAAACACGCTGGGAGGTTGTTTCCTGACAAAACAAAGACAGTTTAAGGCATATTTGCTGTCTGTGTTTCTTCATGTTAAGAAAAATTTTGATTACAAGTGGTAATTAATTGATCACATACAGAGCGCGTGCTTTGGAATTGCTGTGAATGAAATTGCCTTGAAAACATCCTAACGAGGACATCCCCAAATATTTGAAAACAGACAGAGCTGCAGAATGAATGCTGAATGTCATTCAGAGCTGATAATAACCATAATTCAATGCCAGTAAACAAATAAACAAAACCTTTTGGGCTAACAATTATTGAAAGAGTTTTAAATTGCTGATTACTATCGTAATATCTGTAATGGAGAACAGCTGAGTTTCTGCGTGCTTTGAAGAGCCTACTGAAGTAGCAAGGGCCATTTTGTATATGGGTGATTCACCTTCCCTTTGGTGCATTGGTTCTTATATCTCAGGAAGAAATCAGAACTATATCCGCACCTAATGGGAATTGTAAGACCAAGGGTCTATCAGTGTCATGATCTTTTTCTCAGTAGCCAAGGAATAAGCCCGTATTTCTCTACGTAGTCTTTCTGAAGCACTGTTATTCCAATTCACATTAACATAATGGAAAATTCCCAAAGGTAAATGGAAACTAACCTTCTCTGAAGCAAACAAACAAAAAACAAATTAAGCCAAAACAAAGAAACCCCTGGAGGTAACACCAGAACAATCAGGGACACCACTGGGCAGCTTGTCAACCAAAGCAACTGCTTTAAACATCAGCAGCTTCCTTGAGCTTTCTTCCAAGAGCTGAAAGAAGGTTTTTGCTCTCAATGTATTGGAGAACCTGGCTCACAATCCTCCTCTGCCTTAAACAGGATTTCCTGACCCTGAGAAAGGGAGCATAACCAGGAGAGCAGCCTCAGGACAGGAGTCACAGACCCTGCTGGGGCTTGCTTAGAGCAGCAAGAAGGGGAACTGAAATGGCAGCAAAACTCCAGAGGTGATGGGAAGGGCTCTTGGATATCCGCCTTCCTGAGCAGCTTAGGGAACTCCAGCCCCAGAAGAAAGGAAAGAGAGAAGCCACAGAAATGTCTGCCTAGACATGAAAAGAAGCAACAAACCATAGAGAACAAAAACCACTCCTCAGTCCCTTACTTCTTAGTAGCAGCATTGCACTGCCTCATGGTTGCATTCATATGCTCAGCTCTGTCAGGACTGCAAGACTACATATGGCGTGGATCAGGATGAGGGCTGCAGGCAAAGGGATCACTCATTGACTGCAAATCCCTTCATCCCAGCTCAGCAGCTCAGCTACTCAGAGAGGAACACTCAAACCTGCCCTACCACAAACTTTTTTCACTTGTGCTGCTACCCATCATGACTTTTTGATATCCCAGATCATACTCTCAGGCACAGAGTGACAGAGGTTAAAGGATGAAATAGTCATGTCCTCACCTTCTTGAAGCTCTCCTATCCAGCAGGTTTTCTGTACAGGTAACAAAATAGCACGTGTGGGAAATAAAATATTTGACCAATCCCCTATTTTCTCCAACTTGCTTTCCATCAATTCTTATTGAGAAGAAGATCAACCATACCCCTGGACCATATAAAAAAATAAAATAAAATCAGAAGCAAAAGTATAAGCTACCAACCTAACATCACACTAGAATAAACTCACAGTGGGCTAGTTAAGTAAACTAGGTACTTCCAGATCAGCTGGGCTTGGTGAACATCACCTAATGGCAATTAAGGAGCTAACTGTAGCCACCTCTGAAAGGCTAACCTAAGACTTATGAAGGACAGGTAAAGAACTGGGGGATCGGAAAAGGTCAGGGTGGGGAGCATGGCAGGAAAGGGGAAGGAAGTGTTGTTTTCTTTTAAAGAGGTGGGTTACTCTAGATCAGTATTTTAATCTGCTATGAAAAAAAAAAAAGAAATCTGGAAGTAAATAATCTGATAAAAAGAAAATATGAAAAAGCCAGCATAGACTTTTCCCAAGAACACTTATTAACAAACTCATACAATTACTATACAGAGTAAGCATAGTATGCCATTACTTCACTGAACATTTTCTTATGATGTTCTCATGAAGTTAAATATTGTGCATCACCACCCTCATAGCAAAGAATTTCTTCCTTATATCTAATGAAGAACTCCCCTATTTTAGTTTAAAACCATCACCCCTTGTCCTATCATTCCAGGATAGAGTCCCTCTCCTCTTTAGCCCTATATCAGTCCTGCTAATGTACTTAGTGAAGGGAAAAAAAAAAAAATCAAGATGAACAAACAAGAAAACCAGCTTAGACTCTTCCTGGCATTTTCTACCACCTGACATCTGCTAATTCCCACCCAGCTGGCTGAACACAGAGACTTGTCATGGTCTCCCCGTGTCACCAGGGCTCTGAAACCCACCCCACATAAGCATTCAGGAGGGTCATCCTCCCTCACAGGAGGAGCTGTGCTGCTCACCAGGAATGATGGCTTATCGCTGCTCCCTGGGATCTCAGTGTGTGTTTATTGTGCACGTACAAAAGTTCATCTCTGCTCGGCCAGGACCCGCAGGCTTGGTGCTTCCTGGTGGATGGAGACATACCCCAGTCCCTCCGGGTAGGTTTCCTTTGTAGAGCAGGCAAGAGGTAGACTTGTGGCAAACAACATTACCCGTAAGTAATTTTCCCTTACTTTATATAAGCAAATGCCTTTGATATACAACAATCCCCGACGTGTTCAGGTTACATGCTTATTTTAAGATCTTTTGTTTACTTTATGATCTTCATAGGTCATTGACATCCCATTTAGCTCTGGTGACCCTGTTTATACAATTGCAATATACATTAAAAAGCGTTCCTTTGGATAACATTAACATTCTTGATCTTAATCCATCACATGGGCTAACAATAGCTCCAGCTCAGATGTGTACGTAACTGTTAAAAGCTTTAATGTAGAATCCAATACACATATCGAGTGGGAGAGGCCTGATCAAACAGATTGGCTTTCTTTTTTCCATTCTAAGTGGCAGAGGATCCAGAACTATGTAAACTCTCGTGAAATGTACTGCAGTATCCCTCCAGCCTCCACTCAGAGCAATTAGATTCCCTTGAAAATGGGGATTTTTTCTTCCCCCTCCCTTCAGCACCTAATGCTGTTGCTGGAGCACTCAACCATGGCCACCTCCAGGAGCTTTGGTCCCTGCTTTTCTCCCACTCACTGAAAAGTCAACACCAACCTGGCATTTAACAAGCTCTTCAGGCTGTCATTTCCCACACCTGATGGGCCAGGAAAACCTGCTAGCAAATTTGTTAGGAAGCAAGGTTGCTTGCAATGTATTTCTTAACTCAGCTGCTGTTTTTCCACTCCTGATGACCACATCCCATGATGACCCCAGGACCCAGTGGGATGTGAGGTTAGAACACGGTCTTGGTTTCCTCTAGGCTTGCTACATCTGAAAGATGAAAAAGTCCAAAAGGGCCTCCCACCACTTGCAAAATGCTGGCTGTCTCCAACAAATGGGTGCTCAGTGAACACAGATCACTGGTATGTGCACAATTGCTCCTACAGAAACCAGCGAATCTGCAGGAAGATCAGCCACGATAACTTAAAACCACCCAGAAAAAAAACATGATATACTTATAAATGTTGAGGCAGCAGCGTCAGGCTACAAAACTGAGAGAGATTGTGACAAAGGAGAGTTAGATGCTTTTGGTTTTCCTGGGTCTCATGGTGATAATGCAACAGATCAATACACTTTGGGAAAAACACCACATTCTTTAATTTTTTTAATTTTTTTCCCCAGTGTTTGGGTCCGACTGCAGTTAGAGGAATGGACACCAAACAGAGCCACACGTGCCAGTCTTCAATCCACTCTGGGTTTGGCCCAAGAATAGCTGCTCCTGTGTAGATGAAGGGGTGGACCAGTGACCTCCCTAGGTCTCCTTCAATACCCTGTGTCATGTCTTCTGCAACACTGCTTTTGCGTAATTTGGGAAATATCCACCTTACAAACGTGATGGAAGTCACACAATGTGGCCGTAACTAGGATGGGATGACTTTTTTTTTTTTTTTTTTTTTTTTGTCTTTTTTCCTGTTTCTCCATAGGTTCAAAAAAAACATTTTGGCAGACACTTTAACGTCTTTTGGGCTCAGCCCATATTTCCCAGGAGACGGGGTTCAGTTGCAGGGTAAAAGAAAAAAAGTCATAATAAAAGATCTGACACAGTTGCCATGACACACCAAAGGCAGGATGAATATGCCAGAGAGGACACGTCACATGAGGAGAAAGGAGAGCAGGAGGCCAGGACAGCAGCAGAGAGAGCCAAATGACACGTCCTTGGGTCAGATGGTTACCGCTACAGCTCCAGCACCTCTGAGCCATGCCAGCTGTCCCACCACCAGACTCTGTCATGTCACTGATTCCCAGAGAACAGGAGCAAGATTTCAGCTAAGTTTAGGAGCTAGGCTGTGCAAGGAGACTGCCAGCACCCCCACTCAAGTTGAAAATGAAAAAACCACCCCTTGATGAAAACAAAAAAAATTAAAATGAAAAAAAAAAAAAAAACACCCCTTAAAAATGAGATCCTGGGGCAGGAAAGCAAAATGGTAGCTGATATCACTCCTGAGGAGGCCTTTGTTTGTTTGCTTAAGAATAGGTAGATTTGCTCTCTGGGAGGACTGGCACGCCAGCACTGCACTCAGACAGAGCCATGCAAACTGCAATGCTGTGTCACACTTCAGGCATGAGGATCTTCCCCCTTATAAAGAACAGTTGTTTTCTTTCTACCTTATTTGTTGTTCTTCTGGGTACAAACTAGAGATTTGTTCAAGCTGTCCAATATTAAAGTCTGATTAAAATAAAATCTCTAACTCAAAAAAAAAAAAAAGTCAAACAAATCCTTCAGACAGAAAACTTATAGGATGTGTTACCTGTCCCAGAGCAAACTAGAAGCCAATTTTTGCAAAGAATGAGCTCCCCTGAATGCATGCACAATTATTTTTTTTTTTATGGACATCAAGTAGTGACAGAGCTAAAACCTCCAGTTCCTGCCTGGAAGGGCTAGGTTCCCATTAGAAATAGTCCCAATGTGGATGTTCCTTTCCAGCCCAAGCACAGAGGTGGGCTCCAGCACAGGTTTCAGAAGCTACAGCAGTGTGCCCATGGGAATCACGGAAGGGGGCAAAGAGAGGGGAGAACCATAGAGTCCCTCAGTTTTGCTCCGCAAGTGTCCCTAGGATGGTCTGACACTCACAGACACGTTCAGTTTGGGGGCAAACTTGGAGCACAGAGGCAAGCTCTGTGGGATGGGAAATGAACCTGCTGCTCTGGATTTGCCAAAACCACAATTTAAAACCTTGCTATAAACTGATTTCAGGCAGCTCTCTTCAACACCTTCAAGCTGCCTGAACCACTATATTATTTAAGATCCCCCCACCTTTTTTTTTTTTTTTTTTGGGCAACTGCCACCAAGCAAAATAAACAATCCAATGCTGAAAGGCTTCCCCTACTTCACACAAGAAAGGAAGAGCAGCAAATCACTGCAGCGTCTGGCTCGCACTGTCTGGTAAGCTCTGGGGCGTTTTTACTGGCAGCCTTTTTTTCCCAAGGAAGGTGCGAACAGCGATGGAAGAGCTCCTTATGAATCTGGAGAGTCCACCCCCTCAGCGAGCTGAGCTTTCTGAAATACCAGTGCCTATTTCCAGCCTCGTGGCTCGGCAGCTATTGATAAAATCAGCTGCGTCTCAAGAAAGGAGGATGCTGTTGAAGCCAGTGAATGCTCTTCAAGATGTTTTCCTTCCTGCTCACACGTAGCTGGTAAAATGAAGCGACAGGAAAAGCAAGAGAGCTGCACAGCAGTTTTTGGCTATGGTTTCAGATATTTATACTGGAATACGATCATTTTCGCTTCCATCGTAGCTTCTCCTTCTGCTCGCTCCTACTGGGAATAGCATTCGGATGGCACTGCACTCTGCTGCCATAATAATGAAGATGTCACTAATTTACCATTTAGACTTCACTGCCTATAAAACAGGAGGAGGAAATGGGCTGCAAACATGATAAGGAGCAAACCCTGGTTTGAACACAAATACACTTGAGAACTGGGAGGGAAAAGGGGAAATTAAAAAAGATCAACTAAAAAGCATTGTTCCAGTAGCTGGGCATTGTGGTGAACATTCAGGATAGTCCCAACCACAGATGCAGCCCAAAATCCCCCCAGAAGTTGGCCAGATTGGAATTCTGTGATATTTTGGTGCTTAGCAAGTAGTATTTAGCAGTACGTGGCCATCAAGGGTGTTTTTTCACAGCTCTGTCCATTCTTTGCTGCTGAGGCCCTCTAATGTTTCTGAGGTCCCAATTTAACGTATTATTGTAACCTGTGTTTAGATCTTTCCCTGTGCTTGAGGCCCTGATTGAGCAGAGATAGCCTCCTTAAAATAAATAAATAAATAAAACCTACCCCTGTTAGGGGAAGAGAAAAACACATAAGAAAGAGGATTGGCTGCTGAAGCTGAGCCCAAGTCCCCAGTGTCCACCTACCTTGGACTCCACAAAGCCAGTTTTTTGGGGGGGAGCTGGCCAGCACCCCAGGGTGCCCAGAGTGGGAGTCTTTACCCTATACCCCATCTTGGAGGCATGATCCAGAAATAAAGCACCCTTGTGAAGCCTCCAGAGTGTTTCCTAAAGCTCCCCAGAATTTGTCAAATTTCCCAGGCATTTTCTACGGATACCAAATACACCCAGGCTGTTCTAGTCCAGCAGTGTGAAATGTTATTTCCTAGTTCTTTGCTCAAATTTAATGAGCCATTTCCTGGGTGACCTCCCTTGGAGGACATTTTGAAGCACCACGTACTTCCCTCCCCCTCCTTGTTCAATGCAGCCAGCCTCTAGCAAGAACCCCAACGTCTATCTTTCCAAACCACGTTGCAAGTTTTTGGTACCACAACTCAGATACAGGTTGCACTGGTCTCCTCTTCAGAGGAAAAGCCACTAAAAAGGTCAGAAGTATGGCAAAAGGCACCTATCCCACCACTTCTTTGGGAGGAAATTTCTGGGGAGCAATCTGAGCCCAACCTGAACTCGTGCTGAAAAACCTCTGGGAGCCTCAACGAATCTGCCCCTAAAGTAATGCTCTACTTTCCCCCTAACTACTACTGACTGATTAAATGAACCTCAGCATACAGCAGGTCTTTGCTGCTGTTGTTATTTTCTGTGTTACTGTTTTTTGGATAAGATATACTTAGGGAAAACACTAGAGATCTCAATTAAGCAGCTGGGTGACTTATAAATATATATTTATGTTTGAAGCCTAAGTGGCCATTGGCTTCCCTACTGTTTTACTTAGCTAACAAAACAACTCTATCAAAGTAAGTATTATTCCAAAACCCAACTTCCTGTGCAGAATGCTCCCATGTGCTCCATCAGTCTGCTTCTCTGATGAACTACATCGTTTCTTATAAACTGTCCATGGCCCATAAATTTCCAAGCATAAAGGCTATTACTGTGCTGTGCAAATCTGCTGAGAATTTTATCCTTATAACTTCATTTCATTCGGTTGCAAATGAGTTTGGTAAGAAAGTTAATCTGCAAACTTATTTTTTCCCCCTCCTCTTCTGCTTTCAGGCTTATTTTGATTAGTGACACTTTCTTGATTTAGTCCTGAGGTGGGTTTTGTTTTGACTGAGTTCAGTTGGACAGCCTCTGCCTCTAATTAACTTCCTTAAACTCAGGAAAAAACTTCTTAAGTATTCCTTTCCCCCAAAGCTTAAAAACAAAATTCAGAATAAATGATAGATGAATGTAGATCCAAGTGGCTTTTGGGCCACCTAGTAGATAAATATTGCAAATTAAGCATGTTTTGGAGTCCAAATAGAAGACCCCTACGTATGTTCAGGTATCGGGAGGGATAACTACTATATAAAAATGCATTTTTCCTTTCTGTCCCAAGCCACAGGATGGTGGGAAATGGATATGTGTTTGTGCATGCAGATGAAAACCTCTTATAAATGTTTTGCTCACTTTAGCTCTCACAATTGCCTGTTTACATTAGGACTCCTGTTGTCACATGGAGAGGACAAATCTTCAAACAAGTTTCAGTCTCACTATCCACCGAGTCAAAAAATGACTGGATTTTGCCATTGGGTGCAGCATGAGGCTTGTGCTTCCCCTGGCTTAATTCCAATTTACATAACAATACAAATTAGAGTTGCTCAAGGCCATTGGAGAGGTAGGGGAAAAAAGATGAAATAAGCCATAACTCTCATGGCTTTTTCTTCCTCTAAACCCCAAGAGCAGTCAATCACAAGCAATAAGAAAAAATAATGGGAATAGAGACATTCTGATATCTTGATTCTGGAGACTTCTTGACTACCTTGTACTAATTTCATTATGCTCAATTTAAGGGGATTTTATTGATAGATACCCCAGGAAATATGACTTGGAAACAGTGTGTTACCTTGGGATATCACCAAACATTTGACATTGGGGAACTAAAACAAAAACAGATGTTTTAGGAAATAAGCAGCTTGAATATATCACTCATAAACCAATTAAAAGTTTCTGCAGCAAGCTGACATTTCCCATGAAGCAAGCAATGGGAGTAAACGCAAGTCAGTTGGCTGCGAGCTACGGAGCAATTCCCAGCCACAGCTTTTATTTTTATTATTTTTTACTGCTTTGAAAATGAAAAAGAAAAAGGTGTGATAAAGAAGCAGTCTCACCTTGTCACTCCCTCACCCAGAATCTGTCTTTTCACCTTCACACTTCCATTCATTGCTCATTAAGCAAACAGCGAGATATTCCCACTATTGTTGGGCTCTTTGGCACAGACTCTCAGCAATTTAATGTCCAAGTACACTGCAAAATAAGGCATGAAAATTGTTTGTTTGTTTCAGGTATTTAGTAGAAAATAGTTTGCAGGTTCTTGAGCATACAGGGGGATAATGAACAGTTTGGGGGTTTGCTTTCTTATTCTAAAAATTTAATCCTTTATTGCTTTTTTCCCCAGTATACTTTGTTTTTTTCTTTTACAGACCCAAGCAAAAACATCTAAGCACATGCTTAACTTTAAGCATTAAAAAGTCAATGGGATTTAAGCATGTGTTTAAAGGCAAACATATGCTTTAGAGCTATGCTGAATAGGAATGGTTTATTGAATCAAGGCTATAGACAGGTTAATAAAATGGGTTAATATATGCAATCTGGAAACAAAAATTAAACAACGTGTTTCTGGAATATTAGCATTATAAGCACTACTTCATTCTCGCTCAATTCCCCAAATTACTATTGGATTTGTAATGTCCTTGACACTGTCTCTTTCTTATTTCTTGAAGAAATGCAGATTATCATCCTAGATTATAATCAGCTGGCTAACATACAGCTTCAAGCTTATGATTTTATCCAGAGCAATCCTGAATAATATGAATTTATTTCAAAAAGGAATTTATTCACTACAATGCATTTACAATGAAAAATCTTCCAAATCTTTTCCACAGTCGCATATCCATAATTCCCTCCATATAAATATTCATGTGCTGTGAATAAGATGTAAAAGACATTGTGCTATTTTTCAATATTTACTCTAGAATTAGATCCGCATAGGTGCTTGTTCTATGACAAAAGATAAGAGCTTGCACTCTCAAAGATTTCTTTTAAATAGATCATAAAATCCATTGTGAATATTTAAGCCAAGAGTAATAACATGGTGTCATATACTCACAGTATAATGCAGCAACACTCTGCATTTTGACATCTGCCCAGACAGATGTTTAGAACGAAGTTCCTCAGATTCTTTCTTCTTTCTTTATTTATTTATTTAAGTTGCATGGAAAAAATCTGGGAATCATCTTTTATATCGAAGCTACTTAGTACAATTTAACTGTCAACAGTTTAATTAATTTAAATGTAGAGTTACTGTGGAAGCCAACAACTCACATAAGCCTCCCACACAAAAAAAAAAAAAAAAAGAGCAAAGCCTCCCAAAATTTTGCCAGCAAGATCCTGACCTCACGACGGATATGGCTGTGATCACAGGACACGCAGAGATCAGCCCTCTAAAATCACACAAATGACTGGTATAACTTTCTGCTCACAGGCAATCTCAGCACTGGCCGTTAATAGATGTTTTGCCACTATTTTCCTTCAGAAGGACGACGCCGATCGTTCGCCCCTTTTGCCCGTAAGTAATGCTGCCGATAGATATCAACATGTATATTTACTTAGAGCAGTTGCAGAGCAATCTCTTTATAACTCCCCATGTCTTGTGATTTCTGGGTTTTAGATTCATGTTGAAACGTGCACATTACCACATGCTGACTGCCAAATTCATTATAATGTAGATCATGTTTTAGTGATATTCCTTTAAACAAAGTTAGCTCGATTTTTAAGTGCTTGCTGGTTAGCTTATTTATTATGAAGATTTGTCAGGCAGCACAGTTAAGTTAATCAGTAACCAATAAAAGATTTAAGTTCAGAGATATAAACTGCTTGATTTATTACTCACAAAGGTTTTTGGCTTCTCAACAGGAACTCATGAAAACATGTTGTTATGGTTACTTTGGAAACCGATACCTTTTTATACCCTACTAATACAGAGGAATTTGAGAGGGGAACCTATGGTTCCCAGTTACGTGGATAGCATTTTCTGTACTATGCAAATACGCCGACAACACAAAACTCGCTTTGTTTGGCAGTCCCAGCGCGGACTCCGTGATTTGTTTTACTCCACACATCAGCAGAGCCATCTCGCTTTGCACATGTCACTTCCTTGTTTATAATTTCTGCAATCTTCAACAAAAATCAATCTGACCGCATTGTTTTCAAAGCAAAGGTGCCAGCCAAAGGGTACTTACAGCAGCAATGTTGCGTTACAATCTTCTCCATTATGTAAATCCCAAAGAGGAAAATCACAATGTCAAATACAGTTAAAACTGAACATAAACTATCCTGCTGTATTTTTTTTTATTTTTTTTAATCCTACCAAACATGTTACCCAATCTCATTTCACAGCCACTCTGGTGAATGTTATGCAAGTTTTTCCCCTACCTGTGGTCACGGCTGTCTATATGCCGAGCACACAGCGTAACTTCAGTGCAGCCTGCCTGGGATATGCATTGCATAGGATTTTCCAAACACCAATGTGATCGGGGTCCTGGGGTCTTAACGAGCCAAGTCTTCAAAAGCAACTTGGTCTCTAAAGTCCTATTGCTCTACTTTGGGACATTTCAACCCTAAATTGCTCTTTGTTTTTAAGACTTCTCTGTGCTTCAGGGCCAGATACCGACAGCATGACCTAAATCAGACCGCAAACATCTCCGTCCACCACACGGGGTGTGGATGTCTCAGTGCCATCCAAAAATCACTCAACTTCCCTTCTGAAAAATAGGATACATCCCCAGAGCTGTTCAGACACAAGTAGATACACGTTGGCCCAACCCGTTCACCAAACTCGTGCTCAGGTTCGTACTGTTACTTTGCCCAAAACACAGGCTCTGCCCCAGCCTTGCCGAGGTTTCAGGCACCCATTTCAATCCAGCACATGCAAAGCAGTTTGCAAGGCCACAACGTATAGAGATTATCAAATAAATGATGGTCAAGTGTGAATCACAAGGTCAGGCTCACTCTCCATCAAGGCGCTGTGACGACATCGCCATAAACCCCAGGGCAAAGCTCGGCTGGTTTATGGTGTCACCACAAAGCTCCTCCAGGTCGCTGCCACGGTTCGTGGTCCTTATTTTCTGTGCATGGGAGGCACACAGCTGAGCCCATCATCCCACTGCTCCTTCACCACCTTCGGGGGGATTAAAATGCACCTCTTAGGTGGGTGTTGGGGAGGTTCATCAGCTACAGCTTCTTCCACAGCTGCAAGAGTCACCTGCATCCCTTTGCTCCCTGCATCTAATCCACTGCAGCCTTCTTTTCATGAGTATGTATCATTTTTGTGCATATATATAGCACATATCTTGCAAATGTTGTTTTTATGTGTAAAATACACGTTTCATCTCTACTTATATTTTGTATGTCTGAATTAACAGCCGGTGCTTGCTGACCACTGGTGATCACCACCAGGTTTGGGAAGAGGCCCAGCAGGTGGGCAGAGGATGCAGCCACCTCCTGGGAGATCTACAGCCCCTACAGGCTGGATACTTGCTCTCTCTATTTTTTATTATTATTTCACAAAGCAGGCACAGCTACACAGGGCTTATTAAGCACCACTGTCACTGAGGCTGGCAGCAGACACATGCCACTGATCTCCAAAAACTGCTGGATTTCCTGCACAAATCTACTATGCAAAGACCAATGCCTACCTGGCATGGGGCAAACCACCCCTTTTCCGTGAGCCCCAGGGCAGATGACACAGCAGGGACACAAAACCAGCAAAGAGCTGGAAAATGAAACCTCCACCCTCATCCCACTGCAGATTTAGAGATGCAAATAAAAATGGGGATCCCCCGCCCGGGAGTGTCTGCATCCAGCCTGCTCCTGCTCACATTTATTTCGGAGAGACGCAGGAAAGTACATCATCTGGTGGCTTTGGCACAGCCAAAGCAGCACACCACAGCTGGATAGCTGATCTGTGCCTTTCGCCTCGCTGAGAGGCCTACCACATGCTATGAAATGCTTTAATGTCCCTTTAACATGCTGTATAAATAATTTCCGTATCCATTCAGTTGTGCTCACATGTGGTCCTTTGAAAGAGTTAAGTAAAAATTACAGTACCAATATATCTTTGAGATGAAACAATGACATTTATAGGTCATTGTAATCCATGCATTAATTAATTTTATTCCCAGCCCTCCATATGATCCATATGATGCCTCAATGCTAAATTTGGCCTATGAGGCTCTGTTTTAACAAAAAGATAAGTTTGAAAACTGCACTCAGAGGGAGATTCTGAGTCACTAAATATCCGAGATGTCTCAGGCCAGGCAAGTAAATAAGCCTGCATACCCATAGCAGCCTAGAGGATCCCTTTTTGGGACAAACTGGGCCTGCAGAATTATCTCAGGAAGAGAAGTGCCCCAAGGTCCAGCCAGGGATGCACCCATCCCCAAACACCTCTGGGTATTACTACAGGAACCAGGTGAAAAAAAAGTGAGGGTGCATCCCACCAGGACTTACCACTTCCCACCTTCCTCCCTCCGATGTGTTGACAACATCCATCTGCAGCCATGTGCCCTGTTCCCGTCCCACCTTGGTGTCACCAGAGCTGCTTCTCCCTGGGCTTTTATATCTGAGAGCTCCACAATGCAAGCACGAGGAGGAAGAGGCCTTTTAATTGGCAACAATTAAATGCTTCGTGATTTAAGGATTTATTCTATTAGTGATATGAGAGCCCTGATGTGATAATCTCCAATTAACAGTAAGGGAACGGCGTGCATAAATCCCACTATGCAGTAGCAGCAGCAAATTAATACGTTGGTTTTTCCTTCATAGGCGTTACAAGTCCTGCTACAGAGGGTAGAGGTACGGAGGGGACCTCTGTGCTTGGCTCCATCACTTTGAAAACATTTACATATTCTTCACATGCCTAAAGCACAGGCTTATAAACCAAAGGTTTTCCAAAACTGATGGCAAAGCTGCAGCCCCGGTGCCTGCCGGGTCACCGGCAGCACAAAAGCTGCCGTAAAGGAGAGGTCTCAAGGAAGCATTTCCCTTCTAAGTAGTGCAGACCCATGGCTCCACATCCTACAGTGAAACAGTTTGCCCTACAGCAGGGAGTGCATAACCCTGACTACAGGCTGGAGCATTGCTGGAGTATAAGCCAGCACGAGGGTGTTTCTTTGCTCTCACGTGAAAGTCACTCCTGGGTAACAAAATCCCTTAAATGCTTATATAGAGATAGGGAAATGCAGGTGGGGCTTCTCAGGGCAGCACGTCAGGAAATGTAATAAATAGGCCTGGATCATTCAAGTGCGGGATGACAGAGAATTACTGTTCAGTATGCTGAATGCATCGCAGCCCAGTGATGATATAGGTGCCGTGGGTGTCTGTTGGCCTTGGTGGCTCTTCGTACTCCTCGCTGAACAGGAAACAGGCACGGGTGTGCGCTGCAGCTAAGGAAATGCACCATCAAGAGCAGGAGGGGAACAGTTCAGCTGGAAGACAAGTCCCCAAATTGTCCACATGCCTAAAGATTTTCCTTGCAAGTTTTACAGCATCCATTCCATCTAACACATTTCACGTTTAGATTCTCACATGTGTGCATTTACCCACATGCACAAAATAATGCTACAAGCAAAAGAAGGAGAAATCTGACAATTTGGAGACTATTTATCTTACTGATCTAGAAATTCAAAGGGACAGATCCTCAGTTAATAGAAACCATCCCTGAAGCCAATAAAACTGCCCTGCTGAAAGATCTGATCCAGAGATATGAGGATGTGCAGCATGGAATAAGGTGGCCGGGAAAGATGGCCCAGCAAGTACAGGAGATCTGGATACTCCATTTTCATAAGAAGTTTGGTTGGAAAGGGAGTAGCTGGGCAGTCATTGTGTATAGGAGGAAATCCCTCTTCTGCTGCCCAGCCCAAGAGTCCCCCCCATGCCCTGGATGTCCCACCTCATTGGGAAAGGAAGAAAGCAGTGCTGCCACCTAAACACCATGAAGAACAGTGTTCAAATCATAATTCCCAAAGCCAAAATTTGACAAAAACATGCTCTGAAGAGACTACCTCCACGAGAGGCACTGTCTTGCTCGGTAAGGGGATAACAAGTATCAGCAAAACACAGAGCTGGTCTGTGCTCCTCCTTGGTTTCAGAGTTACTGCCTTATATCCCTACTTTCTTAACAAATTACTCCATTGACACTACAAAGCATAGGGCTGAGAGTGAAGGATAATACACAAGAGAGCCCCTAGGCTGCTACTTTGGATTATAAGTATCTAATTTCAGTAATTTAAAGCAAATTCAGTTTTGTCAGAGGCTGCAGTCCAACCTATAAAACTCAGGTCCAGTGAGCATGACAGCGTGCCTTGGAGGAGCAGGGCTCCAGAAGGGAAAACAAACAGCTCCATTCAACTCCTTCAAAGGCCTTTTCTCCTCTAACCATGAAGTTAATACCAACTTTCTTTGATTGTGCATGCTGTAGGAGATTGTGTAGCTTCAGTTACCAGCTTTCTTACACATCTCTTGGTTTTGAGTGTGTTTTTGCACTCATGACAGGGAGACTTCCATAACATAGAGCAGCCAGGGATGAAAAAGAGGGAGGATAACTTAAAACATATCAGTTTTTGTAAAGGGTACTTCATGTCTTCCTGAAAGCATGTGCCTTTCGTACTTGTTCACAGCCATCACACAGCTACCTTGGCTATGTGGAAGGAAAAAGAGCAAACCAAGCCCAGCTCTCCTCTGCACTCTGGCTGATTTGAGGTCACCCCTTTATTTCGGGGGAGCACTTCACATTTCCTGCTGAATTTGTCTCGGCACAACAATAAAGAGCCACCCAGGGGCCCTGAGTAGCAATCAACATATGAATTCCCTCATTTTTAGCTGTAAGTGCTGCAGAAAGCACAGCCTTGGTTGAAACCCCATTTATTAAGGGTTGCAGGCCTCAGAGAGTTTAGATAAATCAGGAATTTGTATGGTCTGAATCGCAGAGCTCACTCTCCCATGCATTTGTGGGGTCAACCAGTTTTAGAAAGCAAATCTTTTCACCAAGTTCCTCTTTGCTCCAGTCAAAGAGGAATTCCCCGAGCCAAAATTTGAAGGATGGTATTTCAAGCTGGATACACGCAGACTGAAAAACCTCCCACTACTTCTTCATTGCTGCTGGAAGTGGGACTTCAGCTAACACCAGGGCTGCTCCACCTGGAAACAAAGAGCAAGATCAGAGCCCTTCTCTGGAAAGCAGAGCTGGGCTGCTTTGTGCTACAGCACTCCTGGCTGTGCACGGAACAAAATATTGCTTATTGACACAAAATAATGCTTGCTTACTGCCTGCACAGAGCTTAGTTCCCAATGGTAGCTTCAAAGAGTCAAAAACAAGGAATTGTTGATTATTACTATTACAGGGCCTTTTTTTTAATTCCGAACAATCATGACCAAATGGTGGTTAATCCTAAAGGCTGTCCAAGAACAACAAATTTGAGCAGTAACTCCAAAGTAATTGCTCAAGCAATAGCTCCTAAACGTCTGTGTGCAGAAAGCTGGCACTTCCCACGTACAGATGGCAACAGAGTTGGGTGGTGTGGACTTCAAGGGCTTTGGAGCCTTCCAAAATGAAGCAGATGGATGGATAGGGAGAATTCCCTTATGGATGGATAAGGAGAACTTTTTTTGGTTGTTTGTTATTATTAAAGGGTATATGCCCTCATCCTGTAGGTCAAAAGATGAACACAAGCTGATTACCAATGGGACCAAGGACAAAGCTTCCTCCACAAGGAGGATCTGAGTAGCAGCCAGGGCTGTTCCCTGTCAAGCTCCTGGTAGAAAAACCAGCCCTCCTTTCCTTTCTCCTTCAAATGCAGAAGGATAGCAAATACCCCCTCAAAAGTACCAGCTCCTTAGCCCTGACCTACCCACTGGCCCACGCACACCAAGTGCTTGCAAACAGGCCTGAAATACCTCACCATGACACTGAATCAGGCTGCTGGGCATGGCAAGCTCACACCGTGCATCAGCTGAGCGGTTGGGAGTTTTAAAGCAGGAGCCAGGGTGCTTTTAATCAAAAAATGCACTAAAACTCATCGATTAACAGCCTCACACTAGGAGCCAGCATGCTTGTGGCTGAGAGGGAGGAGGAAGGTGGGGCATGCCACAGTGATGTAGCACCATAAAAAGTCCATCTGAAGCAGATTGGGGTCATGTCCACCACAAGGCTGCAGCCTGCGCCGCACAGGAGGCATTTTTATGGCACAGCTCTCCCCTAGCACTGATGGGGCCATGTCTGGTCCTCCTGGGTCACAGGTGAAGGGCTGCTTCACTCTGCTGGTGGCAAGGACCAAGGACCTGCACTGATACAGGTCCTAGGGCTGACGCCACATCTCCTTGCCTGGATACTGAGAAAAACATGCTTTAAAAAAAAAAAAAAAAAAAAAAAAAGCCTCCCTCTCTCTATATATTATTCTTAGTTTCTTCATTGCAAGAGTTTCCCAGAGGAAGCTCGTGTGCACCTCCCAGGCATGGGGGCACAGATGCACAGGCAGCACCCAGCTATGGCCAGGTAGGAAAGGAGTGGGACCCCCTGCTTCAACCTGTGTTAATTTTCTCTTTTTGACCCCAAAAAGAGAGCAGGCAAGGTTGTAACTGCCCTGCCTCTTGCAGCAGAATTGTGTCCTGGATGTGAAAATGTTTTGCCGAGGAAAAGGGATGTCCTTCCAGCACCCTCAGTGTATAAATGAGGCAAGGTGACCTCCCAGCCCTGACCTGACCTGAAGAGGGGTGATTGAAAGAGGTTCCCAGCACAAACTTCTCTTCTCTGGCTGTTCCCATCATATCCAGCTCCTCACTCAGATGAGGACTCCCAGCAAAGCATCTCTTGCACTTTTTGGTCACTCCCTGTCCACGATCCCCAAGCTGAGCTGAAGGCCACCACCACCACCAGGTTCCTGAGCTGCTGGTGGGCACCAGCTTGGCACAGCCTCCAGCCACCATGGGATGGTGGCCTCTGCTAGACGAGCATAGTGGCACCCACGGAGAGGTTGGTCACCTCTCAAGCCACCACTGCCACATTCAGAAAGTCAAGGACAGATGTTAAATGGAGCTGAGCCTTTACCTTTCATTTTTGGCCCATTCTGGCCTGGACAGAATGGACTCAGGAGAGCAGCTGGTCATGCTTGGGCAACAACCCCACAACAAGCACTTCCAGCCTTTCTCCATCATCCCATTGAAATGCAAGCCCTGGCTCTGATTCACCAGCCTGGCAACTCCCCAAACTCAGCAGAAAGCTAAACCTAGGTGCAAACCTGGGCTCCGCCACCTCAGCACCTCTCTAATTGCTGAGAAAGAGCAGCAGTGGAAGTAGCAGAATACTAACGAGTTCCAGTAAGGGAAACATTGTGTAAGAGGAAAACAGGGTTAGCGGGAGGACTGATTTGCCAGGTAGGAGGTTTTAATGCCATCAGGGAAGACACCGCCAATCCCTTCATTAACAAGGCCTGTTTAATTGTGCTGCCGTGACCCGATCCCAGAGCAGCCACCCGCTGCCACAAGCCATGGGGCAAAACAACCACCGGCAATGGGGAAACTGAGGCATACTGAGGCAGTCTGCCCTCCCACCAGGCAGGGCCACCTGTGTCACCCCAACACATCCCTGGGAGCTGGCCCTCGGTGGCCTCTCTGGGGATCCCACTAACTCCGTGTCCCACTCGTGCTCAGCCCCACCAGCTACCCTGCCAGAGGAAGGTGGCCGCGTGAGGCTTAGCGCATCAAAAGGCATCAGAAAGGGAAGCATGCTGTTAATTTACTCTGTTAAAGGACAGTGACAAACTGGGGGGGAGGAAGGGTGTTGTCCTTTATCTCCGTCCAGGACACCAAGGGGGAGAGGGGATTTTTCAACACAGGAGCCTTCACAGGGGATTTCCCAGGCATGGGAAAAAGCCTCTGGCTGAGGTCTCTGTGGCTGATGCTATACCAGGAACACAGCGAGAGCCAGGTAAGCACGCTCTGGGCAGAGCCAGGGAATGGTGCACCTGCCTGCGTACACTGTTACCAGCAAATATCTGGGCATTCGGGTAGGAAACTGGCTTTTGTAGCATGGGCAGAGAGAACAGCTTTGGGGACTGCTTGGAGCAAGCTGGGCCTTACAGCTTTCATCCCCCAAAAGGAGTTTCTGAGGTCACAATCCCTGTTTGAGCCCTGCTCCCCTCCAATCCATCCCACGTGCCCAAGTGCTCACCTCGCTCTCTGCACACCAGGGACATGGATCAGGAAAAGTCCTGGGTGAGCTCAGGGGGCCACAGGCAGCCTCACCCAGTCAGCCTGAGGAGCCAGCAGCCCAAAAGGCACTACTGGGGTTCAAGCAGAGCAGCTAGTGAGGAGCAAGCCCCTTTATGGCTTCAGGGTCTTCAGCTGAGGATCTCCACCTGGTCTGGTCAGAACCCCCAAACTGAAACACAGCTGCTTGGCCTCTGCAGCGAGGAAACAGCACAGGCATCAGTCCGAGGGGTTAAGCTGTGCATCTCTGCACAGGGTGCACTTCGAAAAGCAGTCCCATTGCTCATAAACCTGCTTCTCAAAGCAAAAGGCAATAAACAGGGTGTGGGGGTGCCGGCCCAAACCTCCCCTTACATTGCCAGCTGGCCACAATAAGCAGCGTTCCCCCTGGGATGAGACCAGCCCAGCCACATCCAGCACCATCCAGACCTGCAGTACGGACCAGGAGCAACCGAGGCATTTTCACCCCCCAGGAAGATGCAATAGCAAGCCAAACAGTCCTAACACTGCCACTCCTAACCACTTGAGCTGCTCGCCCCACACTGCCCAGGCACCCGCCCTGCAAACCAGCCTGCAGGGCTGGCAGCTGTCCCACTGGCACGGGAGGCTCAGCGGCTCTGCCACCACGTGTACCATGTACCTGGTGGGGTGGGCACACTCTCAGGCAGAAGTCACAGCTCACACAGTGCCCCCAAATCTGTTAGCAAAGGGTTTTGGTGCTATCACCAAAGTTAGCTCCGTTTGCAGTCGCTAAACGCGCTGGGTTTGCTTCTGCGAACTTGATCCGAGATGGGAGAAACATTTAAATTTATATCCACTTGTGCTGGACATCATGTGTGCAGATAAGCATCTTCACAGTCTGCTTCTACCCTGCAAACATGTTGCTGGAGGAAAAAAAAAGGCTCCAGTGATTCTGCATCACCTAGCAATTGAAGTAGATTGAGTGGACTCTAATAAATACACGCCAGGAAAAAAAAATATAAAGAATGTGTGGGAATGCCTATACTTTATCTTAACATTTCTCAGTAAAATAACTTCCTTATGGTGTAATCAGAAATGGAAAGCCAGCACGTAACTAAATTAAGTGCTGTAAACTTTAATAATGGTTAAAATTACCGTTCGATTTATTTTTGTATTGGATGATCTTCAAAGTTGTAGGATGAGGATTGCTGAAACCTTTTAGGGATTTGTTTCTCAAATCAGAATACTTCGGAGAGGCAAACATTGGCTTGAATTTTTACATCTAAAAATCCTTAGCGAAAGGAAATAGATGTCTTTGAAAAAAAAAAAAAAAAAGAGAGAGAGAAACTTTAAAAGTTCCCCTGATAGTTACAGATGGTTTAATCTTTGGAACCTATTATGTGTTCATTTTCCCTTCAGCATTAATTATACATAATTACCACCACTTTACCCATACCCTTTCAAAAACGAAATCTGTTTACATTTTTCGCATATGCTGTATAAATGCACGATTTTTAATGCATTTCTCCGAGAAACGGGGCTCCCACTCACCGCCTGAATGAGCGGAGACCCGGCGCGAAGAAAACTGGTTTTTATTTAAGTTTCTTTAATACAGCTTAATTACTTTTAAACTCTGGAAACAATTAGGTTATCAGCCTTTGAAGTGAGACAGACAACTTGTCGTGCTGGGAGCAGAGCGCTCGCCCCTGGGGGCTGCGGGCGGGGCTGCGCGGAGGGGCCGCCGCTTGCGGCTCCCGGCGGCTGCGGGCAGGGCTCGGGGCAGCGCCGGGCTGCCGAGGGCTGAGGCTCTTCGCACCCTGCAGCCGGCTCCTTTTACCCCCCGCACGAACCACGAGAGTCTTCCCTCTCTTTTTTTTTTTCCTTTTTTTTTTTTTTCCTTTTTTCCATTTTTTTATTTTTTCCTTTTTTTTTTTTTTTTCTTTTCTTTTCTTTTTATTTTTTCTTTATTTAATTTTTATTTATGTATTTTTATGTATTTATTCATTTTCTCTCCCTTTACCCCCCCGCACCTCTGTCAAGTGTCTTCCCGGCGTGCAGGATGGGAGCAGCCCCGGATAGTGGTGCGGCGGCCAACCTTCAGCCCCAGCTCCCGCTGCCGTGCCCCATCGCAAGGGGCATTTCCCCAAGGCCACCGGCTCCTTTTTTATTTTTATTTTTATTTTATTTTATTTTATTTTATTTTATTTTATTTTATTTTATTTTATTTTATTTTATTTTATTTTATTTTATTTACTTCATTTTATTTTACTTCATTTTATTTTTCTTTTTCTACTTTTTTTTTACTTTATTCTATTTTACTTTATTTTACTTCATTTTATTATACTTCATTTTACCTTATTTTATTTTACCTTATTTTACTTTCCTTCTTTTTCCTATTTCAGTGTGATTTCTCCATGGGGCAGCCCTTCTCCCCGGCGCATCGCCTGGGCGCTGCCCTCGGCGGGTGCTCAGAAGGCGAAGGGAAGGGGCAGCCCCCCCGGGCCGGCAGCGGCCCCGCTATTTGCATGGCGTGTTTATAACGTGGTGGAAACCAAGACTGATATTTGTGGTCGGGAGAAGATGACTTTCACCTCTCCGGATCACTCTCTCAAATAAAAAAGAATTGACCAGCTACGGGCGTAAGCATTTATCTCGAGTTTGCGGTCATTATCTTTATTATATGGCCCCGGCAATAAATAAATCCAGGAGTTACCGCCCCACAATAAACCTGCAGTCCGCGGGACACCTCACCATTACTCTCCCAACAACCCGCCGCCTCTTCCCCCTAAATTTCCCTGTCTGCCCACAAGGTTTTCTCCCCCCGCCCGCAGGTGCGGAGCCTCCCCCATCCCTTTTCCTTTTCCACCGCCTCCCACAAAATGCCCCCGCGTGGGCATCCCCCGGGTGGGCATCCCCCCGTGGGCATCCCCAGGCAGCCGTGTCCCCCCCGGCTGCTCCCCATCAGCATCTCCCAGGTGGGTGCCCCCCCCCCAGAGCACCCCCAACTGGGCGCACCCAAAGGTGCGCACCCCCGGGTGGGCACCCCCCGTGGGCGCATCCCCGCGTGGGTTTCCCCTCCGTGGGCGCATCCCCGCAGGTGGCACCTTTTTGGGCGCCCCATAACCATCTCTCCCCGGCTTCCCCCAGCCGAGGGGACCCCTCAGCCCCCAACCACCCCAATTTTTTTTTGGAGGGGGGGCAAGGGAGGGGATCAGCGGCAAAGCTGGGGACGAGCGGAGAAGGGAAGCGCTGCCGCTGCGCCCGCTCCCTGCCTCTCCCTGCCCCTTTCCCCCCCCCCCCACAGCCCCCAGGTAAATGTCCCTGCAATAATATTTATTTACAGTCGCGATGCTGCGCGTATGCTGCTTTTAATTGTATTTTACCAGGGTGATTCCTTCTCGCTTTTAAAACAAGCGGCTCGGAAAAATATTCCCATTTGGGGCGAGGGGTAAAGGAGAGGGAGGTGGGTGGGGGGAGCGTTTTTATTTATACCTTTGACATTTAAAAGAGCATAATTAATTTGTCCTGCTTGCATTAACATTGTTGAGGAAGGTTTCAGAAAGCTAACCAGCAAAGGGAGGGGGGAGGAAAAATAGAAGCTCGCCCAGAAAGCTTAGGATTTTTTTTTTTCCTTTCAGATGTGTAATCAATCATTCGAGTAGGAGGCAGCAAAATTGTAAAGATTCGATAGATTAAAATGCAAATGAAAGGTAGAAAAAGAAACATTAACATGGCAATCAAAGATTTAATAATCGTAAATCACGGTGGGGTTTTTTTGTTGCAGCTGCAGTTTGTGTGTTTTTTATGTTTTAATCATGTTCGTTCTATAAATAAATAATTTCTGAAACGAGACTAATTTTTCACTATTTTAACCGTGGGCTATGGCACTAAATATTATTTTTTTTTAAAAGTATGGAAGTCCAGATTGCAAACTATCAGACCAGGAAAGGGAAGAAATAGCTAAGTTTGATTAGTTCCCATTTCAGATTTCAAGTGCACGTCTTCGCCCCGCTGCCTGGCCGTGACGACTGGTTTACTTTAAAATTGGAATCCTTATAAAGTTTATTTTGAAACGTGACTGTTTGTGTAAAAGCAGACAACTGGCGTTTCTTTACAAGTCCAACGGTAGCGCCAACTCTCATTCCTGGAGGAAATAGAGAAAGATAAAAAAAATATGTATAAAAATAAATAAAAATAAAAAAAAAATCAGGGAGAGAGCAGAACCACCGAGGCTGGGAGCGCGCTGCTGACAGCCCGGAGCCGGGGGGGTGCTGGGCCCTGGGGGGGGGCAGCTGCCCCGGGGGGGTCAGGATTTGCCTGGGGGGGACAGGATCTGCTCGGCCCCGGGGCTGGGGGCGGCTGCGGGGGGTGCCGGGCTTGGGGCGGGCTCAGTATCCCCGGTTTTTGGTGCTATATTGCATATGTGTGGGTTTTTAGAATGATCATTATTATTATTTATTATTATTATAATTTATTTTATTTATTTTGGGGGGTGGGGGCAACCTTTGGGGATTTTCCGCCGGGATACCCGGCCAGGAAAGAAATCTTTTTTTAAGTTTTGGGTGTGCGACGAGGATGGGGGGAAAGGAGTTGGTGGTACTTCGTTGGGCAGCTTCGTGGGGCAGGGTGGGAGCGAAGGGGGGCGGCCTTGGGGGGGACACCCGCGGGCTCTGTGGCTTTAGGGAGCGCTGCTTTCGGGGGGCGAGCGGCGGCGGCCCCTCCGCTTTTGAAAGAAACAGGTAAAAAAAAAAAAAAAAAAAAAAAAAAAAAAGGCGAAAATCACAGCCCCGCAGGTACCGGCCAAAAAGCGTTCATCTGTCCGCTCCTCCCGGGAGGAGGGGGCGGATTTTCCGAGCCCTTTTTCCCCATCCTCTTCATTTTCCAGCCGCCTTAATTTCCCCCGGGGGGGAGCCTAGGGGTTGTTTATTTTTTTTTTTTATTTTTTTTTATTTTTTTCCAGCTCCCTCCTGGGGCCACGGTGCCCCCGGGGCCGGCCCCGCCGGGGGGTGCCGGGCCCCGCACACCGGCTGCGGTCCCGGGACTCCGGTGCCCGCCCGGGGGGGGCCGGGGGGGGCCCGCAGCCCCCCGCAGCCCCTGACCCCGGCATGCACGGCGCGGCTCCATTGATCATCCCGGCCCGCCACCCCCTCCCTTTATGAGATAATGCAATTACAAACATCAATAAGGAGCTGCGAGGGGAATCATTATGCGGTGACAGTGATAAATGACGGTGCAGAAATAGCAGGCTTTTTTTTTTTTTTTTTTTCCTAACAATCCAGGGGCTTTGGGGGCTGAGCACAGTCACCAAGGTAACAGATGACATCCAAAATGGCACCAAAGGAAAAAAAAAAAAAAAAAAAAAGGGAAAAAAAAAAAAAAAAAAAAAAAGAACAGTCTTTCTTTCTCCTTTCACTCTTTCCCCCTGCTCTTCCCAAAGAGTTTCTCGGGGCTCCGGCAGCAGCTGCCGCCCAGGCGCTCCGCTATTTCCAGGGAAGCTCCGCGCACAAAGCGGCCGGGCCCCGGCCCCGCAGCCGCCCCCAGGCGGCCCCGGCCCCGCTCCGGGCTGGGGGCTGCAGCCGGGGGGGGTGGGAGGTTGGGGGTGGCTGTATTTTTGGGGCCACCCCGCAGTTTTTGCACGCTGCGCCGAGCGGAGCGCAACGGAGGCCGGGATTGGAAGCAGGCAGGCAGGAGAGGGGCGAAAAGTGAGGTTTCTTAGCCCAAAAGCAGACATCGTCAACACCCCGCCCTTCTCCGGCAGCCCCTGGGGAGAGGGGTGGCCACTGCAGAAAAACGGGCGAGAAAATAATAAAAAAAAAATCAAAAATCAAAGGAGGGGATAAAGGCTCGCCGGGGGATGCGCAAACTTTGCGCCGGCGCTGCGCGGGCGGCCGCGGAGCCCCCCCCGCGGCACTCTCCCGAGCCCCCAAGAGATGGCAGTCGAAACCGGCTTTCCTCCTCCTCCTCCTCCTTCCTCCACCTCCTCCTCCTCCTCCACCTCCTCCTTCTCCTCCTCCTCCTCCTCCGCCTCCTCCTCCTCCTCCCCCCCCCGGCCATCCCCGCCGCCCCCAGGTCCCCGCGCAGCGCTGCGCGCAGTCCCTCGGGGCGCGCATCCCCACCGCCCCCCAAAAACACTCCCCAAAACCTCCCCCCCCGGGGACCCAGCCGAGCTCCGAGCCGCCGCCGGGCCCCCCCCCCGGCCCCCCCGGCGGCCTCCCCCGGCGCTGTGAAAGGAGGGTAGCTAGGAAACAGCGAGCGGCCCGAAAAGGCGGAATTTCCAACGTGTAAAATGTTCTTAACGGAGCCATTGAGAGAGTGCAATAAGGCGTGAGGGGGAACTAATCTCCCCATTTAAATGTTTGTGGCAATTTTATCTAAATGAATTTTAATGCTAAACGAGGGATAATTCCCTATTTGTAACCCGTTTACTTCTCTTTCCTGTGCCTCTGAAGCTGTCTAACATCATGCGATGAACAATAACAATAAAAATACTGTCAAGGCATATTCTTCATTTTGAATGTGTTATAATTACAGCTGATTAAATGTCTTGGGATATAATAGTGGTTTTAATTTGAAATGTGCCCCCCCCCAAAAAAAATAAAAGTCCCAGGGAGGAAGGTCTGTGCCCCACTTCTGCGGGGAGGAAGGGACGCGTGTGCCCTCGCATGCAAGAGGGCGGTTTGTTTTTGTCTTTCAAGAAACATTAAAAAAACAAAACAAAACAAAAACAGAAAAAAAAAAAAAAAAAAAAAAGGCAAAAAGTAAGCCCCGTTCATTCACTTTTTGGCAGAAAAGTGTCATTATGCCCGGCTCCCAAAGCGGGAGCTGAGATGTGCAGCCTCCTATCGGCCCTTTAAAAGAAAAAAAGGGGGGGCGGAAGAAAACTGAGAGATTTTTTTTTTTTTTTTTTTTTTTTTATCTTTAAAGAGGGGGAAGAGGTGCGAGCTGCGGGGGGAAAGGACCCCACTTTGGGGGCTTCCCTGCCTGCCCCCCCCGGCCTGCTGGGGACCCCCCGGGCCGGGCACTGCCCCTTGGGTGCCCCCAGCCCCACCTGGGTGCAGGATTTTGCCTTTATTACAGTATTTATACATTTTGTTCCTACCTGCAGGAATTCAATTTTAATTGACTGTTTTTTTTTCTTTTTTTTTAATTTCATTTTTAGGAGCTATGACCCTATTTTGAAGGAAAGCCGGGCTCGGGCAGCCCCACCACCCTGCTGGCTGCAGGCTGGGTGGAAGCAGGGGCCAGCAGCCCCCAGCCCCTGGTGACAGCACTGCGCTCGCTCACAAACAGGCACTGCCTGGCCAAGGGTTCCAAAGTTTTGTTTTCCTCCCTTCCTCAGTACGCTCAGATCCAGCAAGAGATGGAATGATGGCTGGAGTATTTAAAACTGCGTGTTAGAACTGCAAATTATTATTATTGTTATTATTATTTGGAGGGGGGTAATACTATTTACAAATTTCTGCCCAATATGCTGAGGAGAGCTAATGCCCTACGGCATTACATTTATTAACAGGCAACAGTTACCATCCTGACAGTTTACAGTGCAAGTTCAGAGTGTCCTTACGCAGCGTAGCTTTTACATTATTTAAATATGAAGCTGATATTTAAATAGCAAATTATAGGTACATCTCTGGAGCTAGATGAGTTTTGTAGCTGCCTGGCTCACAATTTGGGAGGGAATCGCTACAAATACTGAAGTGGGGCAGGAAACAAATTTTGCAAGCAGTGGAGTCACCATGACAAAAAATAATTTGTTTTTATTTTAGATTCAGATTTCATTACTGCACTCAAACTACTACAACTGGGCTTTGAGTTATTATACAATCCAAACTGTTTCAATCAGAAACTCTAAGACTCAGTGTGCAATGATTATTATTAATAATAATTAGCTCCTTGGTTTCTTGATAGAAAAAGGCTATCAACAAGCATTTGTTTAACCACAACAAAAGTATAATTAGCTTATCCCACTTAGTAAATCTGTATGCATGCCAACTCATACCAAACTGCTACTTTTACAAAAAATTGCAATAATACAGATCATTTTTCCAGTCCTTTTTGCACAAAATTTATTTACAATGTATACATAAATGCTCCATGATGGGACTATGGAAAAATGCACACGACTGATGTTTTGCCCAGAAAGAAAGTCAACATATTAAAAATAAATCTTCAGTCCATGTTTCGAGCTGCATAAAACAGGAAGTGATGTACAAGGTGGTGGTTGCTGCATGGGGACAATGATGCTCTGATGTGACAATTAGGCTTCAAATACACTGCCTTTCCGTTTCCATGCTTCCTCCTACCAGTCTCCTTAAGACACTGCCTGCAACAGCTGATTAATCATTGTTGATGACTGCAGTTTTTCCCATCCTTCCCGATTTACATCTGTTCAGGCCAATTCAAATATGGTGAGTAAATGAATTAGACATGCAAATTCACGCCCCAGGCTAGAAAGAGAGAGAGACTGAGAGAAAGGGAGAGAGAGAGAGACAGAGAGAAAGGGAGAGAAAGGGGGAGAGAGAGAGGAGGAGGAGGAGAGGAGAGAGAGAGAGTGTGCATGGCTGAAATCCTAGGATAGAAGAAAGATTCTTCTGCCTGACATAGTTATTTTAATGCTCTAAAAATCCTGCAAATAAGCCCTTTCTGTCATTTGCAGGATAAGTGTAAGGCTTCTTTTCAATGTAAGGAGGCTTCTGGAGGAAGTGAAGAGCTATGGAAACAACACACATAGTGTGGAAAAATTTCACATTTTTTTTAAAAAATCTATAAGAAACAACGTAATATGGATAACAGTATAATAGCATTTTACAATATTTCACTCTTTGTTCTCTTAATGTCTTATATAGGTATTTAGCTTGTCCCCAGAAGTTGACTTCAGTTGGTGTTTTCCTGCTTGTCAGGGTCCCTGTGAAGAATAGGAACGTCCCTTGGTCCAAAGTCGACGCCAAGAACGGAACTCCATAGTCATTGCAGAAAGACAATGTTTGAAATCTACCGCCGCTGCAGACAACGCGGATTCCCTTAAGCTACTGAGCATGAATGTCCATCACTTGTCCACTCACTGCCGGCTCGCCGGTATGAAGCATTGTGGGGCTTGATGCTGACATGGGCATTCCAGGGTGGGGTGGTCCTCCATGCATCATCATCGCTGGGTGGTGAGGGTGTCCAGGAATGTAGGTATGCATGGGGGGGCCATGACGCAGCTGAGCAGGATGGGGGGGCATCTGGGGCGGGGTATAGCTTGGCTGTCCCATGTTCATACCCATTGGACTACCCCGAGACACATAATCCCCTGGCATACTTTGCAGCCCTGCGGAGAGAAAGAGGCGGGGGTGAGTGGCGGGGGGACGGCTTCCGCGTGGGGCGGTGGGCGCTTTGTGCTCCACGTGCCACGGAGATGCTTCCCATCCGAAATCGTGCTGGGGGCAGAGCCGGCCTGCTGATGGCTGATGTCACCCGGGGCGGTGGCACTAAGTGGCAGCAGCCCTGGCCTGGCAAGGGGGAGCCCTTATCAGCAGCTATCTGCTTGGCGCTCGAGCCCCGCTACTCCGAATCTGTCCCAAGAGTTCTCGCCAGTAAGAGACGGGCCGTACAGCGAGCGCATACGTTGCTGAACAAAGGCCTCATATGAAGCTGAAATTGATAGGATTACTAAGGACGATTGTTAAATCAAACCTGTATTTTTAAACACGTGGAAAAAGAAAATCAATGGCAGTTATCAATTAATTCTTTCCCTGCGATCACTTCTGTCTGAAAAAATCAGACGCGCAACTCAGTCAACCTTTCAGTGGTTGGGAGAACAATAAGAAAAATTGGACCTAAAACAATAAAACCTCCTGCTTTCCGTGGGCCTCTGCCTTCTGCTTGGATTGCTATAGCTGATGGGAACTGACAGGTGTATTGTTTCGGAGAGCTATAAGCTCCATAATCATCAAGGGTGAAAGGCATACGCTATTGCTAAGTAGGTTCAATTGGCTTTAGTTCTAAGTAATAGTGCGCCGTGAATGCTCTGAACACCTTGGAATCAGGTCTCAAGGCTCTAGCAATGAATAGCTGCTTAATCTAGCCTAAAGGAACATTTTTGAACTAATGAAAATTGCTTATAAAATATACTGTACTCACAGCTCTTTAATCAAAAAAGATGATAATATTTTTTGTAATAACCTATTAATTTAATTGGTCACGAAGCATAAAATACATCATTTAAATTTAATTGACCCAGAAACTAAGAAACAATATTTAAATTAACTAAGCTAGAAATTTCCATGATGAGGTAATAAGGCTGTTGCATTCCCAAGCTCGGTGGAATGTTTTCACAGCTAATTGTTGAAACTTATTTTTGACTCGCGCCCAGAGAAGACAACTCCGAAACACACTTGGCCTTGGTAACTTCAAACGCTCCCTTAATATAAGCAGAGGCACGACAAAGATGCCCAAATAACTGCTTTTAACTCCAGAAACAAAGCAAGAGAAACAGAATCGTGCATCATTTAAACATGGTATCGGTGCCTCGGTGTTTCAAACTGCTTTACTTTAAAAAAAAAAAAAATGTGTATGTCTTTTCCCCTATAAAAAGACAAGAGCCAAAAAAAAAAAATCTGGGACAGTTTTTCTAGGCTTTCTTCACGAGGCCTGCCACTGAAGATTGCATTAATGATCTCTATTTTTGTATACTGAATAAGTCAAATCCATTTGTCACACTGCAAGTGATGGCATACTTAATTTGGATATAGTCAATTAGCCTGGGCTAAGCTCCATAGCCTGCTGTGCACACCTCTATTTTGTATTCTCTCTTTTTCCTTTGCCACACGTAATCCCATTATGATGGACAGACAAAGAGAAATAAACTTGAAAAAAAATCAAAGTTTCGTTGATCGCCTTCCAAAACGTAACTCGCCCTAAGTGAAGCTGCTGTTTATTTTACCTAAAAGAAGTCTCTGTTTGGCTTTTTGGTGTCTCGCAGGTTAGCGTAGAAATGTAACTCATGCATCAACTGCGGTTAGACAGATTTATGACACTTTGGGGACATGCTCTTTCCTCTCCCTGCACTGCTGCAGACTGCTTACATTTTGCAAATCAGTCTGTTGCCTTGGCGACGGGCTCCCCCACCTCCCGGCTGCTGCTCGTTTCGTCATGTGGTCAGTGCTGTATAATAGCATCGCGCCGCGGCACCCGCGGACAGCACACGCAGGGGCTGCGCGGCCCGGCAAGCTTGGCTTGAGCCAGAGGGAAGGGAAAAGGAACCGAAGGAGCCCAGGCGCGGGACGGAGAGGAATGAACAAGCATGAAGCTATGGGCAGGGAGAACGTTGGGAAATGCACGGAGAAAAAAAAATATCCCTGGAACAAAGTGAGAACAAAGACCCCATTTGTACTTACTTCCCCCTGGCTTTGCCATTGGGTACCTAGGTGAAGGTTACATGTAGTGCCACTGCCCCTCCATGCCCATATTCATGCCCATTCCACTCATAGGTCCTAGAGGGAGATAAAAATCCGAGAAGATGCCAGAGAATGAGCAAAGTCAACAGATAGTGCCGAAAGCCCCCTTTCCACACCGCAGCCTTCCGCAGGGGCGAGGAGCAATTGCGAGGGAGAAGCTCCCCGCTCTCCCTCGACGGTGCTGAAGGCGAGCAGAAGACAGGCGAGGCGAGGCGAGGCGAGGAGGCAGCTGAGACGAGGGTGGAGGACGGCGGCGCGGTGGCAGCGGTCGCCCATCCATGCCCAACACTACCCCGGGGCTTACCTGGCGCTCGGATGCCCATGTGCTGCTGGCCGTCCATCACGAAGCCTCCCATCGGCTGCCCGTCGGGGTTGTAGGGTGTGCCTTGACTTACTGGAAAAGCGCAGAGGGTTTGTTTTTTTTTTTTTTTAACAACGCTCAAAAGGGTTCATGTTGCCTCGCGGCCGCACATATTCCTTGCCCCATGCCTAAGGACCCCAAGGATGACTGCCAGTAGGGACTCAGAACGGAGGAAAAAACCATCTACGGTTCGAATCAGGCGGCTGCACTAACAAGCTCGCGCAGTTTGGGCTTAATTTCCTCCCGTGAGTTTGGAAATAAATGAAGTTGGCCATCAGAAATATCGGGCCGCGATGAGCCCCCGCTCCAGCTGCTGCCGCTGCTGACGTCAATGCCAAGACCTGCATAGGAGCCGGATTTTATGGCCAGAATAGTCACACTGAAATCCCAGTGTGTTAAATTACGCCCGTGTGCTTTTACAAGAGCAGGACCTGAACACGTCCGTGCCAGAGATTTACCTCTAATGGCAAAATAATCAAATGTGCTCGGAGAGAGCACGTCGCCCAAAGGCGTCTTTGACAGCGACGGACGCGGATAGCTGGGCAGGGAGGCTGAGAAAACCAAACGGACCCCGGGTAATGGCAAATACCCACACGGAGCTGCGAGCCGAGATCCCAGGCAGGACTGGCACGTCAAAACTTTGGGTTAAAAAATAAATCCCCCCAAGGGAAAACCCAACCACTCTGGGATCCCAAAAGGCAGATACCGAAAGGAAGAGACGAGAGACAAAAGGACCGTACCCGAGTCCCGCTACCTGAACCGTAGGTTTTAACTGTACATTAAAAGCTGCCTTCAGAAGTGAGCTGCCTTGGGTTATTAAAGCACATAAAGCTCTACCTCATTGAATGTCTTTGAACTTTACTGAGTCCCACAAGCGATTCTGACCCCTTTGCCCTTTTGACAGGTAATAAAGTTTACAGCAATTCCACACCAAGCCATGCACCAGGGAGTGGTCACAGGAGCAGCAAGAGCTGGGGAGGAAAACTCAAAACAAATGCAAAAAAAAAAAGAACAACATTAATTCCGAATGTGCTCAGAAAGTCCGGTCATGGAGCGGATAATTGGGAGTTTCTTCTTTGAATTTCATTTTATTTTTCCCAAAATATTTTCATCGTGTTAAAACTATCAGCTTTGCAATGAGACAAAGCTGGTTTTATTTTAATTGTCAATCGCTCCCAGCATTCATTTCTCATTTATTTACCAGGTAATGGACCTCCCGGTGAATGGCTCGAGGATGGTTTTTGCCTGCGTGACTCGAATACGGTTACTACTGGGGACTTGCCTGCTCGATTGGACTGGTCTATCATGGGCTGAACTATTCTTCTTCTAGCATTAATAAACCTGCAACAAAAAGAGGGAAGCAAACGGTTACGGAGGGGGCGACTTCCAGCCGTCCCCGAGCCCGTGCCCCAACGCGGGGCTCGCAACTGGGCTGTGCGCAGCTTCAGACACAGCCAACCCCGCAACCCCTGGTGACCTCCGAGAGTACAGGCTTGGGGTTTCCGAGCTGATTTATGTTTGCCTGCTTTTACCACAGTCGGACACTTCCATTTCATCTTTTCATGGGGGAATTAGCGGAGTTTTCAGGAAACAATACCAGCAACACTCTTCGCAATTCAGAGCGGAGCACAAAAACCGGGTGGCGACAGAGGGATGCTCGTAAGGGCATCTGCTACCTCCCCCTAATTAGTGACATTTCTGTCTTATGTCCTCCTCCTTTTTCCACCTTTTTTTTTTTTTTTTTTTTTTTTTTTTTTTTTTTATCAAAACCTTCCCCTACCTCTTGCAAACCTAATTCTCTTTTAATGCCCACTATTAAGATAATGAACTGTGATGGCAGAATACCATCAAATGAGGGAACGTCTGGAGTTTTATCACCACTAAGTCACACTGCTGGGGACTTCAGAGCCCTGCATTCCTTGTAGCCATTTCTTGGTGGGTTTTTACCCCCCCCCTCCTCTCTTTATGCAAAGTCGGAGGGGTCAAGGCGAGGTCATAGCTTTACAGTAATTGAATTTATAATCCTGTTTTCTCCAGCTAGGCCTGACCATTTACAGCAAACATCTTGTTAAACTGTAATTACTGGACTACTGAAAATTCCCCACGAACAATGAAAAGCAGATCTTTGGAAATAAAAAAGGTACGGTCGGTTTTAAAAACAGTCCTCTGCAACTGTACTTCTTATGGTGTTTTTTTTTTAGCTCTTCGCCTGGGTCTTGTAATGCCTATTTGGGGAAGGAATACTCAAAAAAAAAAAATTGGAGCAAAACAGAATGAGGGGAAAGATCACAAGTGCCCCCAGTCTCCTCAGTGTGTAGTCCTGGTGGCACAGAAATCAGGAGTCTCAAAAGCATGGCTGGAAACCTGTCCCAGCAGTGCTAGAAGAACTTCTCTTGTGGTTTTGCTAATCAGCAAGCTTAGTTAAAAACCATTTGGAAAAAATCTCCATCGAGATTTAATTACGCTATGGCAAAGCCTCTTAACCAGACTTTACATTCTTTGAAAGAGAGAAATAATAACAAAAACATGTATTCCTCAATATTTACTAGGAAAGGAAGAAGCGTGAGCATGGGTAAAACCACACTACGCTTTGCAAAACGTAGTGCTAAAGTACACAAAGGGATACTTGGAGCTTGGTTTTGTTGCCTTTCCTTGCTGTGGCTTAGCAAGAGCTCTCCTACAGCAGAGATAAAGCCACCGGGACGCTCCCAAAGGAACCGCGGTGCCCACCCCTTCCCTGACACCGGCCAGGATAACCATCACAAAACACCGCACGGGGCTGTTTGTTTTGCCGTCATCAAAGACCAGCAGGGGCAATTTGGGGTTCCTCCTATCTCCCCTTCCTGGCTGCTTCCCATTATGCAAAAGCTCCTGCAAAAATTAATCAAGATGTTGGGCCCTAATCAAGGCTGTCTCGACCAAACGGGCTCAAAATGTTCCACCACACAAAGGCACAAATTCCAGGCGCCGTGCTGGAAACCTTACACCTGAACTAGGTCATGTTTTGTCAGCAACAGTATTGTATCAATTTTTGTACACACTCCCAGTAACAAAAAAACACCCTTCAACTCGGCGAACGGTGTTGCAAATCAGTTTATCATTATCTTGTACAAACCATGAAAATTAGAATCATGTGAGCAGAAGGTTAGACTAATTCTCCTTTCTCATTATAAGCACAGGTGTAGCACAAACACCATGTGAAATAAGCAATTAAAAAAATCTGCTTTTTTCCCCCATTAGCTGCCTTAGCGCCATGACCAATTAGAAAATTGTTTAATATCTGTAATCTGCATTTGCAGAAAGCAATTTTCACAGTAACTCTCCCAAGTAAAACAACAACACAAAACCCTGGTACCCCAGCCATTTCTTTTCGCACGCCTGGCAGGCACTCGCTGTGCTCGCTCCTTCCCCCGAATGCCCCGTTCCCTGGCCCTCTTACTGGGGTGGGTTTGGGGCTGCTCACTGAAACCTTCATTTGCCAAAAGCTTTCCCCCAAACCCAAAAGAAACCCTGAGCAGCCACACAAACATCACAACCTTCCCCTCCAAGTGCTTTCGGGAAGAATGAGGTTCTCCTTCCAATAAACCATGCAGCTGGAATTTGCCAATAATCATCCAAAGATGTGGCTGCAGTAAAACCTCTTTTCACCTGTTTGCCCCATATTATCACTTAGGACGTCTGCTTTAAGAACGTTTTACACACAGGTACTTAATAGTTAGCTTCTTCCTACGCATTCCTATAAGTATTTTTTATAAGTAGCTGATCTGCAAACCAGCCCCGTGTTTGGATGTCTTCAGGGTGAATTCAGACGCAAGAACATTTTCCTTCTGGGCAAAGTAATAAAATGACATTCTTGCTCCTCCCACTAGAAGTCAAACCGAGGTCAGCTCCCCATCCTTGTATCTGTTTAAATAAACTGGTCCAGCTGTTTGTTTCCAGGATGCCCTTTAACCTTCTGTCCCATCCTCCCTGCCTTTGTAACAGAACGCTTTACTTTGCATTATAGTAGACTCCAAACTACTATGCATTAAAAAAAAAAAAAAAAAAGTATTCACTTTCAAGTTTCTTCCTGCATCCCAAACCTGGAATTCATAAGAAGCCATCAGATTAAAACTATTAATGTGTCTTGCCTTGAGACAACACAACGCAGTGCCGTTACATTTATAAATCACATCCGAGAACTCTTTGCAAGCAAAACTGTGAGTTAGCTGTGGCTGCAGAAATCCACGGGCATGGGGACAATTTCTTCGTACTCTCTGTTGCTTTCTTTGTTAGAAGGGTCGTTTTGATTGCTCTTTGAATTTCCAAAGTGCTGTGTTGATGTAACATCAGCAAAACCAGCGGAACAGAAAAGCTAAGAGGAAAACTCTCACTGCCCCTTTTCCTCTACGTTCACATTCACCTATCTTAAGGGAAAGAAACCCTGATTCACTCTAATTTTTAAAAGTTCAGAGGAATCAGGACCTAAAAAAAGCATTCACATATTAAGAGCTACTCATACGCAGTCTTCTCAAAATACAACTAAGCATAAAATTTAAGGTCACGATTAAAACCCCAGCACACTCTTACTCGGGTGAGTAAAGATTCACACAGGCCCAAAGGCTGCATGAAGGGTGTGCTTCCCCCACGCCACTGCTCTATGCACTCTGATGTGGGAGTGCTTGTTGGTTTTTGTTTATTTTCTCCCCAAAGAGCAGAATCAATAGTGGCACAAAGAGAACGACAACTTGTACCCATCTCCCAGCGAACTCTGCAAAACCACATACTCCCAACTTGCTCTTATGCTTTGGCTTGCTTTGTGTTTTGTTTTGTTTTGTTTTTTTCTTTTTTTGCAAGGGGGAGGATCTGACATGGAGGAACCCTTTGAACAGTTGGGCAAACACAGAAGTTTAAAGATGATGGTATTTATTATTATTTTTAAAGTTAACTTTTCCTTGCCCTTTTGGGAACGTGAGATCATGCCTTCCACCGCGTCCCGACAAGCGAGCAAGAAGGAGCTCTTCCACCTGCCTAACCCCCAAGTGAAGATGCAGGAAACCCTCTTTTGTGCCGTTTGCACTTTTCTAGGATGTTTTCTCTTAGCTCTCGTGCCCTGGGTCTGTCCCCAGAGGTCACCGGCAGTCTCTGTCACTGGTCCCACGGGTGAGAGCCAGCCCCGGACCCGCGATGCCGCGATCCGCCGCTGCACTCTGACCTTCAGCTTGGCCGCCCTCGTCGCGACGCACAAGTTTTGTTTCTTCTCAGCGAGGGGCGGCATGGCTGGTGATGACAAAAGACTATTTTATTTGGAAATTGCCTACAATAATAGCAGCCAGAGAGCGGGTATTTTTGTAGGGTCACAAAACCCTCCGAAAGGCGCAGCTCGCAGGGCTCAGGTTACAGCCCCGGTGACATTTTCTGCATAGATCTGTTCTTTCTCCCTTCCCCTTGTATTTCAGTTCTGTTTAGTGAATAAAACAAGGCCTTCCTTCGCTGTCATGAATTTCCAAAGTTACTCTTGCTCAGGAATTGACATAGTGATTGTGGGGGCTTCCAATTTGCAGTGTTTGAATTAAATTTCCCAGCGCGAGCTGTCTGAAAGCCGATGCTGAGACTCAGTGCTATGCTGTATTTTCCTTTCCCCCAGCCCTGAAGGATGAGGACAGCTTCACACCAGGACTGACTTCTGATACCTGGAATTGCAGGCTGCTCCTTGTCAATATTGTCCCAACACACTGGGTGCGACTGCAAGCCAGGAGTCTGTGGATCAGCAACAATGCCAACAAGTTCCCCCAAATCCCTCTGCCTCATTTTATCTTCGAGCTCCTTCTAACAAACCAGGTTTAAAGACTTCAGGAAAGCCCATAATACCTACAAACACCATTACTAAAACGTCTCATCCCTCTGAAAAAAACAAAAAACAGCATCCCTCTTAACAACAAGCAAATCAACATTTTTATAAGAGATGCCGAAAGAATCGAAGACCTTCAATCTCACAAATAATTCACTTGTAAAACCAGCCATGGTCTTTTTTACATACCGGGATCCTTCATTTATACCCCAATGAAACAACTTTCTCTATTCAGCACTTAATTCCTCAATGCTTAACAGGTTTATCTCTAATAAAAACAATTTAAATGGAAGTGTGCTATAAACTGGGATTATTACACTCCAGTAACTGCATTATTCCTTACTTTAATGTATTTTCTTTTTTTTTTTTCCTTGGGTATTTGTTTTCCAGAGATTTTTTTAAGTAATCAGTTAAAGGAAAAAAAAAAAAAAAAAAAAAACAGAAATGATTTCACAGAATACTTTCAAATGTTTAAAAACAGCCTTAAAAATAAAAAGCTCCCTCTGTAATTATGAACAGAAAAAATAACTGCAGACTTTTGAATGGTAATCACATCTCCCCATTCCTAAAATGAGAAATAAATGTTAAGAGTGCTTACTGCCGTTATTAGAAAGTTTTGATCCTGAAGTCAGTTAGTGAGCTTAATGACCCATAACTACCAGTCATTAGCAATCCATGCTCTCTGTACTCCCTTTATTTGTTAAGAAAAAAAAAAAAAAGAATCCAAGACACTCAAGAAACTTTGTTCAATTTAAAGTCAGACCTTATGAAGTCATGTTTGGCAACTTTTCTTGGTTTCTCCTCCTCCTCCTCCTCCTCTGAAATGAAGACAGTTCAGGACTGCAATACATCATTTACAACACTAAATGGAGGTAGGGAGGGAAGAGAGTACATGGGCTGCTAACCACCCACTCCAGAGACGTAATAGTAGAGTTGACTCCAAAGGCAGCGGGTCTATCCATCAGGAGGAGCAGGAAGGTCTCCTGAAAGCTCTCCTCTTCCTCCCTCCTCTGCTGGCAGCACCAGCCCCAGCGCCTGCATATAGGGCTGGGGGTGTCGCAAGACAATATTGAAGAGCGAACAAATAAAATACTATGCAAAACGAGTGATGAAAAACCACTAATTAGCTGACAAATTTGATGTAAAGCACTAATGAAAGCCACGTGTGGTTCTGCAATTTAGTTTTAAAAATAGCTTCTGACTTCAAGCATTACTATGTGACCCCACCGATGTATTCATGTTGTGCATTCAGAAAAGTTGCTTTAAAGCAGGAGAGTGCTATTGAATCTCTCGCAAGCCAGCCCTGCTAATGTACCGAGCATATCAAGTGCAAAAATAGAAAGCAGGGAGATGGGATCAGGTATGTGCTTCTTGTACGAGGGCTGGCTATGCCCTACATTCAGCCAGCCCAATGTGCCAGCTCTGCCCTTGGCTGCATCCCGTGCTTGATGTCCTCCAAATCCTTTAAAATCCCTTCCCCTCCTGCCGCACACCCTGGTTTCTTCTCAAACCACCGTGGGACACATCCTGCCTCCAGACAAGCAGGTTGGGCTCCGGGGAGCCACAAGGCGAGGGTGCCCTGCCACCAGCCCTGTGGGGCACCATGCAGCTCTGGTGACCACCTCAGGGCAGCAGTGAGCCCAGCGGTGGCTCGTGCTCCCCATGCAAAAGGGATGGCTAATGGCTTTCCATCAAGGCACATCCTTGAGCTCCTGGCCCTGCTCTCCCCTCGGCCCAAACGTTCCCCTAACCCCATCTCCACATAGGGCTGGCGGCTGCTGGATCAGTCTTTCTAGAAGAAAGCTGGGCAGGAAACGCTCTTCCTGTCTTGCAAAATTGTTCCTGTTCCCCAGCAGGATGGAGCTAAAGCTTATTTGTATTTCTTTAGTTAGTTCTGAATGCAAAACAAGGGAGGGACTCGCTAGGGATGGGTGAAGAGCCAATGTGCCCGGGGTAGGGCTCCCTGGAGCTGCACCTCCCTGCTCTGCCCATCTCCAGGGCCTCCCACATCACAGCCGAGCGCTCCAAAGCCCAGGCTGCCGCTGGCCTTTCCGCTCTGCTCTCCTCTTTCTCCTCCTCCTGTCCACAAATGCCATTCTGCCTTCAAATAAAAAAGCCCTGCCGAGATGAAAACTCTCCGGTGACGAGCCGGGTCCAGCTTCCATGCTTCTCCCCGCCGGTGCCATGGAGCCCCAGCAGATGCAGCGCTGCCGGCCTCGGCTGCGCTGGGGGGGCCCGCAGCAAAGCTCATTCCCTGACACCGCAATTCCCTCGTGGTGCAAAGCAGATGTAAACTCGCCCTCAGCAGCCAGATGATGTAAGGGGAAATCTTTAAATGGCAAAGTGCCAGCAGAGCTGACCTCCTGTCTCTTCCCTACTCCCAAATCCCAGTGCAGCTGTACTCTGTTGATCTCCGTGTGCCACAATTAGCCTTTAAGGAATATGGCAAGGATTCATCTAGCAGAGCACTGCTAAAGCTGCTCTAACTCATGCCCGGGACAGTGTTGGCCCAGCACAGCGCTGCAACTGGGTACGCGACACACTGTCAGCCAAAATCTTGCTTCCCCCAAAAACACTCACTCCGTGCAAGGACGGATGCTGTGCAGGCACAGGAAAATTTGTGGTCCCTTTTCCACTGCAGGCTCTAAGGGTGGTTAATCTCAGTGCCATGCAGTGCACTGGAGGGTGGTCTGAACCTCAGTTTTCCATCTGAACTTTCAGGAGAGCCCACACGACCGGACTCCGTAACGCAGGGCCAACTCTGGTGCACACACCACAGGCAGTGCACACCAGCAGCAGATCGCTGCAAACCAACAGCCAGGGTCCTACTCGGCAGCAGGGATTTCCCTGGGAACAGGCCAGAACCGACAGCAAACAACTTGCCATTGCTTTGCAAACACTCCTCTCCCTCTGCAATTTCCCTTTCCTCTGCTGATTCAACAGCATCCCTTATTTAAGCCACTGTTATGTTTGCGAGTGGTGCCCACATGATCTCCGGGCTTGCTCCTGCCACACAAGGGCTCTAAACACAGCGGGACCTCCTTCAAGGCCTAAGGTTCTCATCCATCAGCTGGGAGCTTCATCCAGCCACCTTTCCTCCCCGTTCACCCCGATGTATCCCAGGTACGGCCTTAGGGCTGGAGGCCGTGCCTGCTCCTCCAGGCCCAAGCAGCAACCCCACACCAGTTCCTCCCAGCCTGTGAGGCACGGAGAAGCAACCAAAGGGTCACCAACCCAAAAGCTCCCTGAAGAGGAGAAGACACACTGAACCTCTCCGTGGGACCCGTGGTTCGCACGTGGAATAGGCCTTGGCATCGCTCTGGCCTATACCTTGAGAAAGCAGCTCGGGGCAGATGAGGGAAGCTCTGATTCCTGTGGTCGGGCCCTCCCCACCGCGGCTGAGACAACAAACACGAGCGCGTTGGTGTATGCTCTGTGATGTGGGCACCTGCGGAACTGGTTTGAAATATTTTTTTATATATATATATTTTTTGGGGCTGAAACCACAGAAGACAACTCTGAATCATGGCCAACCTGAAAAACAACAACACGCTTCTTGAGGATGAACTCCCCGCCCCAAGCCATCCTACGTCAAAATGTTGTTGTCCAACCACTACTAATAACCTACTTGGTAATCTACTTTACCTAAACATAATTTCCCATTAAGTGAAGTAATTCATTTTACTTATAATCCTCCTCATGATGGCATTTTATTCGGGGAAGGAGAAAAGACATCCTCGGAAAGCAATGAAAACAAAACACGCACGGGGAGGTCAGAGGAATGTCAAAGATAAAAGGAATTTGTAAGACCGTGGGATGTACAAAGCTCAGCCCCCCAGACGGGATAAAACAAGGAGTATAAACCACCTTTATAAACCTAGGAGGAGTCGGACATCTCTTGGATAAGCCTGAATAAAAAAGGAGCAATTGATACCGCACTTTATCATCAGCCAAAAAGCCACAAGGACTACGGTGCCTGGGCAGAAAAACAAATAATAACCCATGAAACTGTTACATGACCTAGATTTCGTTGAGGACTGGGGAAGTAATACATTATATTTTTTTTTTTTTCTGCAGCATCTGCTGCCGTTTCTTTTCTTTTCTTTGAAAAAGTGAAATAAAACACAGAAGCCTCGTTAGCTCTAATGCTGGTATAGCCGGCCATACATCATTTACCCTGCATCATTTAAGGGCAGACAGGGCAAAACGCACACCCTCCGAAGCACTTCCTCTCCCCGAGCCTCTGGCTGTGTTTCATTTTTGAGAAGAGAAAATTGTTTTATCCAACGAGGAGGCAACATTTGCCCCATTTTTAATATTTCAGGCTGACTTTTTAACCACTCAAAAATGCGGTTTGTTTTATGCAGGTGCAGCCTGAAGCTAGCTCATGATGTAAGTGAGAGAGAGGGTCTCTGAGGGCACCTTTCCCAGCGTGCTGGCGTTTCACTTTGCCGTGGTTAATCGCTGCACACCAATCTCAGCAACTGTTGACACAAAATAGGTGGAGATCAGGTCTGTGCAAGCACAGAATACCAGAAAGGCAAACTATATGTAAACACACTTCAGATAGATTTGACAAGAATAGAGCAAAACCTGACTTGCAAAGAAATGACAAACAATTACTCTCCCCTTCTTTCTGCCTCTCTCCGTATTTTTTATTTATTTATTTATTTTTGGATATCGAGGCTGCCTATTTGGATATCGAGCCTGCCTATCGGGGACCTATTTACAGAAGGCAGCACGGAGCCCTCCCCTTGATTGCAACGCAGCACTTTCACAATACAATAGCGCCCTGGATGTTTTGCCAGGCTCAACTCTTGTTTTCAGGCAGTGCACACCTGAGTTTCAGCCTTTTAAGAAGCAGCTAACAAAGACTTCTGACCCCTACCCTGATCCTGCCCTGCAAAGCCAGGGCAGGAGTGGAGAAAAGAGCAACCGGAGAATGTTTGAACAGTGCCTTTTAATCTTATCTTCGTGACACCTGACAGCACATTTGTTACAGAATATTAATGCACCGACTAAAAAGTTTGTCAGGTACAAAACCACCGTGGCAGAGGATGGAAAGCCCAAGGGAAAATATGAGTTTTGCTGCATGTTAACTCCTAAAGCACCGAGCACCTCCAGCTCCTCTGCCAGCAGGTAAACAGCGCTGGCAACGTGCAGCACCCTGCCATGGGAACTGACCTTTCTCTCTCTCTCACGAGAAGCATCTGTGCTGCCATGCACTTGCAACTGTTTCCAACACCATTTATTTTATTCACTGAATGCTCACGCTGCTGCTAATTACTAAGCTCGTGCAAAATGACTCCATGTCTGCTGCTGAAATAAATGGCATTTCATCCGCTGGTTTTTCCCATCCCAGACCGAGGGCCCATCAGGTCAACGCTCAGGGGATGCGTGGTCCCCTGGCTCTCTGGGACAGCATGACCATGGTTTTGGGGCAGCTTAAGCCTCCTTCCAGCTGGGGCAGGTGCAGGCTGTAGGGCTGGAGTGAGCAACAAGCCCAGGGACCTGGGCTGAGCGCTGTTCCCCTGCTCGAGCTGAAGTCCTGGATGACAAGGGGAGCGTTTCCCCCTAAACTCTTTTTATCTCCCTCCTCCAAGCATCTGCCCCTTGGGAAGAACACATGCCTTTTGTGCCCAAACTGTGTCCCTGCTCCTTAAACCTGCCCATTAAAACAACTCCCTGCGTATTTACACCACTGCATCACACTTTTAAATGGCTTTTCCGAACCAAAACACACTGACAAACCCAGTGTGCTTCTAAAACCCGGTGATACGACAGTACCTGATGGCTCTGAATCCACAGCTCTTCCCCCTGCAAGCTATTTGCTCAGCTTTTCTAATAATACCTTGCTTGTCTGGCAGCTCTCCAGGGCTGTCTAAGGCAATATGCAAGCTAAACATTTTTCGTCTGATTTCAATATTTTCTTATGAGTAACTATACAGTATTTTACCTAGCGAGTATTCCTGATTGCTGTAATTTAAGAACAGAGAAATAGACTACAGATGTAATATTATTATTACAATTGGCATTCAAGGTGAAAGGCATAACAATTAGCTAAGACTTAGTGAAAACATAAATGTAAAAATCTGCTTTAAAAGCCCAGCACATGGTATGTTTAGAACAGCTAATTTACCGCACATATTCCGAATTGCTCAAATGGTACAACAATTCACCCAGCAAGATACTTTTTAAACGTTTTTCTTGGGGTTTTGTATGTTTTTGGGGGGAGGTGGGGAGGTATAGGGTATGATTTTCACATTGCAAACACCTAATGTCTTATTTTTCTTCAGAATAACAAACTGTATGTGTTCTTTAAACCTGGAAAATAGATTCTTTCTTACTTCTATTCTTCTGGGCTTTGTATGCATTCCCATTAAAGAAGCAGTGTTTAAATGGCATCTGTAAACATATTCTTGAATTACAGAAAGAAGAAAAGTAGAATAGTTTCCAAAATCTGACGGTCTCTGATTAATTTTGCATTGCTGAAGTTGAGAGGATAATTTGTGAATGTTTTAACATTTACAAGTAAATAAGTACTTGCATTTACTGTATCTGATTACTGAGAAAAGTATTTGTTATGTTATTACACAGATTCAAATTGCATCTTGACCTTTTCTCGTTTAATCTGTTTACTGCAACAAAAGCAGTAATAGATAAATCTGAAAACAAGCGTGTATTTTACCCACCTCTAACTAAAGATCCCCGTGTGTGGCACGCTCTGCAATGCAGCAGAGCAAATGCCTTGCCTGTTTATTGTATCCTGCGATTTGGTAGGCAGTGGGGGGTGAAAATCCACCCCTGCATATAGGACCGGCACCTGCTTTTGCTGTGCTCCCTCCTTCAGGCCTCCTCCCCCTCTTACACCCTAAAAATAGTGCTTAAGTGGGACTAAAGTGGCGCGCTGGTCATGTGCTGGCCTTTTGCTCGGGGTGAGTTTCACCCTCGGCGAGGGAATTAAGCAAAGCTGATGTCTGCACTAAATGCCCAGCCCCAACCGAGTCTGGTCACCCCCTCAAGGGGCTGCAATGGAGCTCGGCCACGTGCACATGGGAATCACGGGGCAACAGCAGCCTGTGGATTTGGGGTGTCTGGGGTGTGATCTGGATGCGCCAAGCCCCAGGAACAGTGAGATAAATAGGACTTCTTTCCAAAAGATGGTGGGGCGGAGAGCCATGCGGCTGCTCCTCCTTCCTCTGCATCTCTCCCAGCCTGCGTTGGATTTTTCATCTTTTATTTTTATTTTTATTGAATTTCTTCCTTATAAAGTTTCAACAAAAATAACTTGAGCTGTCTCCAAGAATGAGATTAGGGAAATTTGCATTATTTGATCATTTTTTCCAGTGTATTTGGTTGGTTTGTTGTGTTTAGTTTTTTGGTATTTTTTTTGCAAGCCTAGGAAATTATACACAAAAATGACATTTAAAGAAGCCAAGGTCATAAAATCAAGGAGTCAAGAGGTAGGAAACTGTATTGCTAGAGCTGCTTGCATCCTATTCCTTAATCCACTTTATAGGCAAGCAGTACGGTCACCGGCTCACGGTATGATTTTTTATAGAGCCCAAAGCCTCAGCCACCACAATGACGGTTATGTTACGAGAACAAATCACTATCATGTAGAAAAATTGATCTCTACAGGAAATAAACGTCGTCAAAGTTGAGTGAATAAGGCAGCGAATGGCAAGAAAATAAAAGCTCCTGGCTGGAGCAGCTGAACGCAGCTCTGGAGGACGGGATTTTTAGCTGCTGCCTTGAACTGCTTGGGAGCTGCTGAGTAAATCATCAAAACCTAACTTTTCACCAGCAGTTACCAACTCCTTGTGCCTCTCCTCTGTGCCCAGCACTGGAGCTTGGAAATGTTAGATGCCAAGACACTAAAAACTTGGAGTTTCCATGAACTCGGAGATTGTTGGGCCTCCGAATGTGGATAACGTGCCATCATTCTGAGTCAGCTCAGTCCCAACCCGACCCCAAACCAGTGGATGGGCTGGATGAACCTCCTGCAGGCTCAGTTCCTCACCTGCAAACCACAATACTATGCTCCCTCTTTGCAGGGGAACTGTAAATATATCGTGCACATGTGTGCATATACAGGTAAGTGGAGGTAGTGGAGAACCTGGGTATTACAGTGGTGAGCGCTACAGGAAAGCCCATCAGGAATTATTAATTCCATCTTCAAGCACGGTTTGAATACGGCTCAACAAATGAAGCGCTGACGAATGAGGGTAAGATAAAATATTGACTAGCTGCTCCATCATTGTCTGGTCTGTGCCCTAGATAACACAAGGGCGTTTTGGAAAAAGCAGAATGGAAACACCTAATAAAAGGCTGGCACTCCCTCGCTTTGGAGATTTAAGAATTTGTAAACTTCATCTATATATATTTATAAAGATAATTTTAATGCGGTTGCATGCATTCTATGTAGAGAGAGAGTCACATATAGATACGTAAACATAGAGAGATACATAAGGGCATTATTATACAAATACACAGACCTTTACCTGTGTATTCCTAGGCTTTCATAAAGCAGAACCAAGCACCTGACACCTAATACAGCCCTTGATGAGAATTGACCTCTCTCCTTAGAGTGCCATGAGTAATTATTTGCCATTAGTTCTTAACAGGACGAGGTTCAGCTGGGATGCAGTAAACAAGAAAACCGTATAGATTGTTCAATATAGCCTGGCTGGCTCTCAGCTGAGGTAATAAGTGATTGTATCACACCTCCTGGATATTTCAGTCACCGAGCGGTGGCTTTTATCACAGGGGAGAAGCACCTTATTAACCTGCACTTCGTCAGGTCCCTTACATGTCCATATATGCAACGCTGTCAAGACTACCCAAGTTGCTCCTTCCAGCTCACGTTGTGGTACTCCAAACCCCAAAGTGCTGCGGGGTTAAACGACTAGCAAGGTGAGGACCTGACCAGTTCATTTAGACTGACGAGGTATCGAACTTGGCTACCTCCCTACCTGCAAGAGTTTTTGCAACACGGTAAAGGCTTCCTGCTTCCCACGGTGCAAATACCCAACTGTGGCACAACGATGGTCCTAAGGGGCAACACTGCTGATTTGCAGGCAGAATTGTTACTAAAAAAAAAAAAGGAATATGGAGGGGGGAAATCCTCCACATGGGTTATTAAAAAAAAAAAATCCAACTTACACACAAGAAAAAGGGTCGAGTTAAAACTGTGGTATTTTTGAAGACATGCGCCCTACCACTGGTAGGTTTTATGGCACGTCTCACATCATCACCCCATTCCTGTGACTCCTCCACCATCAATAGGAGTTGTGTGCATCAAGCCGGGGAGCCCGAACACCGGGCAGGCCGTATGTGAAAAGCACCATTTTTTCGTTACGGCCGAGAACTGAAGTATGCAACTAGCACATACTGTAAAGGCATTCAAAATATGACAAAAAAATTGTTCAAATGCTTTCAATCTGCAGAAAACAAATGCTCTCTTCACTGACTTCTCTGTGGCAAACTTATAATTCTATCCAGAAAATCCAGCATTCCCAGTCTGGGCTAACGACCATGCTACCAGACATGAGTTTATGTTTTTCATGCACATTTCATGTATTCCCACATGCTGTGTTGCTGCCAATAATTTATGACTGATCTGCACCCAGCCTGCCCTTCAGCATTTTATTTAATCTCTGCAACAGTGATTTACAATGACTCATCATTAATACAAAAATGTACATGTGTGTTAACAAGTTGGGAAGAATCTAAGGAGGAAGGCGAAATTTTTTGAAAGTTGTGGCTGAATGACTTATGAGCCCGCAGAAGAAAGGCGAAGCTAAACCAGAAACGATACGTTCGCTCTTCCCCGCAGCAAACAATTTGGGCAAAAAGAACTGGTTCTCATGCACGCCGCGTTACACAGAAATGTATTTTTCAGGGAAAGGCTGGGAGAGGGTTGCCCGCGCCCCCAGAACCGAGGAGCTGTTGCTCACCCCATGGCCAGCTGCTTCCTGTGTGTTTGTGCAACCTGCACACTCAGCCACGGCCCCACAGCCCCCTTGCTCTTCTGCACCCACCACAAACAGCTGGATTACTACACCCTTGCATCTCCATCCACCACGTGTGACTGAAAAAGCCCTGACCGGCTCTACAGTGTTAAATCTTGTGGGGCTGGGGAGGAAAGGGGAATTCTCTCAATAATTTATACAATTGTAACGCCACGGCAGAATTACCAAACGAGCTCAAGCAGAGGAAGCCTGCCCTACATCCACAAGACTTCAGTTATAATGTATTTTGACCTACTTTTTTTTTTTTTTTCCTTTCCTTGCACATAAGGAACTTATAAAAACACATCTGACACAAAGCCAAAGTAAAACTCAAATCCAAGGCAGGATGGGTACTAAAAACCACCCTGGAAAGTCACATGGGACAAATCCCACCAGCACTAGTTCAAAGCATCCCATGCTCATCATTTGGAAAATCTTTGATGGACCATCCCAAACTGACTCATATGCCCAAGCTGAATCCTGTGCTCAGGCCAGCCCCCCTGCCTGTCCCTTTTCCTGTGCTGTTACTGTCTGAATCTGCTCCCACCTTCACCCACAGCCTCCAGCCTTCAATGCTCACCCAACATGCAGCTCCAGCTGGAAGCCGATCCATGTCCTTGCCTGAGCTGCTTCAGCCTCCCTGTATCACCCAGGGGAGTTGTGCTTCCAGCTTACCATTAAACAGGACGCCTGACATACACGGACGGCCCCTACACCGACCACACCACCTCTCTTTCAACCACAGAAATGAGGGTATCAGCTGGACAAAACCTGGAGAATATAGAGCTGAAACAAACACTAGTTTTTCCTGGCTTGAGCCAAAATACTGCAGTTTGCGTTTACTTGTAACGTGTATTTTATGTTTAGTGCCTTTTATTCCTCCATTTTAAAGTATCTTGGAAGCCTACTTCACATGTACTAAGTATTTGGTATTTCCCTTTATTCGGTGTCTTAAAGGGCTTCAAAAAATTGATCTCCCAGGGCTGCTGTGGGGTCACAGAAATTGATAACCCTTACAAGCTATGCTTATGTGAGCCCGCCTGCGTCTCCCAGATAGTGCACTTTGTAAATTAATCCTCCAAAGGCAAATATATTGTAAGTAGCTTGTTATCTCTAAAGTACTAAATTGAAGAATACATGGGATTATATTGACAGAAATTACATTTTCTGTAATGGGGTTTAATATATCTGAAATCTCTCCCATAGGCTCCCACTCTCTCTAACACAGGAGGGTTTGTTAATGTAGGTGCAATGGACATCAAGACCAAATTTATTCACCAAAATGGATTAGGCCATGTAATCAGACCTTCAGTAATATTAATCTCTGACACTTATTGAACGGAAAAAAAATACTTTTGTCTGCAAACTGGCATTCCTCCCTCCCTTTTCCCCAGCAGGCTCGCCGTTCGCCTTGGCCATTTTCTGGGTATTACTTCAAAGAGGATAAGGTTTCCCATCATAAACACTAATCTAAAAATATTAGGACAATTAATTAGATACACTTAGTTTTACAAGGTATTAGATTGCAATACACTTCAAATATGACACTAGCTCAGGGACAGTGGGAGAAACCTGCATTTCGATGCAGGAACAAAAGGTAATAAATCAAACATTTTTAACGGGTTTGCTGTTGTGTCTTCACACTTAAATCACAGGTAATTTTCACCGGGGGCCTTCACCACATCTCCAAAAGTTAGCAACTCAAAATCCACTGCACAAACAGCACAGATCCCAATTTCCTTAAAACAATCACTACTACAGCAAGTCAGGGGCTCCAGCAAGCCTCAGCCAGAATAAATAAATACACTTGCTCCACACAGTCCTTCAGCAGGAAAAAGACAGATTGTCCTCAACGTTTGTTCAAGCTTTCAAAAACTGAACGTTTTAAACAAACCAATAAATGGATATAACGATGTCAAGTCAAAAAGAAAACCCCACCAACAGCATTAAATAAAGCATGACAGCAGCACAAAATAACAATACAGTCTGCAGAAACGGGGCCCAGTGCCCATTTTTTCACCCAACTTCTCAATGACAAAGTTCTCCAAATGGATGTGGCCCTCTATTGAAGAGGACACATCCTCAGCCAGAAAGGAGGACTGGTACCCAGATGCAAACCCACTGAAATTGCTGAGAAAGCGATGGGCAAGTAAAAACTGCTAGTTTTCTGCAGCGGAAAACCTCGTAGCTCCCATCATGGAAACCATTCGCCCGTCTCTACCACTTTTGCATCGATAAACTGCTGGGGGAAGCAGACAAGGCAAGGTGTGTCCTCAGAAATGCAAAGCGTTAGCCGGAGGGTGCCAGCAGCCGTATAGAAACACTAAGGAAAATTACTTACCAATTGTTCACTTGAAGTATAGTGAGCCCTGTGTCTTGTGCCAACTGCTTTTTCTGTTCTTCTGAAGGGTAAGGGTGCTATAAGACACCAAAATAAATATATGCATTTAAAACAATGTATTTTTTTTTGCCTAGTTTTTTATTAAAACAAAACAATAAAACAAAACAACAAAATAAAAAGCAATAAAAAAAAAAGAAAGAAAAAAAAACAGACGCATGACATCTATTATTGAAAGGTGAAAATGCTGAGGTGTGTCACTCTTTTATAATTATTAATGGGCTACTACATCACTTAATTAATGGCAGTAAAAGACAAGCCAATTATAAAGATTAGTGAAGTGGAAAAATAACTACTTAGGATACTGGCAGTACCTTCATACTCGAGAAGGATATTTGTTGCATTAGCTGGAAGTTTTTACACTTGTCTCAAATGAGTGATTAGACTCAAATCACAATTCTTTTTTTTCCTGCATTTCACAAAACAATGAAGAATGAGATATAGCACTTCACTAGAAAACTAAAAATGAACTGATGATTTTTGAGATAGCGAAGACAAATCTCGCCAGTGCCCCAAAATAATTTGCAAATAAGATCAGCATCCTGAACATAAACAAACGCCTGCATTTTGAACACAGGCCAACACAAGGTCAGCGATCAGCACATTTTTGCCTGACATTAACATAGCTGTGCTGCACTAATCCTAAGAGACAGAAAATAAATACTGGTTTAATTGAAGATAATGTTAAAATTAAATCATAAGTTAAGTTTCTTGTGAGAACTTGATTGCTTTCTCAGAAAACTCACTTCTGCATGAATACAGATTGCTTAATAAATCACCAGCAAGAACCACATCCAAGTTCGAATTTAGAAACGACATTAGCAATATCATTTCTATCCTTCCCCTCCATGTAAAAACGTCACTGTCTCGCAAGGAAATGGCCAAACATTACAAACGTAGCAATCCCCAGGAGAAACCCTGCTCTGGCTCACAAGTCAGAAGGCTCCTAACTTGGACGTGCAAGTGTCAGCGCACACTGACTCCAGATCTGGGCCGCTGCGAGGCACTTCATAACATTTCAGTAAGATCGCTTGATAAAACTGTTTAGACCTACCCAAACATTGCATTTAACAGTTGTTTGTCAGAAAGCATTTGCTGTTATACACACATCCGTTTTTTCCCAAATAGTCCCATATTATTTGGACGTATTCTTCAGCATAATATTACAGGAGATGTAAACTGAAACCTTGTAAAGTGTAAGAATTTAAAACCTCATAAAAGTCAGCGATCTTATTGGGACCGTAACTATTTAGCAGCTTTTATATGCTCTTGTAAACAGCTTAATCTGACATCTAATGGCTCCGTTGCAGGGCTGAATTGCCTCACTCCACCAAATATGGATTTTTGCTGTAGCATCCTATTGCCCAATGTGCCCATTTCAAAGCCCACTGCCATGGCCATCAGCTCCAGAAGACACGCTTACCCTGCCAAACGTGGCAGGGAACTTTCCATTCTTCCACAAACACAGTTCTTGACAGTAAGCCCACAGATAACCTGCACATCTGTAAACAACCCGCTCTACTTTGTGCACGTTCACTTCTTTTTATGGGTGATTTGCATTTTACACATGCTGAAGTCCAGTATGAATTTTAGAGTCTGCCTTATACACGTGTTCATCCCCAACAAAGTCATATTTGACTTACATCCATCTATCTGAACATAACATTTTGCTTCTCTTCAAAGAAAAAAAAAACTACAGAGACATTTTGCAACATTTTCATCTTTATAGCTTGCTTCCCATTTCATTTCTTTGCTATCAAGCGAGGACAAAATTATACTTTTTTTTTTCTTATTTCACTTTGCCACCTTACATGTGATCTAATTTTAAGTAATTGAACAAACTGTGTCTAATTTCATGCAGCAAGCAATAATTACTAGACAGCCTCTAGCTATTGGAATTGAGAACTCTGTCTCCATTAAGCAATTTTCAGTTGTTCTGGACTTTTTTCCAAATAGACAAGACTGGATAAAATTAGCCATCAGAATAATACAGTCACTGTAAAAATAATTGCTTTAAAAGTCCCAAACCCCAAATTCCTTAAATTGTGGGATGTTTAAGGTCATCTGATTTTTTTTTTTTTGGTCTCATAGCCTAGCACAGCATAAACTTTTAATTTAATAAAAATCTATAACTCCCAGAATCACATGGCAGCCACGACTTCATGTCGCTAATCCCTCTTAGCTGAGGGTTCCCAATGTGTCAGGCAGGCTTTTCAACTACAACTGGGTGTGTTTAAAATATCTTAAACACTGGGCATCCTTATTATATAAGCTTTCTGCAGATCGTACCAGTTGTTCCTTTGTAGGCTAAAAAAAAAAAAAAAAAAAATGACTTGACAAAGAATCAGCATGCCACAGGCTAGGTTGCTATAAAAACATTCAAAGCCTTGTTGCATTCCCACCCACAGGGCTAGGAAGGCCTGGGCTACAGGCAAAGGCAGACATCACATTGCAACAGAGAGAAAGGGGGAAACCCTGAGAACTGCCATTTTATGAAGAAATAGGAAATTCACTCAAAAGTGCTTTTGCTGATCTTTATTTCACCCAGGCAGCAAAAACAGGCACCCTCCTAAAGCTTTATAATGGCTTGTTTAAAGGCATTCAGATATGTATGGCTTTAATTGGGTATTTGCATGTGTATATATTTTATATATAACATTTGCACGTGTATATATATATATGGATATATGGAAGTGTGTGTCTTAAAACAATGCCCTGATTCCCGTTGGCAAGTACACCTATCACTCCAGATCACTTTGGGATATCAAAGCAAATTGTACCACTGTTCGATAAACAGTGACTCGAGACCTTTACTTTGTTGTGTACATTAGCTCCTACCATTATCTCTTAAAAGCTTAATTATTTGCAAACAATTGATCAAGATGGGAATTTGAGAAAAGATATGCTGGACCACCGGGAGAGCTGCAATGCATTAGGAGAGCAAACAGAATTACCTTTAGGTCTTACAATAAGAATTAACGATTGGGACCGTGCATGGGGCAGTGCAAGTAGCTGTAACGCTCTTGCTGGAGTGTTTTCCATTTGATCTGCATTAACACCTCAAGAGCGAGTGAAAGCCATAAAACGGTGATTACGTATAGGAAGGCTGACCCTCCTTCCCAGAACCAGCCTGGGGATGCTGGAATACTGCAGCCAGGCTTTCTTGCCAAGGCCAGAGAAAAAGGGAAAATCCAAGAGGAAAAATAAAAAAAAAAAAAAAAAAAGGAAGGAAGCAGGCACGTAAAAAAAAAAAAAAAAAAAAAAAAGACATTTGAAAGAATAAGGCTGACAGCAAATGACCGAGTCCAGCTCCGATATTTTCTGATAATCCCTGTTCCTCTGGATTCAGTAATGCTGCTGCAGCATTATGGAGCTGCATCCACCTAACAGTATGAGCCCTAGTGCTTTTCCCTTACCATAAATCTAGCGCTGAAATGTGGATTGTTTGGCACCATTAATGTGTTTTTGAGGCTCTGTGGTATTACTTTTAATAATGACTTAGTACAGAAGTGATTGCTTAATAACACCATCAAAGTCTGCATGCAAATGAAAATTATCCCTGGGGGATTTGCCCAGGGTAATATGAACAGTTAAGGAACATTTGAAAAGGTAAAAATAACTATGCAAAATATGAGTCAGAGCAGTCATTTTAGCAGTAACAAAGAAATCAAAGTGACAGAGAGAAAAATGTAACTTTCCATCATATTCTCTCCTCACTGTTTTATGAATGGTATTTAGAGAGCAGCAGTCTTAATGAAAGCCCTTTTTTAATGCAGCCAAGATCACTTTCAGCAAAACAAACAATAAGACTTTTTTTTTTTTTTTTACCACCTTTGACTACAGCCAGTTGGGTAAAGTCTACAGAATATACAGATGGAAGGTGTCCAAGTCCCTATCTTAATGATCCTCCTTGTCCAAACGTACTCCTTTCATCAAATTTTCCACCACGAGCTGCCCGTGCTGGATGCCAGGCCAGTGATAGACTTTATCTTATCCGCGCTGGTAAAGAAGTATCAATAACACTCCCTCCCCTTCTGACTCGCCCACTGGAGCAGCACATCCTAATGGTCACAGAAGGGCTGGAAACAATCCTGCCTGGGGCTTGCTGCTGAGATACCGGGGGGCAAAACTGCCCCTTTCCACCCCAGCCTGGTAATTTTGGGGAGCACGGCACCGCCTCAGCACCCAGCCTGCCAGCCAGCCCCACCAAAGCCCGGAGGCAGGAGTGATTTCCCAGCACAACGTGGCACTACGAGGGGCAGGGGAAGGGGCTGGGGAGGAACTGATCTAACACGGGGAGTGGTGGCAGCGCTCCAGCATCGCCCTTATCACGGCGGTGCTGCCGCTTGGCTGAACGCGCCGGGAGAGCCATTTCGGAAGTGCTTTCATCCCCTTCCTCCAGCCCTCTGCCTCCTCCGGAGCTAAGTTTAATGCACCAACACGAGATGACCTTGAGAGAAGCTCTGGTATGCGATGGGGGAGAAACCACCCCCCAAAATTTACACCCTCAGGAGTCCCTATTAACCATTTTCTAACCTCAGCAAGAAAAGAAAAATAAAACCACGTTAATTTAACATTTCTCAGTGGCAACCCAGCCTGCACCTTACTCAGTAACTGGAATAAAGCCCCCCAGTGACATGCTGAACCCTGAATCCTTGCTTTAGCCAAACTTGTGCAGGGTCAGCCAACGTGCCAGCGCAGCACTTGGGGGCTCTCTCCTTCCCCTGCCTCCTCCTGGCTTGCGTTTGAACTGTTTACATTGGTCACCATCAAATTGATCTACGATATATATATTTTTTAAATATCCATAATGCTTTCCTATTGTCTCTTAGCTTTATGAATTAGTTTGCCTGTTCCCGTGAATGCCTTTTTGTCTCCTGACTGCACATTATCAAAGGGACACTTTGTGCCCACCATTTGCATTACAAAAGCAGTGCATGGTGCAGTCGAAGAACATAGCTTGAATTTATAGCAGTTGAGCCCTGGGTCCTCACACATACTGGACTCGGAAAGAATAACGGGGGCTCCTGCCTTCACCAAGTAGCCAAAAATGTTTGGATCACTATCAGCAAAGTCACCAGACTTCAACCTGCTTCCTTCACTTGCCATTCAGAGGGAGCGATACAGAGACTGCCTTCAGCCTGCTCACCTACTCTGCAGGCTGCAGGGATCGCAGGCAGGCTCTGTGACCTGCTTTACATTCAGGCCGTAAAAAGTTGCCAAGTGGAGGTGAGCTGCTCGAGGGAGAAAAAAAAAATCAACTCGGAAGCCAAAAACTTGATCCTGTTTATCACATGGGACTGGCTCGCACGCTGGAGGAAACACTAAACACTGAGCAGGAAGCTGTTTTATTGGAAATGCATCTAGGAGGATAGGAAGAAAAACCCTTTGCAAAGTTTGCACAGTCTTTTCCTTGGCTGAGAGCGGTGAGTCAGCCTGATAATGCTGTTGAAGTGTTAGCTGGCTTCGGCATTTAAACCTCCCTGTTGCTTTTTCAGCGCAGCAAGAAAACGCAGCCCATATGACACAGCCCTACTACAGACAAAGCCAGCCTTTTCCTCTTTCAAAAGAAAATATTTCCTCAACTTATTATAATAGCTTAATATCCCCGCAGTAAGATTTTCATAGCGTTACTGTTAATAAATCCTGGTGCTGCCAGAGTTACTGAACTGCTAGCTGTGATCGCTAAACCAACAGGCGTGCTCAGGCTTGTAAAGTTAAAAATGCAGAAAAACATGCAGCGTGACACATCCCCCGACTGCTGCATCCCTCCACTGCTACAGCAAGGCCAGGAGTTGCAGCTTAACTTCTGTATAGGCTGATCCCTGCGAGGTGGGCTCTGAGATGCTTCCCTTACAAAAAGGCTTTGCAGGCGGCTTTGGCAACCACGCCAGAAATAAAAGGGGGGAAAAGAGGCAGAATCGGACTCTCCCGAGGAAAATGCATGCTGTAAAGCACAGAGCCAATCCCCAAAAAGTTTTAACATCCCAACATGCGCTCGTAGAGAGAGCTGATTAAACAGGGCTGGCTTTGCTTTTGCAGGCAGGGGGCTGGGAGGTGGGGGAGACTTTCTATTTGTGGGGGCTGAAGACAGGGAAGAGGTATGGGCAACAGCGACACTGTTTAATGAAGGAGTTGTGTTGAGGGGGGGAAAATAAAGCTCTTTGCTTCTCTTATTTCCCATTTCCCCTTTTGTAAATAATTTTCTTGCAAGAGTTGTCTGTGAACAACTTTTGGCATTTGCTAACATAAATATCCTTTCCAAGGCTGATGGAGAGGCATGGTATGGTTTTGGATGCGCTGCCAATACTTCTCTGGTGGCCCCATCAAATTATTCATAATGTGAGCACTCATTAAGGAAAAAAAAAGTTCAGATCATCCCTCGCACAGGATATTACAGAAGTCAGAAAATGGAAAAACCTTTTAACTGACCTAATCCATCCCCTGGCTGCTACAATATTATTCCTTCCATACCATATATTATTACCCGCTGCCTTTTCCAGTTCAGCTCTAGCTGGTCCAAGCCGTGGTGCTCCTGCTATTTCCTTTTGGAGACACTCTGATAGACCTCAGTGTTTGGAGCTTGCCCCGGCGCATACCAGCTTGCAGCTGAAGCTGTGTCCATGCAGACACTCCCCCGCCATACCAGGGTAATTGAGTGGAGATTTTCCCATCTCCTACATTCCTTTAGTGCCTGGACGTATGTGCATGCAGAAACACACGTGGGACTTGCACACACACATCAGCTTCTCTTAATAAGCTTAAGAAGTGATTTTTTTTTTTTGCTCTAGTGTCAAGACAATTTGTGATAATGGGACATGGCCAGTGCACTTTCCCTTTCCCTGCCCTGTTTTTTCTTTATTATCATCTTATTGCTGTGCCACAGCCTAAAAATAACCAAGGACAGGGTAATTAAAGTAAGTATTGCATCCGAAAAGATCAGCAAAACTGTCTTCAGCACAGCACACGACTGAAAACAATGAAATATTACATCCAAGTGACACCGAAGTAACCGAGGAAATGCATCATCAGACTTCCAACCACATTAGAGCTGAAATCCACATCCTACAAATGAAGGTTTTTAGTTAGAAGGCCACTGAGGTGGCAGGAAGGTGAGCTGCAGCCCTGCACGGCATCCCAAATCCCCCCTGCCTCTGCTGGGTGAGTGGCAGGGAGTTTTGTTTTTTGTTTTTTTTTTTTTTAATCTTTTTCTGTCCCTGGCATGTTAAAGGAAATCCAAACTACCTGGGAACTCCATAAAAGTGCTTCTGTTGTTTTCAGAAGCAGCCTAACACAGATTAGCTCAGGTAAATATCTCCTAACCAGGAGCCTTTTCTCAGCAATAAGTCACTGTCCTTATCTACCTTAAATGACTTTCTAAACAGGTGGGCTCGGAAATAACTCCACAATCTCTGCTAAACGCCAGCGCCAGCGGTTGTAATCCCACAGATCTCCGCCTAAAGCTTTTATTTGTGCTTTCTGCTGGCTTTCTCAGGCTGCCTTTGGCATTTCAAAATGTACGTGGGGGATAAAAACGCCCCCACTGCACCGTATCTGTCCCCAGTGGAGTGACAAGGGAGAAGGAGTAAGGTCCTGAACATCAGCCCCCAGCTTTAGGGTGGAGCAGGAGCTTTAGGGATAATCCTTAGGGAGACAGCACCCCAAACAATTTGGGAAGCCTCACGCCACATTTTCCCATGGAGGGACCAAGCGGTCATGGAAAGGAAGTTCAAGGCACCACACTGAGGTGCCCATCTCCAATGCCAACACGAGGCAGGTTTTACATTTGAATGTTTTCTACTAAAAAAAAAATAAACAAACAAACAGCAACAAAAACCACACCGAGGAAGGAAATGAAAAGATATTGCTGCTATTTTGCAACGCCGCTTTGTTGGCATGGAAAGTCCTTGAACAGATGCCCCGTCCACCATTAAATATTCACAACGTATCCTTGTAAAAGAATAAAGCCCGCTCAACTTATAAGCAAAAACACAACGTGTTCTTCATAAAAAAAAAAAAAATGCATTTAAAGATCCAGGAGGAAAATAAAAAGGAGGGAAAAAAAGAAAGAGCTAGAGAAACACCACCATTCTCAGAAGAAGCAGAGACTCTTGGAAGTAGTGCACATTCTGCGGCGTTAATTTTCCCACTTAAATTACAGTGATGCTGTAGCCTCATCTCATTAGAGATCATTGTCCCCAGTAGACAGTTGTGTTTATGGGGGATTCTTGCTGTTCCACACCTGCTGCTCAGGTTGCTACGTGATCAAGCCTGCATACAAACAGCAGTCTTGAGGTTGCTGGACTGCAACTGATGAGCCCGGGCTAATTCAGGGGTGATTATGTAGTTTACTGGACCACTAAACCTCTTTAAGCTTGTAATTACTGCCTATTTGAGTAAAGAACATTCAAAAGCAATTCACTGCATCATGCCTGCCACAGCTGGAAGCAGGCTGCCAGCAGTCTGCGGGGACATTAAAATCTGCAGGGACGGGGATTCGAGCACAGCTCGTAGGCACTCACGGCGGCGGCAGCCAAGTGTGTTCACATTCCAGCTCACCTTTTCTGACCAGGCGTACTATTAAAGGTGCAATGGAAACTATAGAAAAGCAATAAAGATGACAAATAACGGGGCATAATTGAAAGAACTGCATTTTAATGACTCTCCCCTTCTTCCCTCTTCTCCCCTTCTATTGGCTTTAAGAAGAAATAAAAAATTGAGCCTTTTTGTCATGACAAGGGAAGGGTAAGAAAAGGCCTTTTGCAAAATGGGAAATGAGCTGCATCCATGTGAGCGTTTCTCTTTTGAGAGCTGGGGGGCTTTTTTCATGTTTTGAAGTTTCGGAAAGAAAAAGTTCCTTTGCCGAGTGAATGCAGAGTAACTCTGACTATGTATTTGCCATCAATGACAACATGCAGACATCTCCATTACTGAAACTTAATGAAAAACTCCAAAAGCGTCCTCTCACCACTGCATCACTTGCAAGCACAGGGAAATGACCCAAACCACCACTTTGCAAAACAACTCTGCCCTGCACAGGCACACAAAAGTCAGGCACACAACCTCATTATAGGCACAAGGTGAGTTTTTTGTTTTTTCGTAATAAACACACATCCCTCTGATTCTTTTGAGTTTTGAACCACTCGAGACCTCTTTTTCAAGTGTGCCTCTGCAGCTCTCAATGAGTGGGAAGTTATTAATAGAAGGAACCTTGGTTTTGCACAGCTAGGAGGCTCTGGGAGGGGGGGCTGGAGGAAGAGCAGCAGATAAAATGGGACCTGTGACAGCGGCTGAGGGGTTGGTAGTGGTGATTTTCACAAGCGAGCAAACTTCAGGTCCAGCCAGGATTGCTCAGACAGAGACAGAGAAGAAAAGCAATGGCAAACCCTATGGAATGACAAAAGGAGGAGGCCAATGTTGCTGCCAAGCCCTGACACCGTGCTGGCATCACCAAGAGCTCCGGAGAGGTGGCAACTGCTCACGGGGCTCTCACTGAGAAGCTCCCTGCTTGAGCCTCCCTTTAGGTTCCTTTCCCCAGCCTCTCTGTGAGACCATCTCCCTCTTACCTCAATGTGTGAGGTCTGGGAGATGGCCTAACGAGCTGCACCATTAACTACCTGCATGGAACCTACTTCAAAGCCTCGCTGGACATTCGGATACCCAGCACTCATCAGTGACATCTCCCTTTTCTGCTGACAACTGCCACAGCTGCCTGGGAGAACAGCGCACGTGAAAAGCAAAATTCAACAAAAACTGAAATAAATCATTCCTATTGATACAATTAACACTCAGCTGAAGGTAAATTTAAGGGATGGAGCCTCTTTCTCTCCTCACTTAATAAATTACCTTGTTTTAAAAAACACGGAGATTTCATCTACAGTAATAATCTCACTAAGCGTCTAGAAAGGGAAAGAGAAACAAAACGTGCCCGCGAGAGCATGCTGCTGTTAACAGACATCAGCTTTTAAAGGAGAATACAAAAGAATTCAGGAAGTTTATTCTTAAAAAGCATGTAAATTCCCAGCCACAACAATCCTCTGACTACCCCACCTGAGCTCCAAAGAGACACAGGCTTGTATGCTATCCAAGCCATCGCTCTTATTAATATTCATTAGGAAGGTCTACTTGCATTTTCATCAGCTGCAAAGGTGGCAAAAGAAACAATCTGAATTCTTTAACACGCAGGCATTATCAGTTCAACATCTGCCAAATAGGAGCGCATACAGATCTGAGGAGGAAAACCAAATACAATTTACCTGTGCTGGAGCCAGGTTTCACTTTCCAGCACGGAGCGAGCTGTTTCAGGCTCTCTCATTTTACTCATCCCAGCTTTTACATGCCTGGTAAGTTCATTTTCCATTATTTTTTACCTTTAACATCAGAGTCCCTCATAAATTACTTTCATTCCTTAGGTCTAGAGTTCCCCTCTGTTAAAATGGCCCAAGTTCAATAAGATTGCATATATGAATAATACAGCCAAGCCTCAACTCTGCAAACTTGACTAAGCAATTCTGCTTTCTGACTAGAGAATTCGTTTATCTACACAAATTCAGCGTGTGAAATCTCTTTGACTGGCTTCAGGGTGCCGAACTGTGCAGAAGCACAGACTTTCTGACCAGCCCGGGCTAAAATTTAACTCCAAGAGATGAACTAAGAAGTCTCCAAAAGAAAACAACCGCTCTAATTAATTATTTACCCTACTTAGCAAAGAAACCTGGCTGATAACACTAATGAATTTAAGAATGAAACAGGCGTGTGTTTCCAGGATGATATTTACATGTGCAAGGACGTGAACGAAAAAAGTAGGATACGGATCTCCCGAGAGCCAGGAAAAAAACAGATGCTGATTCTCCCCCAGATCTCTACATTTAACCCTACATTAACACGCATTTGCCTACAAGTTCACCATACATTGATTCCTTTCTTTATTAAAACCTCATTAAAAAGGATTGGATGGTCTCCAGGATATGACTCTTCCCTTTTGAAAATCTGCTTGGATTGAGAGGGCTCTCCTAGTAAAAATAACCTTCTCCCTTCCAAATTCAAGGCAGCTCTTTCCTCGTTGACTGCAAGAAGACTTTTATAGGAAGTCAAGCAGCCCTGCTTAGAAGAAGAGGGGGAAAAAGGGCTCTGTGTGGCCCCAGATGTCAGGGTTTAAACCTGTGGGCAACACTGAGGTTATGCCTCAGCGTGGTTTCTTCTGCAGGCTGATGGACTGATAAAGCCAGAACAGTGGGTTTTGGAAAGAGCTTTTCAAAAGCCAGAAGAGTCAGCCATGAGAAGACCATCTCTGCTCCATCTTCAGCCTGAGCATCTCCATCCTCTCCTAGCTGGTCTCCTTCAAGGTCCAAACACATCCTGCACCACCCACGTGCAGATGCCTGCATAGATGCTGCCATAAAAGAGACAACCAACATATTTGGAAGCAACAGCATTTAGGCTGCATGTCACTTTCAGCACATTTATGATATGATGGCTGTTAATAATTCATGAGGATAATACTTAATCAATTAATTCATATATCAACACCGAGCTCAAAAGCCCCTCTCTGCTTCCTCTTCCTTTTCTTTTATAAAGACCTAAATGAAACTAGCCAAAAACCAAAAAAAATGTCACCACTAACAAGTCAGAAAGTAAGAAAGAGAAAGCAGGCACATTTGATCTTGCTCTATACATGGACCTTTCAAAGATGACTACTCCAATTACAAAAAATGTAGAATTCATCATTTTGATGACACAAAATGATGAACTCGACTATTATATGCTTATATTTTGTTTAATGGCTTCATTTATTTTAATAACAAAGAGAAACTGGATCTTTACAGATGAAAGCTTTATTTCATGGCTTCGGTGCAACTGGGATTTTTAAAATCTGTGATGTTAACCAAAATGTGATAATAGATGTTCTCAAGGGCCCTATTTTATAGCATTCTATGCAGAGTCCAACTCCACATGAGACATTGCAAACATGATGTTTAGCCCTATTTTAAGGAAGTAGGACTGACTCCAGTGTCAGAGCCCCCTGTAATTGTTTTCTGTCTGCTGCTTGTTCCTCTGAACAGTTACTTTTGCAGCAAAGTGTGGCCGCAGAAACACTGTGACAAAGGCATTAGCTCTCTGAAGACTTCTTTTAAAATGATATTGAAAGGCAGCGTTTGTGTGATTTTGGCTGGTCTTTGGGACAAGAGCGTGCATGCAATATGACTACTTTATATAGAGCAGGCTGTCTTGAAGGGTCTGCTGACATCCAGAAGGAGAGGGAAAAAAAGACACTAAAACAAAAGATGCTAATTCTGCTACCATTTTTATGTCAGTTAATTCCTAAGATAGAGTTAATTAGAAACACCTCATCAAGCTTGATCATGCTCTCAGCCATTCTGAGGAACTTCTCAACTATTCCACTTTTTTTTTTTTTTTTTTAATTTTTATCTCACTAGACTGAAAACAGTTGTTTCAGGCAACTGCGGCACTTGTGCAAGTGCAGCGTTAAGGATGCTCATGCTGGATTTTTCACGAGCATATACTTATTTACGTGCACAGGGGTACACGGGCATGCAAGGGGGTCGAGGTAATTTTGCACCCTACTATCTGCACCCCTAAAGGCTGGGACACGACCAGAGTTTTAGGGAAGCCAGCCCAAGATGGCAGCTTGTGATTAACGGCTATATCATCCCCGGCTGGGCGGCAGCGAGGCCCCGGGTCTGATCTGCCAAACACCCCCCTTCGTCTGCGGCCGATCAGCAGATGTAAGCACATAGGCCCTGTCAGGTTGACATATCATTCCTACGACAATGTCAACGAGTATTAATGTTCAATTATCTGTCCTAGAAATAACCCTCGCTTTTATGCATTGTGTAACTGGGCGCATGGCACTGCAGTAATGCGAACGACAAGGGCAGAAATGCCCGCGCTCACCCGGTCGCTCTGAGCTGGCTTTCCAACATCGCGATGACATTGCCTCGCGGTACTGAGTGGACGCCTTGCCTTCCCCCTCCATTCACTCTTTTTTTTTTTTTTTTTTCTTTTTGGAAAGCATACTGCAAAGACCCCGGAGACCTTTATCCTCCTCTTCATGTGTTGCACATCACCAGCTCCCATCAGCCCGCCAAGACACACTCGGAAAAGGCTATTTTGAATTTCACGGGCGCGCACAACCACGGGGAAGCTGCTTGTTTGCTTTTATGGAGGGCCATGAGCTGCCTGATACCTGCCAGCCCCTTTTTACGCCCCACACTCAGGTATCTATCATTTACCACCAAACACAAATGTCAACAGTGGCTTCTTCCAGCGCTGCAGTCAGGAGCAATTCACGCCCAGGCTGCAGGGCTGGAGCAATTTGTCCAAGTGACGCATTACAGCTTCCTTCTGTCAACAAACGTTCAAAATCAGACCCCCAGTAGGGAGATGGCTTGAAGAACAAACACGAGATCATTCCCGGCATCTTTTCCTATTGTTCAAATATTAAAATTATCGATCATTTCCGCAGAGGCCAAATGCAAATCAAGCTCTGGGAGTAAAAAGCCAAGCGAGTATTTCTTCTCCTAAATCAGCGCTCCGGGCAAATTGCCGCTCATTTGAGTAGGCTGCAACGGCGTTTGCATGATTTTTGTTACTATGGCACAGCTTCCTTGAACTAACATTCAAAGGTTATCAGCTGTAAGTTATGCTTGCTAAGTCTTCTTATACAACTCACAATCGGAGGGAGGGAGTGGGAGGAAGCAGCGTGATAACCAGTGCCAGCTTTGAGATAAAGCCCCGTGCATAATCTCTGTTTATTTAGACAACCATCTAACCGCAGCACCGGGCGCAAAAACAACCCAGGTGGACGGCCAAGGGAATTTCTCCTGCCTTATCATGTCCGCATTATATTTTGGGGGTAAAGGGAAGCAAAGTCCGTATTTTTTCAAGATAACTTTGAAAATTTAAATAATCGCTAAGTTTGAGGTTTCATTGTTTGGATTCGCTTGGCTGGGTGGGTTTGGTTTGCTTTGTTTTGGTTGGAGGGGAGACGACTGTAACAAAGCACATTTTATTCTGTGCTTTTCTATTTCTAGAGGTTTTGGAGAAAAAGAGTTTGCCGTATCAAATTTAAGGATGAAGATCCCACTTTGAAACATTTCCCGCCAGAGGGGATTTGGGGGTGTATGGAGCAAATACACGTACCATGGGACCAAACCAGAGCAAATGCAGTTGATGGTACTATTCTCCTGCTGTTCAAGCCCAAAGTTGCCTCCAACATATGCAAACTCATTTCCCCACCGCCCCCTTTTTTTTTTTTTTTTCCCTCTGATGATTCACCCCACTGTTTACTCAATCATTTTAGGTAGGGGGAAGTGATGAATGTTGCTGAGTGCCAGGTGTTTTGGTGCAAGATGAATAACCCCAAGGAGCAACCTACACCGAGCCCCAGGCTCCTGTCAGCCCTATAATTGATGATGTTTTCACTGTAAGGGGTGGGGACTGGGACACATTAAGGCTCAATAGGGGAAGTAAAGGGAGCGAATTGACTCAGCAACTATGCCTTTTACCATGGTTTCTAATAAGGATAAACTGATTACTGCCAAATGTACTTCAGCATCACAGGGAGGGGGGGAAATCAATTTGCTCAAAGGAAATAAATGCAATACCAGAAGTTTTTTAAAAGCAAACTTTTATACTCAAAAGTGTAGCAGCATGTTTCAGCCAGTACCACTTCTTTCCGAGTTGCCATTTGCTGCCAAACCAAAAATGAATTTGCAGCCTTAAAATGCAAGGACTAAAAGATGAATGCTGCAAAACGATGGCTATAAAGCCAATGTATCTTTTTCTAATCTCGTTCTCAAATGTCCCATGACTTTTATAACAAAGATGTGTGCTGAAACGCTCACCCTGTATTTCAAATGTCGGTTTTATGTCAGCATATTTTTACAGCAACTTAGAAAGCGGATGCTCCATGGCTGTGGCAGGCAATGGGGCAGGAAAGCCAGCTCCCTGCCCATCCCTGCTGCCAGGGCTCACAACATAAAGACCCAGCAATGCCCGTGGTGGGACAGGACCACGGCCATCCCATGCCACCACACAGGTAAGCCCCAGGCTCCTGACAAATGCATTTCATCTTTTGCATCACACAAAATAACTCAAGGAGGCCAACGAGGTACATCAAAGCGACAGAACAGGTAAAGACAATTTTCATCACCAAGGCAAGAAGTTGCCAAGGCTGGGGCCGGTGCTGGGAGCGATTTGCCTGCGCACCCAAAAACCCGGACATCATTTCTATCATAGAGATTTGGCTGCTTTGCCACTGAGGGCCATCAGCTCGAGCGTGCTGCCGCGAGTGGCTGGCGGCTGCAGCAGCCGGTGAGGATGCTGCCTGACGCTCGGCGGCAGCCCTCGTCCCTGCGCCTTGTCTCCATAGCAATGATGCTGCTGGACGTGGGCAAATGGCAAGGGGCTGCCATCGCTCAGCCCTGGCCTGACAGCCTTCAGGATGAGCCTCCCTCATCCCTCCTGAACACACAAACAAGCCCTCAACAGGCCCCCGAGTCGCAATAATCTGCCCCGCTGCCGTGGCGGCGTTTTGCTGCCGGTCGCAGCGCGTGGCCGCTACACCTGGCGGAGAGCTTTTGTTTGGCTCCCGGGTGAGTTCTCACATTTTAGGGAAAAGAAAGAGGAAAGCAAGAAAGGGGAGAGATGGAAAGGAGGCAGCAGTACCCAAAAGTAAAATATCAGAGTTGAGCAAGGAGCAGAAGAATGAAAGGAAGAGACATCTATTACATAAATGGCAGTGAAATAGGAGCACTGCGAGTTAATATTTGAAAGGCACACACCAACGCTTCCCCTGCAAAGACTCCAGCAAGGCATAGGCACGTAATTGCCAAAGTCTAAAGCTGCCTTAAACATTAAACATAGCAGCTGTATCTAACACGGGAGCGAGCACCCGGGGTGACGTCAGGATGGCAGCGAGGTGCGGTGGCCAACGCTGCCAACCTGCTGCTCTGCCTGGCGCCCACCCTGCCATGGGGGAACTGACGTGTTTGCCCCATACTCCTTCCGCAGGTGGCACAGACACTGTTACCTTGGTCTGCCACCCCAGCACTGCAGTGGAAGGATGGCAAGACACAACAAAAAAAAAATGTAGATGGTGAATACCAGCTCATCTCGAGTTGGATTAATCACAACGCCGCTATCTGGGGAGGATTTCTGCACGGGGTCAATTTTTACTCATCCCACCTCTGCAAACGTGCCCCGTTGCAATCATGGCATTTGCAGGGAACGGCGAGAAAGGTCTGACTTCATGGCTGCCTTGCCTCAACCATGCGCCCTGTGCTTCACTTTGTGCTTAGCCCCACAGAACAACCCGGCTGAACAGCGATGCTCTGCGTTGCACAAGCCCTCCGAGCATTTGGAAAGCCATCTTGTAATAATCTTTAATTTAGACTCACTTATATGCTACATTTGCTAGGGATCACATTCCCTCCCTGGCCATAGCCCCGTAGCGTGCAACACACTTGGCGATCCTCAGCAGCCCTGGAAAAAGAGGATTCAGTGCTCGAACGTGTTAACAACTGATTTACCGTTCCAGAGACACAAGTACGCAACTCATCTTGCAGGGCCAACCTTAACGCGCAGGAACAACTAAACTGAAACATATAAATTCCGTATATGCTTAAAAATATTATTGTCTGTAATTTAATCTAACAATATTTCTAGGCCTATAACCTTGCACGCAGAGGCAATTTCCCAAGCATTAATACTTAAATGGGTCATATGCACCACATCTGTCATTCTGTCCTGAAGTCTATGAGGCACAACCAAGACTCTGCAAGCCTATTGATTTTTCTAGCATTTGCTTTAATTTACTTAACCATTGAGAAATCCATCAGTACATAAAGGGCAACTGTCCATTACTGCCTCATTTGCAGACGTTCTTTCCCCTCGTTTTTTTTTGGTAAATATTTCCCCTTAAATCGCCGTGTGTTTACAGAGTAAAAATGAATCCGGAAAGTGCTCACACCTGTTTCTGTTCAGTAACTGCTGCGCCGAGGTATATGTAATGTGCTTAAAGATAGAATAAATATCTCGACATTATTACATCTGTGTGCAAAGGGTGGTAAATTAGATCCTAATTACATTAACAGGGATTCTGCCTCCCAGCTTAAATTTTACATGAGCACTCTGTAAAAATCCAAAAGCTCTGCTGTGGTTTCTTTACGAGCTGGTGATTACAGCTACTTCCTATGCGGTCACTAAATATTCTGTTTACAAATAAATGAAGAAGCTTTGAGCCAACTTGCCAGGGTAATAATCCGTTTTTTCCCCCAGCAAACCTTTACCACATAAGCATGGCAACAATCAGAAGCCCTGGCTTCATCTAATTACTCTATCACATAATTTCACAAATTGCCTTTTCACTGGGGAGCCAAGTGCAAAACACGCTCACAGTGGGATTTCAGGCAGCAGCTTTCATTTACTACTCATTTCTTGTTAAATTAAACACAAAAACACCAGTTGTGTGAAAGAAGTCAAAAAGAATGCTTGCAAATGAGCCAGACAAGTGTATCTTATATTTATACCATTCGCACAAAATAGCTCATTGGCAAGCTGTATTTTTAATGGCACCATTAGAGCCTTTAACCCTTTTTGAGCTCTTGTGCGTTTTTGGGAGCGAACGATCTGCCCTTTTGGTTTTGGGTGCGTGGTAGAAAAAACAGGCTGGCAGTGCCTGCATGGCATCCCACCCCACAGCCAGGCATTGAAATGGCATCGGGCAGCACGGCTGCCTTACAGGACAGCATCACACCCTTGATGGTTAACAGCCAGGGCCACCAGGCCCCTACAAGTCCCTTCTCTGCAGCTTGGTGCTGCAATTAAAGTTCCAGCATCGTCACACGCAGCAGATGACCGGCTGCTACCAACCTCACCTCTGTGCCAACCCTTCAGCTTCAGGGCTGTTAATGGGGAACGACCCAGGAGAGAATTCGTCCCACAGATTCCTAGCACTGGCGTCTTGCACCCACCCAACACAAGGGAGGGACAATCCTACAAACACATCGAGTGCGATTTCTGAGTGCACACGGCCACGATTCCTATTCCAGCCTGGTGCGTCCCTTGGGGTGCTGGGGAGCCAGTGGGACCGGAGGGCAGAGGGACCCAGAGGGCCAGACCCCTGCTAATTATCTGCAAGCTAACGAGGCAGGATTTTAGCTTGCCACTAAGGAGCACAAATTATTTTGAAAATAATTGCGGCGAGTGTAACGCTGCCAGTGGAAGTGAACCAGAGGTTACGCTGCTCTAAGATGACATTTTTACATCAACAAGTACAAAACTAAAACACGGCCATTAGTAATTAAAGCTGGTCCTTTTGTAGCACCAGAGCCAGTAGGTCAGGTAGCGTTTTACATCACAAACCAGGCCTTTATGGCTGTAGATTTGCCAGCATTATCTGCACAGGGAGAAGAAAACATTAGCAGCAGCTGTCTGTGTGCCTCTACACTGAAAATCCTATTCATCCAGACAGGTGGAGTAATTTAAAAGCCAATGTGGTGCAATTTTGATGCAACTAATGCCACTGTTTACTAAAATGCCACCATTACTACTGTTTATGAAAACATTACTAAAATTGCATTTTATTCAGAAGAATCCGAAGATTCTGGTTATTACCAAACGGATCTGCCCCCGGTGCCACTGGCAGTCCCACAGGGCTCCCAACCCTCTGCACCCACGGCCCCGGGTGCGAACCACAGCTCAGGGGGTGCCAAGGCCACGCAGTCAGCTCTCTGCCTTTCTGTGAGACAAACCTTCCCAAAAATATCACCTAGGGACCTCGAAAGCTCCAGTTGATTTGAATACAGGTGGGTCTACAAGGAGGAGCTTCACTTCCAAGTTACCTTTAGAGAATGGAGTCTGCAAGGCACCTAAAGCAGAGTGCCCCCATCTCCCTTGTGAGCTTAAAGAAATTCCTTAATGGAGACCATCATAGTGTGTTGTTGTTATTGTTTTGTTTGTTTGGTTCGTTGGTTTTTTATTCTTTTACCTAATTCTGTAATGTCTTGTGCTGTAGAGGATGGATTAGAAAGGGTCAAGTAGTCAGGAAAGGAATATTCCTGCTATACCTAGCGTCTGAGCAGCACTTTCTGGGCAGAAGTTTCTGGTTCATAAAACAGAAGACCCGTTGGTAAGTCTCCTAGACCTTGCCTTATTAAAATGATGGCCCACCACTGAAGTGAAACGAGCACTCTGCAAAGTATTATGGGTCTAAATCAGGAAATGATGCAAAAGACGAGGTAAATTAGATAACTACATATTAACTTAAACTCTTTTCTGCCTACTTACCTTCTCTCTACACATATATTTAGCATTGCTGTAGGTTACGGGGTGAGGAGCCAGAAGTGCAAATGTGAGTCTGATCAACACATTTGTTCATATAGTGAATAATGGATTTTCAGCTGAGCATTTTGGGGGAAAGGAAGGCACTGTTCATGGAAAAATTTAGCATGCCATCACACACACACAAAAATCCTTCCACAAGAGAAGTTTTCTACAGGAAATTTTGATGGGCATACGGTAACCATAACTGGTTGATATTGGAATAGGGCTTCTAGGATGTATGCAAGAAGAAAAACATGTAAGCTGTAACAGTACAGATTCTGTGTAGCTGAAGGTAAATGCAGGAAAGAAGAAGCAAAATTTTTAAAACAGGTAGAAAACAACTCGTTTCTCATGCCTGTCCCGAGAACAACAGGCAAACAATTTCCCCACTACCGTATTCCCTGCAATATCAGCACTGCGGTTCATTCAGACACGGGTTAAGTTCATGCAAACAGATGTAGGATATTCTATGCCAGAGCGAGGGAATGCATCTTACACAACTTTATGTACCCCTTCCAAACCTGACCCTATCTGAAAGGCAGCTTATCTTACACCGCAGATTGACACATCTCATCAGATATGTGCCCAGCTGGTTCGGTGCCCCATATTTTGGCACTTCACCTGATCTGATTAAGTCGCTCGCTAGCTTACACTGCTGCTCTGTGAAACTCCTTAAAGAGTTAGGAGATTGCCAATAAAAAATTAACACTGGCACTTATATACATAAACATATCTGAGAATCAACATCGACTCCTTTGTAGCAACTGTGTTAGAGTACAAGCTAAACAAACAGCTAATAATGAACAAGCGAGCCCATGAATTTATCCTCATTTCCTGCTCACAAACTGCCTGCCAAGATACTGTTGTTTCCTTTGGTGTACTTAGTACTGCAAATTATTTGCCAAAATATTTCCGTGGATACTTCCAGATTTACAAATTGGTGGTCAGATTCCACCCCCCACCCCCTCGCCTTCAAAATGCGATACGTGAATTTTATACAGCCGCTCTGACTGCAGAAAGACAGTAAGTCACATAACACGTTTCTGTTCACTGACTGGAAGAGGCTCATTTCAAAAATGAAGTCACACATGCAAAATATCACAGCTGCAAATTTGAAAAGAGAAGAGAAGGTGGAGAAGAAAGCAAAGCATCTCGTGTTGACTTAAAAACCCTTATTACTGCAAACATTCTTGCTGGTAAACTCATTTCTGAGAGCATTTCTGCAAACAAAAGGAGTTCTAGTACAACCAGAGCGAGTGTAATTTAACATCTGAATTAATGTTTATCATGTTTCAACTTTTCAGTATTCCCTTGCTTCTACTCGGATGTGAAATCCTTCTGGTGTGTAAATACTAATGTGTTTCAGCAGTTTCCGAATAATTCAAATTCTTTAATGTGCTAGTGGCTTCCACATCAGTACAACAGTGCCTCCAAGGTAGAGACTGGGAAAAAGATAAGACAGCCCTTTGGGAACATGCTCTCTCTCTCTCTAAAATCTAGCCCAGGCTGCTGGCTCCTTCTGATTTCAACCAAAACACTTCCCTGGATCACTGCTCTTCCTGAGATCCGCGAGAGGCTCAGGATGAGATGCTTCCTACCCTGTAGTTTAAAACCACACAGCGACTGTCTTCATCAGAAATGAGACTGAATTAGATCTGAGAAAGCAGATGTTATGACCACATCAAACTTCTGTACATGAGAACAGCCTAAGCGAGGAATCCCGTTTCCTTGAACAAACTGACTAAAGGACCCTGTGTTTTTCTTTTCTGGTCTAAAACCAAAGGTTTGCAGCACAGCTCCAAGCTGACTATTTAATATTCTAGAAATTCACACAAGTGGAGCAACAGAAGCATTGCCACGGGTAGCCACCACCACCTTCTTTCCCCCTCCTGCCAAAGAAAACAACAGTTTTCTTTAAAAAAGGCAAAATTCACCCACATTAGAAAATGGGACAGTCCATGGGGGCTGGACAGCAGGTCAAAGCAACAAATTCAACGAAGATTAAAAAAAATGCTTAAGGTTTTGACAGTCCATGAGCTCCATCAAACCCAAGGGTTAAGAAGTTAATTCAAACCGAGTTACCTAAATCCTGTTTGTCCTCCTTTCTGGAGCTCTCAATTCAATTCTGACAGAGCCTCGGAATAATTATCTTCTCCCGTAATAAAATTTCCTCTTTTCTCCTGTTAAAGACGGCTGCCACCGCACCTCTGCCAGCAGAAGGGACTGTCTGAACACCCCTTCACCGTGACTTGTGCACCAACCTGCACGTTGGTTTTGTTCTCTGCTCCTGGGGACAGAGGTGCACGGGTGACCAGACCAAAACTGCCTGGTTTTCCCAGGAATTCGGGACAGCTGGCACTAAGAAGTCTTGCAGATGTGGAAGAAAGATTTTTACAGCTTTGCCCACAATAAAATCAAGTGAAAGAGGAGACTTGCGTATTTGGGATAAAGGGGGAAATAAAAAAGACCCAACCCATTCGGAGTCCAATATATTGGAATCTGATCCCTGTTACACAGATGGAGGGGCGCTGTAAGTAGTACGATGGGGAAAGCTTTTGGGGGACTTCGTTTGTTTTAACATCTCCAAACCCTCCAGTGAGGAGAACAAAGAAAACCCTTCCTGGTTTTAGCCAATCATTTCCCCTTTTTATGTTTCCAGAAGCCTAGCTTTGTACCCCTTTGCCCTCTCACTATTCTCCTTTCCAAACATAGATGGGCGTCCAACAAGGGAGAGGGGATGGGAGACAAATTAACCCCCTGCTCCTCCCAAGGCAGGACCTCAGAACTCCTGAGGGATATTAAGAGACAACCTGCAATCCACCTGATCTAAAAAAGTTGTTAGCCTGTAAATGAAAATTATTGAAATAAGCAGTGTGACAGTGTTCTTCCATCAGAATAGCATCTTGTGAAGAGATGCAGCCTCTTATAAGAGGATCTAACTAGGTAAAAAGCGACTCCTTCAAATACCCGTCTCCAATAAATTCTTTTACACAAATAACAGTTTTGCTAGATAGATTGCATATTGCCTATTAAAAGTTATCTTGCTTATTAAAATGGTATCAGGCAATCAATAAAGGTTCAAAATCCAGATACATAACAGGAAAAAAAAACCACACACTCATTTTAACTGTAAAGTCAACATATTTCAGCTACGTCTTTTAGTTTCTGCTTGGTCTCCCATTTCAGTAAGATTTAACCTCTTAAGGAAATGGTTTTAAAAGCAGTTAAAAATAATGATTAAATTATGGGATTTACATGAAAGAAATCCTAGGCCCATTCATTTTTTAAATCATGGTAATTTGTTTTTTAAAAGGTGTTTGAAGTCCTTGAATCTACCTCTTGGCACCATTAAAAAAAAGTAGCTTATAATCCCCTAATGTACTTAAATAAAGCCTTCAATAGTTTAAATTGTTATTAAACATCTTTTGGGATTATAATTTTATGTTGCTTTTTTTTTTTGCCTGATTAGATGATGAACGTGAAGATCATCAAACACTCATCATGTAACAAACTAATTACATTGCATAATCCCCAAAATGAGGTTTGAATCCCAACATTTTAAATTAACCTGGATTTAAAATGTGCAGAGAATTCACAATGAGTGGACAAAATACTTGAAAAGACACCCCCCTAAACTCCCTGCTCCTAAACAGTTTTAAACAGAAAGGTACAATTCCTGGGACAAAACCATACTATGGGTTGAAGCAGAAACTAATCCTGTTGCCACAATTAAATTTACACAGATCTCGTTGTAGGCAATATTTTTTTTTTCCTTCCCTTCCTCCAAGCTTTTCCTTTATTTCGCAATCCCTGTTGAGGGCTATACATTACAGCGAGGAGATCTGCTTGAAAAATGGTGGTGAGATGTGATCCCTGAGTGTAAAGTGATCCAAGAAATAATTAAAAAAAAAAAAAAAGAGGGCCTGCAAAATTTTGCCATGCTGCAGCACACCCTGGAATTACCCTCAGGGCAACCTTGTGGAGCCCAGCTCCTGCACAGGAACGCTTTGCCCCAGCCCCTCTGATGGCATTCGATGTTCACCTGATGCCTCCCCACGAACCCCATCTAATTTGGAGCTCAGCTTCCACAGACTGGGGACATCCTCACCTCTTCACCAAACTATTAGTAGCCTTTTTTTTTTTTTTTAAATAGTAAAAGGCTGTGCCTCGCACTTCAAATTTATGGCATTTCCCTAAAAACAGATTTCACAAACATCAAAATTTACAGGCTGGTGTAATAACCTACCACCATAAATTTCAACAACACCTATGGCTTGCCTAACTAATGGCCAAGCGAGGCAGCTATTCCGATGCGGATATGAATAAAACTTCAGTCAGAATAGCAACGGTTAAAAAATAAAAACTGCAAAGTCTTAAGTGTAAGTCTGGCTACCACTTCTCATATTGTTTTAGCTTATTTTTGTTGTTGCTATTCTCAGGGGGAAGAAAAGGAAGGCAATTTGGATGAATTTATCCCCTGAAGTGTTTCAGAGCATACTGCCTGCGTCCACAGAGGACAGCGCTTGCCTACCCTTTGGGCATACGTCAACTCAGCTCTGCACATCAGTCAAAATAATGGGGGGCTGCAGCATGACACTGAGCCGGAGCTATTGCCCAAACAGTTCAACAACCGGAGAGGCTACGGCCTTGCATTTGATTTTTTCTTCAATAAAGAAAAAAGAATTTCCTCCTAAGTGGAAAATGAGAACTAAGTGACAAACCTTAGGAAATGAAGTCAGTACACAGAGGAAGGCTTAATAGTCTTTGGGATGAAATAACTGCATAGGAGGAATTAAACCAGCCTATACACTTTTAAAAGATTGTATTAGACCTACACTTATTTTAAATCTTTCCAACCATTAATCATTAGTATGACAGACACAGCAATTACTGTCTATTTTGTTTAATTCCATGCCACTGATGTGAATTAATATTATAATTGTGAGAAAAATCCTTTGCCCCTGAAAAGGAGGGCTCCCAGATAACAGCACCATTAGGAATTAGCAGTGGTCAAGGGGATGCTGCATTTTGCCTTTAACCACTGCTCGTTGCCTCCCTGCCATTTCACAGATGGGAAAGCGAAGGCAGGTTAAGCACTGGGGGTCAAAGGGAGAGATGGTCTGCCATGACACGTCCCTCGCCTGTACAGAACCACCTCCCAGCTCTCCTTCCCTCCCGCTTTAAAGGGGACCTTGTGTCCAACCTAGGGAAGACTAACAATCGATCTCACTAATTATCAATCAATGAATAAGTGACAGGGGATCTCTGGTTTCCTCAGCTGACCATTCCTCGGGGTGACCTCCCTCCTGCAGCGAAGCCCAGCTGGGGACACCGTCACCCCAGTCTTCGGGGATATAGGAGCAGTCACAGGGCCCAAAATCAAAAACAAACCAGAGTCTTAATTTCCTCAGCCTCTCAGCTCCTGTGACCTGATGGCAGCCACGACTTGGGCCTGGGTGTGCAGCAATCATCAGGTTTCTTTCTACGTGGCCAAACAGTGATTCCTGCACCTTTTAAAGCCACTGACAGCAATATCCTGGGACAGTGGTTGCAACACATCTGTCCCCGGCTGCCAGCAGAGACATTTACAGCCAGGTGAGCACCAAAGATCTGCCTGCCTCCACCCCAGGAAGCCCTCATGAGGCTGCTGCAGAGTCTGGGCCCTCGTGTGGGCCTGTGGGGGCATCCCCACCACCTGCTAGACCTCCACACACTGGGTTTTTGACAAGGGCAGCACCCCAAGCAGCTCGCCTGTTCAACACACTGTGTTGCTCCAGCACTGGCTATGGTGCTGGCTCTTCCCGTGTTATCGACATGCCTGCTGGAGGACACCTTCCTCCCCACACAAGCCTCACTGCTCTTCTGAGGGCACGAGTTCTCTGGTGGCTTCGCAGCCTACAAGGTTGTCCGGCCCTGCTTTCATTTTAACTGTCCCTGACCCCACCGAGAGTCATTTCGAAAGGCCTGTCCCAGGTCCTAGCAGAAGGTTGGGCTTGGGTGAGTGAACCAATTCTGCTTTGCTGGATGGATCGGACAAGCCTGGAGCTACTCTGCTGCTGCCACAAGAAGCTGCCCTGCAGTAAATGTGTGCTTCACCTGGCTGGGCTTGGACTGTACAGGGGATGGTGGATTTTGAAAAGCAAGCTTTAGCTCAGTGCTGTAAGGTAGAAAACGCAGTGGCTTCACTGCACAGGTCCTGGGGGTTCAGTGTTTGAGCTTTCCAGAAGGGCCCACCTTACAAGCAGAAAGTGGTCCCAGGTGGTGGCTCCAAAGGACACCCACCACCACCACAGCGAGCTCCATGGGCACTCTCATTTTGTCTTTTGCACAGCATTACTGCACAGCAAAAGAGGGAAAAGCTGCTTTCATCCTACACTTAATCTGGACAAAACGGGGCCTGTTCTCTGGTCCTCACGCTGTTCAGGAAGCCAGCTGCACAGTCAGGGGAAGCCTGGGCTCCTTCCACAAGGGCTTCCAGGAATCACCCCTGCTACCTTCTGCCCTGCTCCCAGGAGTAGGTTTTGAGGGTGGTAGCTGGCCCGGGCTAAGAGCATGCCAGAGACTGCTCAAGCAGTTTGGTGTTACAGACAGTAACGTTCCTGGCCTGGGTGATGTTTAATTTACCAGCACAAACACAGCAACAGGCCGCTTCCAGGAAAACTTACTATGAGTATTAACAATCGTAACATATACTACTTAATTCAGCTTTCCTCAGCTGGGAAATACCGGGACTGATGTGCTGTTGCTCAGTGTTCCCTGGCACGCCTCGTTGTCACTGTCCTGACTGCAGAGCTTGCAGGGCATCTCCTCACACCAGAACCTGAACTAGCTTCATCATGCTGGCCTGAGCATCACTGCTGGCACAGCATCTCTTTTGGGATGGACTGTTTTGTAGGGTGTAGACGCCCCTAACCCCACATCTACCTCCAGAGAGACACCGGGCTGTCAGCTTGAATTGGGACAAGACCTAGGATTGAGGAGCCACCGTGTCTGTGCCAAACCAAAGGGGACCTGGGCCTTTGGGAGCGCTGCACTGAAGGCAGCAGGGACAGGGCTAAGGAGCTGGCAAAGCTGAGGCACAGCTGATGCAGAGCCTGGGATTAACTTGGAGACATCTGAGGCCCTCTCCAGCCTCGGAGGAGGAGTGCTCAGGCACGAAGGTTCATTCATAGCAAACCAGGGCCGCGTGGGGCAGGATTCCCTGCCTGATCCCCGTGCTGACAAGAGTCACGGCAGATATCTGGTTTCTTGGCGCAGCGGGGGACAGAAGGGCGAGCTGCGTGAGCGCTTCCTCCACATCAGGAGCATGCCCTTGGCTGGGCTCCACCGGGGCTGGGCAAGTTGGCCGGCTGCTGGCTTCACCCTGACCCTACCTACGGGCTGGGGGGAGAGTCAAACTGCTGAGATTAGAGGCCAGAGCTGTTCTTCACTACTGCCTGCAGACTGCAGGCACCCCTCGCCTGGGCCTTATCCTGCTGGCACAGAAAGGCAGACAGAAAATCTCCAGCCAAAGGCTTAAATCCCCATAGTGGATGAAAACACAGTGTCAGATCACCATAATTTGATGAAAAAGAAGAATGGCATTAGAAACACTTTTCTAAACGCTAACATTAGTAGGTGTGGTACACAATATAAACTCTTTAAAGAAGCTCCAGCATTCAGCTTAACCCTGCACACCTGTCCAGAGCTTTTTATTTCTAATCCCAGAAATAAATACAGGTAGCTGTGGCAACAGAAATAGCTGCTCATCCCCCCACCCCTTTATGATGTTAAATACAGTGGTAACTTACACTGTGGGAATGAGAACGTCTCACCAAAAAAAAATTATACTTTTCTATTAAACCAGATACATTCAGACCTTTCATCGTGAAGCTTCTAACTATGTTCTGACAAACATCTGAATAAGGTCTTTGTTTTCTTGTGCTTTGTTTTTAAAGTACCCCAATTATTTGCTGCGGCTCTCTGGAGCACAGACCCAGGGCCCAAAAGCTGCTCTCTGCTCCGAAGCAGCGATTCCCACGTCAGCGAGTGGGAGCTGCAGCTGTGCGAGCAGCGGGGCAGGACAGGTCTCCGAGGTTATTAGTATAAGCTCAGTCACACTTTGCGGTGACGTCCTGCTAACAACTGCGACTCGAACCAAAAATCTAAAAGCAACACACACAAAAAAAAACACCCCAAAACCATAACATCATACGCTCCATGCTCTTCCCCTGGCATCTAGCAAAGAGGCAACAGCTCTGCTCGGAAAAGTTCCCTGAGCTGCCTGTCAGTAACACAATACGTATTTTTGCTTTCTACGACTACTACAACTATGACATTTTCCATGTTTTATTTTGCATATGTGATCTAGAGTTCACTTACTGTTAGATGCTGGAACAGCCATGCCCTCATGATATTTGTGGCTACTTTGGGAAAGATGCCACGCTTTTTATGTCGCTTTTTGTCCTTATCTGGATCATCATCATCACCTGTGCTGGGGGAAGCTACACTGTTGTCCAAGCCGTCACCTGTAAATATAGTGAATCAAATTTTGACTTATGCTACCTTTATATACTTCAGCCGAAGCCTGGCTTTGGGTATAAACTGCATGAATATTTAAATGAGGTATAAATTCTTTAACACTGTAATTCACCAGGGGTTTGGGGACGGGGGGGAAGAGACATGGGGAGAGGGAGGGTCTCAGGACTGTGTCCGCCCAGTTCTGGATTACCCTGAAAGACAGTGCAGCCATTCCTGCCACTGGATTCAGCACTGTAACCCAAAACCAAAAAAAGAAAAAAAAAAAAAAAAAGAAAAAAAAAAAGATTTTGTTTTCTGCAAAGCATCCTGCTTGCAAAGGTGGAAAAAAATGGCTTTTCTTCACACTGGGTCACTTCCCAAAAATTAATCCCCATCAGCTATTTTGGCTGAGGTGGCCATTAGAAAAGCATCAATGGCATCCCATACCCATGACATGTGCGAAGCTGGGTGCCACGTCCCGCTCTGGGATGTGAAAAATGGTGTGAATGCAACTTTCTTGCAACATCATATTCTCTTCCCAAATTCGGTAACAACCACGGGATTGGATCACCACTTAAGTCTTTTCTAGACATCCAGCGTACCCTGGCTTTTTGATGGGACGTGGGTAGCTAACTGGCCTCCCCTCCGCCCAGCCCCAGCCTAAAGCAGTTCATACTGGGATAAGTAGGTACCAATTTGACACACATCGTAGGAATTAACACCCGGCTTTGTGCTGACACGCCGCCACATCCGTGCAAGGTGTCTGATCCCGTTAAACAACAACTGATCCAAAATGAATTTCCTTAATGCAGAGAAGGTCTCGGACACTTCTCATCACATTAGCAGCGTGTCTACAGGAGCACATAACTGCATAGCAGCCAACTTTGGTATGGGCTGATGGGCTAGCAGTGAGAGGAGAAAAAAAGTTGCGGTGCCCAGCCAGTTTGCATGCCGTTTTTGTTTCAAACCCTGAAAGCAGTTTATAAACAAGTCCACATAGAAATTCAGTCTTTTCATTCCCTGCATGTGGATTGAACCATGTAGCTTGGCTTCTAAAGACACTGCATTTGTAGCAGCATGGAGTTGTGATGTTATTAGGCAAGTGGTTTTTACACCCCTGGGCAAGGATGATCAAGAAAGTCATCTGAATTAGGCTGAATCAAAACTATCTCTGTTAGCGATCAAAAAAAACCACCACCACCAAAAAAAAAAAGTATGTAGACTGTCAAAATTATGATTTGTTAAACAGCTTTCAGCAGAAAAAGTTATTATTAGCATTATATTTTTAGTACCGTACTGACTGTGGCAAATTTATAATTATCCTTATGACTTGGCCTGTGTCTTTAATGATATGGTAACCTTGAGTAGTTATAGAAACAAACAAGATTTTTATGAAGAAATCAGATATCCGATAAATTCTTTGAAAGCCCAGTATGTAAAAAAGGGCTTTTATACAGAGAAGCAATTCACCACATAAAATAATAATTCATAAAAGAAACATGAGCAAAGGAAACAACTCAACAGCATTTAAAATTCCACGGGCTAATCCACTTTCTGTCTGAGAGAGGCAAACAAGGAAAAGAAAAGTATTACGCATTCATTGATTAAAAATGAAAAGCTTCTAACCTAATGACACTGCCTTTCACCACCTCCCTACAATTGTCCCCCCCCCCTTTTTTTTTTTAAATACACTCTCTCCTCATTTCAAACCCCCTTCAGATTAATTTAGCAGGCATTGCCTCGTGCCTGACGGGAGGAGGACTCATTGATAATTTATGGAAATATCTACTATAATCCAAGGGAGATGACTTTTTTCCAGCTTTGTGCATCAATAGATAATCAAGGCCTTAAAGCAGCCTGAGCTTCCCATTACCTCGGGCAAGAGAATTCCTGAAAGCATGCCTCCGGGGCACCTGAATTATATCCTCCATTAGGGGAGGAAAAGCTTTCTGCATTCCACCTATAACACTCCCCAGAACCTTTCCTGTTTATTTCTGCTGTATGAAAGCAGAAGCATTAGGAACAGGATTTTTTAAGTGAAGACTTATGTAGATACAATGGAGAAACCTTTCAAGCGCGAGCCAGATCACCTCCTTCAATCCCTGGCAGTGACCTATCCCAAATAAAAGGTTTCTGTTACATCATTAGCTCAAGCCAAAAACAGCCTTGGCTTAATGCATAGTTTGTTCTTCCTACTGTTTTTAGGCAAATACTGCTACTTTACTCCCATCTGGGAGGGAAATTACACTGCTGGGTTGTAATCTAAGACAAGATTTTCATTGGAAGCAAATGCTTTCAATCCAGTGTAAATACTGGTGCATGTTCAGAAAAGCCTAAAACAATAAACCCTGGCCCCGTCCGACCCAAGTCAGAGAAAGTGAAAGGGAGGGAGTGGATAATAAAGCGCCCGGCTATCCTAAAAGCAAATTCTTCAGTAGACTTTTATAAATTGTTTAACCTCTTCCACTTTTTTAAATTGAAAATTGATCCTGTAAGGACTAAACCACAGAGAGAAGTCTAAATGGTCAATTGTGGATTTTAGTATTTCCATCTACTTTGCAACTTGATATGCTCACCTCTGTGAGGTCTCCAGAGATCCACCCCCTTCCCCTTTTCTTCCCCCCTCTTTCCAGAGATCACTAAACAAACTTGAAGAACCACTGACCAGCCACACGGTAGCAGCTACGAACCGCATTTGTAAAATGTCAGCAGCGACTTTGTTCCTGAAGTTGACTTCTCCTGCCGCCAAATGAAGGCGAACTGAAAAGGTGGAAATAATCATAGAAATGATGCTAGTCCATAAACAAGCTTACAGCCTCATTAGTATAGCGGGAGGCTCCGCTGGGTGATTTATGCTTGTTTTGCTGATGCCATGAGGAAATGCCATAGGGCAACTTTAGCCAGCTGCTAATGGTTTCTGACAGCTTCTTAGCAACTAGTGCAAGCAACGCCGTGGCGTTTGCTAGTGACAGAAACCGAAAATGTCATATTATCTGCCCATGTGTCACCAAGTCCGTGTGGCAATTAACTAGTAGGCCAGTGACTGAGGGGCCAGAGGCTCTTAAAAATGGCCCGTGGCTATTCGGGGGCAGAGCAGGCGTGCTGCTCGCATTTGCGCTGCACATATGCACGGCCCTAACGCGGCAATCTGGCCCTCGCTGCCTCGGCCTAGGCCACTGATGAGTTTGGTCCGCTCGGGTCCTTTGTCTGTGGAGGAGCTCCCAGTTGCCTTCTCTTTAGGCACCGCCTGACATTATCAGAGGAACTGCAAGTAATCTGTCCTGATATGATCGCTGGCAATGGCGCTTTAATTGGCAATACCTGATTCTCCGGTTCCAAGCACCGAATCCAAAGGTGCTAGCTGTTTTTCTGCTCTCTCACAAATTAGTCTGAAAGGATTTAAGATCACTGAAGCAGACTCATTGCCTGTCAGGCTGCTGGGAGCGCAGCCGCCCTGCACAGCAACTAGACACTATTTAAAAACCACCGAGGCTGTAACAAGCAGGAGGAGAGCCTCGGCTCCACGCTCTGCTTTCCGAGCTATCAAAACCATGCGCTATATGTCAAACTGTCAAACCTTTCAGCGTGGCCATTCGCCCTTTCAAATAATATTTAAGAATTGTTTTTACTAAATTTTATAGGCCATGGTCTAGTGAAAGAGGCCAACCGACAAAGAAAGGAATTTGTACTACAATTCGTCCATGGACGATTTCTTGCGGGACCTGGGCCCGTCCCCATGGAGCGAGGCAGGTGACCTGTGGCAGCTCCCGGGCTGCTGGGCAGCTCGGATTTCAAACACGCTCCACTCAAACGTCCCACAGTTGCCTATTTAAGCACACCCAGGCATTTAGGCCGCGCTATCTTGTTCCTTTCAAGACGGGATAAAGCGGCATTTATCGTATTCAGGCCGCTGAATGGGTCAGGCCGGCCATGCCAGCAGGGGCTCCTCTCACTCGCGTCCCCCTCCTCTCCGCGATTGCCTCCTACAACTTCCCTTCCCCTCCCGCTCCCCAAAACTGGAGGCAGAAGCAGCAAAGGGCAACCGAGTTTATAGCGGCTCCTCCAGCCGTTAATGCTCTCTTTGTCACGGGTGATCTGCCATAAACCTTTGTTGGCAAAATAGGTACTTCTGGAGAGCAACGCTGCGCATGTGCTCACGTCTATTGCTGGTCACTGTTGCAAAAATTAAGGGGCAACTGGAAAACTTCTCCCAGGGCTTCACACTGAACCAAAGCTAAACCTCAGGCCCTGCAGTGTTGGAAGGGCAGTGAGAATAGCATAGCTTGGTCCCAATTCCAGCTCAGGGAAGGCTGGAAATTCGGATGTCCTCATAACCCTGGCCTTTCAAACGCTTACACGTGATGTGCTAAGTCTCTCTGATTTCATGGGAACTATTCACCTGCATCAAGTTTAAAATGCTCCCGAGGCTTTTTGAGGGTTTGGATCTGTCTGGGGTGGAAACGAGTGCCCAAACCCGCCAGCTGTGTGGCACAGGCCGTATGGTGTGTATGTGTATGCAACACAGCGTTACTCACAAACTGCCCTACCATGGTCTCCACTCATGAGCAAAGGCAAGCAGAATTTGGCTCCCTGTCCATGACACATCCTAGTACACTCCTGACTTGAGAATTAACGTGGCTCTTCAGATCAACAACACCTTTCCTTCAAATCTGAGCAGCCAAGAGACAACTATCGCTGTCCCACAACGAATATCTTCACCAAATGGACGCAACAGGTTATTTCTCACTACAAGTAGCCCCATCTCATGACCAATTCTGTATCCGCCCTACAAATACTTTTATATCACAGAATAAACGTGACTCTTAAAAAGCCTGCTTTTTAAAAGTGAAGAGGTGTTTGGCCCACGGCAGTGGCTTGGTTTGCTGGGACAGGCTGAGAGGAGGGCATCGGTTTCACAGCGAGGCCTAGAGCAGCACGGCCCCCCAACCCACTTCACAGCTGTCACAGTCCACTTCTAGATAAGCATCTAAATCCATCGCTTTGAGGAGTTCACAGGAGAGAATGTGCCAGAAATGCCCCCCAAAGCCCTGCAAAAGACCCAGAGCAACTTTTAAGTGCACCCTGGACTGTGTGGCTCCATTAAGAGAGGGCTGAACCAGCTTTCTCTGAGAGGCTCCAAGCTTCCTAAGCTGAACTTAGTTTTATGCTTCCAAATCTCTCCTGTTAAAAGTAGCTTCAGGCTTTTGGAAGAACTTTAAGGTTTGCACATACTTTCGTGTTTAATAAGCTAATATAATTTAAATATCCACTGACTTTGGACAAAAACTATTGTCTTCTGCGCTAGACTCGCAATGTTTTTGGTGTTACGAACAGAAACACCCAATATGGTGCCCCCAAATTGGTGGGCTTTTCAGTAGGGTGATTATTATTTTAAATCTACTAACATTTTCTTTAAAATGCATTTAGATATGAGTTCCTCAAATTCCTGCTTTTGATAGGAGGAGAAATCCTACATTGCCTAAGCCAAATACTTAACTGTTCACTGGTGAGCCACAGCTCTGTTAGTTCCCTTCTCTTTTAACCCCTCCAAGAACACAAAATGGTTAGATAACCTTTCCAGTTACTGGAAAGGAAGATTCATTAATAACTTTGAGTAACATAATGTACTAGAGAGATATAAGTGGCAAAATGACTTTCTTTAACCTTTCTTCAATGCTCTGTGCTAACTTCGAATAACTATTATAATTTCTACACCTTTACCTATGCCACCCCTTTACAGAAACACATCTTTAGTTTGCTGGATATCCACACACCAACCATGCTGACTTTCCACCAAGCAAGAACAGGTCTACACGTGAAATGCAATTTTCCTGTAAGGTACAAACTATGAACTTTCAGAAAGCAGATCCAAGGGTGCAATAACGTGTTGTTTTGTTGTTTTTGTAAAACAAGGCCAAGAGTGAAAGAGACATGCCACAACCTGCTGTTCATGGACTTAAAACAAGAAGTGCCATTTCACACCACCAATATTGAATGGACTTGGGCAATCAAAGAATATGGAGAGGTTTTTTGGTTGATTGTTTTCTGACAACCAGCTCCAATTCAAAGGACGCGGTGAGCACAAGTTATACCCGAATGGCTTTGAGGTGAGCTAGCGTGGCTTATACTCCTGCCTACCAATGTACCAGAGCAAATAAACTATCAGAAATGATCATTTCTCCTTACAGCAAGGAGGGGAAGGAGGAAATGTGAGCAGCACAAAGGGATCAATGCTCAGGTATGCCAGGAGAGAGCTGGGAGGCACTGGCATGGTCTGGAGATGTATGCCCAGCTGCTAAAGCCAACTTGTACCTATGTACCTAACTTCAAGATATCCACATGACAAGGCCTGTCAAGTTAGTAGATTTCCCCAGAATACATTATTTTAAAATTTATCCACATGTGCATGTACAGCAGTAACCCACTATGACTCCTCTCAACCTGCCAATAACCAGGCAAGGCACACAAGCTGAGGATGGGGCTACAAGAAAAATGAACATCAGAACACTTAAAGTAGCTGTGCCATTTCTTTACTGGGAAAAACATTTTCTGTTAGTCTGGATCCACAATTAGTCAGATCTGATGGAAGAGCCCACTTCGGGACCTCCTGAGGTCAATGGCAATCATCTTGGTGCATTCAACGGGCTATGAAGCAGTCCCAAAAAGGATTTACAATGATGATGGAAGTGTGCTTGTGAATTTGAAATATGGTGTTGACAAGGGACAGGTTTATTTTTTTCTTATTCCTTAAGGAAAAAGCCTTCTCAAATATACTTAATAAAAAGTTAATGAAGAACAACAAGGTTGAAAATGAACATTAGCAAGGAACAAACACCGTTGTACTTGGGTTTGCACGCATCTCTCAAGGAGATGCATCGCATGTTTCATGCAACGATTCAGACCATGACGTAAACAGTGGGAGGTTGTCAGTCACAGATAGTATCCATATTTACTAGATACTAGAGGAAACATGTGCAAAAATATCCTAGACAAATATTCATAGACGGAGTAACCTGGACAAGGATAAATTACACTCTGGCATTTGACAAATTTTCAAAGTTTTTCCCTTGAATCATTGTACTTTGTTCTTTGGAGACAGGAGCACCTTTTTCTAGTAACTCGATCCTCCTTTTTGACTTGAATTCCCTTCAGGCAAACAACGAGCAAATTAGCTGTCTACACAAAGAGTAAAAACAGCATTGATGAATAGGGGAGGAGAAAAAAAAACACATATTTTACTCATTTTCATTTGTTCGGCAGCTTTTTACAGCTAAAACGAAGGAAACCTCCTTCTTCTGCACAATGCAGCACTTCTTAATAGGGTTCAAAAACTCCACTATTATGAGTAAGTTGTGAGATATTTCTGGAGCCAAGCATCTATGCTCCGTATGAAATATTAAAAAGAAAGCAATTCATTGTATGGGAAGCAAACAACTTTCTGCTGCCAGCTACAGAAGTTTACTTTGAGCAGTTGGAAGCAAATACCCTACAGAAAAGAAAAGTATCTAGTTAAACAGAAAAACATCCTGCTTCAACTGAGAATTGTAAAAAGCTTAAACGTTTTTTTTTTAACCTAAAAGCCATTGTGGCGACCCTACCGCTTCTTGGGAAAAGCTGTTTCTCAGTCATTCTCTGTTTCCGTCAACTATAGGTCTTTTTTGAAACGTATTCTCTCCAGCCTCAGCTGGAGAGCTGGCCTTCCCAGCCAAGGGTCCACCAGCTGTGTTTTCCAGGAGAAGTCAACCACATGGGGCTGACGTGCAGGTAAATCCACAACTGGATTTGCTTGGACTTGCTCACTTATGAAGTAGGAGCACAAGAAGCAGCAGGAGGAGCACAGGACTGCTCTGCCAGGGGAAACATGCCCAACTAATACCCCAAACAGCCACGAGGTCAACTTCTGTAAATCTCTATAGCTCCTTAACAACTGGCTCTATCTTTGTGTTTATCCAGCCCGTAAGACACCTGACTCGTGGACTGAGCACAAGCAGCTATAAGAGGCTCAAAAGCAAAGATCAAAAGCATATTAGGTATAAACTAAGGGATGCATTATCTGTGGAAACAGTTTATTACAGTGGAGCATTTAAATAGGCTTCTTTCCTTAAACAGAGCTAAAATGCCCTGGGCCCTGCCAGCATGCCTCCTCCAGAGGAGGCGATGCTGTAGATTTCATGTTTTACAACAGGAAATACGTGCCAAAATCTTGACACTGCCCAAACCATTCAAAATTAGATTTTTCTATTGAGAAGAAAAAAAAATAAAAAAGTCAAAAGAAAACATTTCATTGTTGGCTGACACAAACCAAAACGCTTGGGTTTGTTGAGCCAGTCTAAAGCATTTTCTTTTGGGCCAATTCCAGACAAACTGATGCTGGCCCAAGCTGCAGTGTGCCCTGCAGGAACTGTAGCTCAGATGCTGTTTGCCCCAAATCCTTTTTTTGTAGGACTGGATTCCATATGTCACAGGGGTCATATAACTATAATGAATAGGAGAAATCTAGTCTAGCTGCGGGGTGGGCAGCTCAAGATTCCTGACCTATTGAGTCCACGCAAAACATTTTTAGTGGGAAGTTCCCATGTGTTTTGTTTCAAGTGAAAAAGTTCTTGCTTACATGCAGTGCATTTTCTTCTACTTCCATCACTCATACTTTAAAATAGTAGTAAAAACAAACAAACAAACAGAATCTTTTTCCCCTCAATCAGGAGCATCTGCCAACAAAGAGCAAGGAATGATTCAAAGAAAATTGACATTAAACTCCCCTCTGCATACCACGGCAGCACCACGCGCTCCATTTCCCTACATAAAGCAGTCACTCTGCAGCTATCAAAGACAGAAATAAGAGGAATGAGAAAAAAAATGATCCCCCACAATCTACCTTTTGCCTTTCAACAGCAACAGCATCTCCGCCACCATTGCTAATGCTTCCATAAAACACCAATCACCTTACACAACCTTATAAAGGTCCATTGGCAACAGCCCGTTACTCAAACTCCAGTCACTGAAATGCCTTAATTGGATAATTACTGAAAAGACACCTGGCTTTAAACCTAAGCCAGAAATTATTCCTTGATATCTAAAACGAGAGGGAGACAACTTTTGAATTGTTATGGAGGGTTAATCCAAAATCCCTTGTGAGTCAGACTGCTGGTTCCCACCGCATATCCCCGTATCTCACAGCCATGGAAAAGGAGGCAGAGAAGCGGGCTGCCACGTCCACCTACAAGAACTACTTCCACGAAGTGTCTGTGAGGTCGGGTGAAGTCAGATACCTGTGTGCTGGCTGAAACTACTGGGCAGAGGGAGGCAGAACAACAGGGACACTGAAATCTTCCAGTACCTGAGCTTTGTCTGAACATGGCAGGAGCTGCACCCACAACACTTACCCTCCTCTTCCCTGAGCAAATGGTGGAAAGAGTTGTGATCGTGACCAAATGGACGGCTTTTGGACAGCACTGTGAGTTTCCTCCCCTCACCCTGCGCCAGCAGCGTCTGGCATGCTCAAAAGAAGCCTGCTTCACCCTCAGAGACAAAGCCTTTCACTAGCACATGTGTAACGAGCTCAGGAAAATATCTTACAAAATAAGCAGCCCCCTGTTAGACCTTTAAAGGAAATAGTGGAGACAGAATTAGCAGTGTTTTTCTTTTTGCTGTCCCCACCACTCCTTGCTGACAGTGCCCTAAATCCACTCCCTTGTTCTTCCAGCAAAAGCCGGTCACTCTGGAGGGCTGGTGACAATAGCGGGAGGCTGCTTCTCGGGAAGGAGGTGCAGAAGCCAAAAGAAGATAAGTAGATTTGACAGAGGCAAAGCTCACACCAAATTTTCTTCCACTTGACTTTCCCTCTCCAACACAAAAGGCAAAGCTACTCTGATGAGGTGGTGCTTAAAAAAGGCTACAATGGGAAAAACAAACCTGGAGCTGGGCTTTAGGGCTGCAGCGACAGCCCTGAAGTTGTCGTCTTCAACACTGGTTGCTGGAGAAGACGGCTGCTTGTTCTGCCCAACTGCCCACATTTCCCTTGCTCTACACACTTGGGAGCAATCAAGCAATTGCCACCACAGTCTCTCTAAAGATCGGAATCTACTTTATCACCCCCGTTAACATCCCTTGGGTGCAGGGAGGCACCAAAGGGCAGCCTGGGATACAACCTCGGTGCATCCAGAAGGATGGCACAAACCCAGCCCCTGCAGCAGAGCCTGAACACTCGAGAGGGCTTGGAGGAACCCTTTGGGGAAACAGCATGAATGTGGAGATGGTCTCAACCAACTCAGCACCGAGGCCGAGCAACCTTCATGTTCTGACCCAGGAGCACGCAGGCACCAGCAGCTCCATCAGACGCTTCAGTCCTACCGAGTTAGCACGTCCCCTTGGGCTCCAGCTGAACAGATCCGTGTCACTGCTATGGTTTTGGTTTCCTGTGACTTTTCTATCACAGCTTCTGGTGTTCTGCTGTTTGTCTTCCAGAGCAAATATAATTTTGTTCGTTTGTTTGTTTGTTTTCAGATTAAAACAAACAAACAAAAGTGGAAATCGTCTGGAAGCAAACGTCTCAGAGGGTCCAAAACACACAACAAATGGGAAAGCAAAGTCAGATCAATGCTGGACACACAAAAACTTCACTTCACTATGACCTACTGGTACCCACGTGCCTTATTTTTACCTCTTTCATCTCTAATCACTACATATTCCTAGACATTTAGCTACCTGGCTCTACCTAGAATAGGCAAACTGATGGGAAGAGAGGGTAAAACTTCTGGAGTGCCGCAGAATCTGAGTACTGTTTGTGGCACTACATCTAATGGCCTCAAAGATAGGAACCCACTGTGAGAGGGATGAAGGATGGGAGGGAGGAAACTCGGTCATTTCCAGATAATCTCTCTTTGGCTCCATTCCTTCTGAGTCAGAACTCAACCAAAATCTCACACAACGATCAAAGCAAAGACACAACTTAGAAGAAAGCCACCAACTGTCTCAAAACAAGCAGAACAGAGCTCAAGCAACCCTCAAAAGACAAGCCCAGAAGATTTCTGGGATCTCATTTTGAATTCACGTGGTTTGCTGTTATCTCTCATAGTAACGGGGTAGGAGAAACACGTAGTAAGAAATACATTGTATGCTTTTAGCTACATGAGGTACTTTATGACATAAAGGAGTAACCAAGGAAGCTGAAGAAAATGTCAGCTTTTGGAAGGCTAAAAGACATAGGGATCCGCCTCCTGTAGGCAGGTACAGACCAGAAGGAAGAACAGTCCTGCCCCCCACCACCCAAAGACCTGCTTCTCTACTGATGAATTCTGTGTGAGGACACACCACGCACACGCTGCTCCTCTCCAAACACCAGCAAGCTCCTGGTGTCCTTCCTGGGCACGCAGTATGAGCTGGAAGGGTTTTACAGGCACTGGTTGCTGCATGAAGGGAAATACCGAGTTTTCTAAGCATCCTCTAAGTGCTGGGAAGAAAGAAGAACGGAAATGAAATGGAAGGAGCAACCTGGAAAGGAGAAAGGAAAAACGGGAGGCCCTGGCTCAAAGGAGAGTGTTCACCACACCCTCAGCCATGCCTTCATCTATAGAAGATGTTTGCTTTTACAAATCTTGGAAAAAATGTGGTGTGTGAGCTAAGTCAGCCCCTAGGCAGATTTAACTTGGATGACCTGCCCGTATTCTGCAGATCACCATAGGTCTCACTGACCTTGGCACTGACACAAGGATCACATTTTCTCATGGATGAATTGCTCTGGAATAATTCTGCCAATGTAGTAGGCATAAATAGCCTTTTATTTAGCGCTGGACAAATATGATCTCTCTTTCTGCCTCTCGCCTCCCCAAACAAAATCTATTTATTAGGATAGGGATAACCCCACCCTTAATCAAGGTCTGGGTACACATCTTGAAGGCCAGACAGAAGCTTGGCTGCTTCATGCTCACGGCAATCCATTTTCAGATTTTGCCTTCAACATGATGTGCTTTGGAGTTAACTGGTTGGGTTTATTGCTTTTGATTGGAGTGGTCAGCTTGCATATTTGTGGATTAATACTGGAGGGGGAAATACAGATCAATAGTGGGAATATTCAGCTTCAGTCACTGGAACAAAACCCACAGTCCTCACCTTACAGGCAGGTTAAGAGCAGCTGCACTAAACCCAGTGAAGTCGCACTGAGATAAGCAGAAAAATCACATCTCGGGCTTGTGGAAAATGAACCAATTTGGAAGGAACAGGTAAACAGCGTGTTCTTGGACAGGAGTCAGCGCAGTTTGGATGATGCAGACCTTTCCATCCAAGTCTCACTGGTTTGTGTGTCTGGTCACTTGAGGTCACGCCGCAGAGCTCCCAGGCTCTGCAGAAGCCCTGCACGCTTCCTCCCCACCGCGGAGGTGGCTAAAGTGGCTCTTAAAACCAGTCGTTACTCTAATGCCACCTGATCCTTAATTGCTAACGAAAAGTGGACTGAAACCACAGAAAGGGCTTTCTGGCACAGGCTAAGGAAGTATCAGTTCTGAGGTCTGAATAATATCCCCGAAAAACATGAATCAGAGCGGTCCTTTCACGCTGCATCTTGATAGAGGCGGGCGGGCAAGACTTAATGAGACTGTGTTGATGAAGACCAGGATGGTTTTGTAGCGTAGGTACACACGCACTCAGACATGGCTAAAAAGGAAAGAAAATACTTGCAAACTGGTATTCAAACCCTGTGACAGTCAAATAAAGCCTAGTAAATACTATTTCCAGCTTTGACTGTCACTAGAGCAAGAGTCTCTTCTAATAAACTCACCGCGTGTTGAGCAGAATGGAAACACAATTTTCCACTCGTTTGTGAACCGCTTGCCTCAACCATACCCAACTTTCGCTGTATGGCTGACCACTTACAACCTAGAGCAAGCACCTCAGTCTCCAGACTAGGTCTCTAAGCCTTTTCAAGCACAAAAGGAGGTCCCCAGCCACACGCTCGTACTCTTTTTCATTGCAGTGTTAGAGCAATAGTCACCGATGCCAAAACTGGCGATTCTCTTGAGACAGGAAAACGCTTTCACAAATATCTGCCAATTATCTGAACAGGCACCAACAATGCCAGCCTCTGAACCATTGCTAATCACACTGCCATTTTCTATGCAAAGCAACTTTGAGTTTTGTAATTTGTTTGAGCTGCCTGACCAGCTTCACCTGCAATTTGCGGTTTAGGCAAATGAGAAGGGAAGACGGAGATTTTCATCTGTAACCACAGGCTGAAATTCAAAGCTGAGCTAAAAAGCATTCTTACTTATGTCTTATTTAACAACTTGTACGGCAAAGATTTTTTGACACAACATCCGTATTTACAATGGAAACGGTCTATGCAGTGACCCGAACAAGAGAAAATAGACCTGGGGAGGGTCTTGCAGGCATCACCACGTGGAGGCTCTCCTTCGGGCTCGCCCCTTCACCAACCCCAAAGGCTTGCAGAAAGCCTGAGGTTGCACGTGAGCACGCGAGGGGAGGTTCAGGCGGCTGCTGTCTCTGTTTGCTCAAAGACAACACAAGTTTCTATCCCCCCCCCCCCCCCCCCCCCAGGCACAGACAGGGAGCTGAGCTGCAGATAAGGAGGTTGAAGGCTCAGAGCAGCCAACAAACATGCTGGCAAGCCCAACTTTCCGAGGCCCCGCAGGGCTCCGGGCAGGTTACAGCTCGTGGACGGCAAGCAGAACAGCTCGCAAGGAAGCCCCCCTGGGACATCCCTGGAAGCACCTCACTCAGCTCCATCCCCGGAGCTTTCCCTCGAGAGCCATCCCTCAAGATCCCAGATAAGAGCCACTGACAAGGTGCTGACTGAAAGCCCGCGCTGCTGCTGCCAGCAACCTGCCCTCCCTCCGCGCCTGCGAGCCTCCGGCGCTCCGAGCCCAGCTCCAGCCCCAGCCTTTGCACCGCAGCTTCGCAAGGACGTGAAGCCCTGAATTTCGCATTTCTGGGGGCACCACTCACAATCTGGGGGTATCTTTTGGGGACAGACTCCAAAGGGAACTTGCTGATCTTTGATACAAAAATCAGAGTTCAACGTTCTGCATAAAAATTATCAAACAGCGACAACAAACACACACACACACAAAAAACACCTCATCGGCTAGCAAGGGTTGCTACAGATATGACTACAAAGGAAAATGGACAAATGAGCCTTTTGGAATGCATATTAGTGCGCTTAAATGGACCGAATGTGAATCTTGTTAGTTTGGAGTGGAAATAGGTTTAACTACGGTTTTACATTTAAAAGCAGCCAGGGAAGGGACGTGGAGAGAAGTCCCAACAGCTGCAGCGCCCGGCAGACAAAGGGCCCCGCGCCCGACCAGCACAACAAAGCCAAGCCCCCAGTTGTTTGAATATGGCCATTCCTACCAAATGAACTCAGCAACAGATTTCGTTTCAAGGCTTCGCTCCCGGAGCCTTTCATCTCATGAAAGACCTCGGTGCTGTTGAGCTGAAAGTTGAGCGAACCATTGCTAGCGAGTTTCAGGAGCCCATCGACTGGGTTTTGCATTTAAGTCCCCAGCTCCTAGAGTCATGCAAAAACCTCCCACCAAAAACCACACGCATTTATGAAATGAGCAACCTCCTGATGGTATCGAAAGCATGAAACCTGGCCTCCTGAGAGGTAGGCATGGCAATACAAACACAGCTTCCCAATGAGTAATATTAAATACATATATATTTATATTTTTTTCCATGCATGTCCAGATTTTTGCACACCTCAGATTACCAAAACGGGTTAGCAAGGACAAAGGGTTTCACAGGATGGCCATGCTGGAGGGCTGAGGAGCTGCAGAGGACACAGTCTCGCATACAAACACAATGCCCAAACCCATCCCCTGCTCTTCTGCAGCACAAAATGCTTTATCCTGCTTCTCCATACGGAGCGAAAATTTCCTTCCTAAAGAGAGACGAAGTTTTAACACATATTCATCCCCCCTTACTTGAGGCATTTAACTCAGGCAGTGAAGTTAAGCATCTGACTGCAGCGATTAGTCCTCCCAGAGTGCCTCCACAGTCAATGGAGAGAAACAGAAACTCTCCAGAGGGAAATTTGGGATTGAGATGACTAAAGGAGTATGTGCACTATTAGCTTTGAGTACTGCGCAGAACAGTAAAAACTTGCAAGCAGCGAGGCTCTCAAGGAAATGACGGATAATGAGGGCTGAATGTGCCCATCGCTGTTTTTAAACAAGGTCTGGATTACAGGGCCCCTTCTAAAATTACTCGGGATGGAAAGGCTGAATTTAGCTCCCATCCATTACCTTATCATGAGGATACAACCTCGTGCTTCCTGCCACTGGGAATCTGGGACGATGCAAAATTCTACCCCTTATCACCAAATCCAAATTAATTTCTTCTTCCTAATTTGCCTTATTCATTAAAAAAAAAAAAAAAAAAAAAAAAAAAGGAAAAAAACCCCTCCTTGTTAGATAGCTGAATTTATGTTTTACCAAGCTAAACTTAAGTGCAAGAAACAGGAAGCTTTTACTTGGAAACTGGAATTTCAAGCACTCTGTGGCAAACAATGAACTGGGGAGATAAAGATGCAATGGAAATGGTAGGGGACAGACCTGACAAGCTTCCTGCCCACGCTGACTCAAGAGCATGTGTCCTGCCATGATACGGAGCAGCCCCAGCGCCTGCTTTTATTTTGGTAATTGTATTTGTTCCTGTGAAAACCCCCATAAAAACAAGTCGGAAGACCAGACAATAGTCGACCCTCCATCTCTTATAGCCAGATCTTTTACTTAACACTTTAGCAGAAGATGTAATCAGCGGATCTTTGTCCATTTATACAATTCTCTCTGCTGCAATGAGGATTGTATTACACTCTCAAGCATGTGCACCAGCCAGATCCGAGCATCAAGCCTTCCCCATCACTTCAAGAGATTGATCTGATACTTGAAAGCACATTTGCTATTATCTACTACAGCCCTTTGGAAATGACATTACACAGATACGGGGGGCAGGCAAATATTGCCGCTCTTTTATTATTCCTGCCATTCGCTCGCTTGTAATATCTGAAAAGTTCCCAGGTCAATGGGATTACGTTATCTGCCTCCCCTCGCTTTATCTCTTCCCCGCACCCCACAGGTATCCATGTCAAAACGGGACTCTTCGGCGGGGGGTTTCTTTCACCCGGGTCAGCCTCGGGTCAAGCTTTTCACCACTTGCTAATGCAAAGCTTCCCCCCAGCCCTAAAATCCCCCGAAACCCGGGGGGCCGGGGCGCACCCGCCCCGCGTGCCTGCTGGCCCCGCAGCCGGCGAGGGCCAACGCTGCTCGGTGGGGCTGGGGCAGCCAAATCCTCCCAGTACGGGGACTGGGAGGGGGCTGGCATTCCCAACCAAGCAGAGGCAAAGAAGGAAAGTCTCCTACAAGATCAGCTCGGCAGAGACTTTATTCCTGCACTAAACTTGAAGGATGGGAGCCTTTTAACTAGTTAGGAGCGACTCGGACTATATTTTTGCCTACCAGAACGGAGATCAATTTTTATTTAGATTGATTTTAAGATTTACATGCGAGAAATGGATACAATTGGATCAAATATATACTAAAACAAATTGTTGACTCCCATGAAAGCCAATAAAACCAAAACAAATTTCACAGATCTCATCTAGGAGCATCTGAGATTTGTTTTATTTCATTATTTCGTATACGTTTACGGAGCAGAAATTTGCTTAACTCTTTTCCAGTTTTCTTTTACTGAAACAATAAGGCTCGCCGCAGAATATTTTGTACTTGAATATTATCACCAGGATGGCATATGGCAAACTAGCAGCAGGCAGTTTATCTTCATCCTCTTTGGAGGCTAAAATTAGCACAATGCTTTTGCAACACTATATGATGTATTCAGACCAGGATGATATACCTAATACACTTTCAGCCTCATCCCTGGCTAACCTCCAGTATTCAAGCAAATTGATTATTAATTTTAATTGAGTATTAATACGGGCAACAGCGAGTTTGCATTTATCAACTTGAGAGGCACTTTTAAGTTCAACGCTGGCGTTTCACCTACGCTAACCGCACCAGTAAATAAAATTACTGCATTAACAACATATGGAATTTCAATTCATTTGTACGAGGCGATTCTAATTTATATTAAAACGTTATATATGGAAAAGCCGTGCTGCAAAACTGCGTGTTTGTGCATTCTGTGTTTATCAGTTATGGGATATAATTAATCTTGCTGAAGTGCTGGTACACCCGTGTTATAACATGCTCTTCCTGCTCCAGACTGCATTCCTGCAGATTGTTAGCTGTTTACTTTATTGGGATTAAATTAAACCAAGTCACCAACTTTACGTTTCCTGACGATGTGGCTACGCTGCACTGGAATGAGCTCTCTCTGCTCTCCAGTCTGCTGTTCAACCTGGTAAATTATGGCCACCTCAGGGTTTCTTTTGATGGATTAAATCTGCGGCGAGACACTAATGTTAGCACCGTGCGCTAATTTGTATTTTGTAACTGTAATGCCAAGAAACTTAGCGCCATGCTCTTTCAAAAGGAAATAAGGAGGGTCCTGAAAAAGCCACTGCACCCCACCAGGGAGGTTATTTTACCACCTCTCTTGCCAGGTTCACAGAATAAAAATGTCTAACAGTGGGAGGAAGTCACACTCAAGCCTGTATATGAACAAACACACACGAACTATAAATATTTATACGCCGACATTCAAGGATTCTGTGGCTCAGCCTGCTCACCAGCTGACAAGAGAACCCCCTACTTTACCTACAGCCTCTTACAAAAACACAACACGGGACCAATTCTGTCTGATAGTTACACTGAAATTACGTTATTATGATTCTTGCTTTTACACAGCTGCTCTCACAGAGAATTTGCATGGCTTATTCCAGGCAAATACAAGAAAATGGAAAATGGGCAGAATCCTGCACCTCTCCTAGGGCATCCTCACTGCTGCAACGGGGAGCATGAGAGAGAATTAAGAGATGCTTTGCTAATGGGAGGAGGAGGATGGCATGAACATCACATTTTGAGCACAGTTTGCTGCCTCTTTTCCACCCCTTGCAGTTTGCTCCCACCTCATCCCCTACTCTTTGGTTTCTCCTTCAGCGCTGTGCTGGGCAGGGAGCAGCTCCTGTCAAGGCGATGGGAGCAGGGGAAGGTTCTCCACCCCACCGGCCTTGCTTCCATGACCTTCACCTGCTGACAAGGCAGAGCTAAGTCATACCTTCTGAGCTCCACTGGGACACTACAGACTCCAGATTATTTTTAGCATGCCTCCATGTGACTCCTATTGCTATTTGCAGAGCTGGGGGAAGATTTAAGGATCAGCTAGGCTGTGTCCACCACCTCCAGCTTCTTCTCGAGGACATAGCCGGTACCTCCTAGTAGGTCTTCTCCTGCCATTCTGCAACAAAGAATTACAGCCCTGAGACCGTACACATTCAGGGCTGCAAGAGCCATTTCTCTCCTGTGCCACAGCAACAGCCACAGAAAAACAAAGGACTGAGGAGTAGATGAAAAGGCCGCCCCTGCTACATTTTTAATCACTTATATGGTTATTTCTTCTTCTTTCCAACACCTCCACGTTATGCTTCTGCGAAGAGCAACCACAAAAAACTGCCTGCAACCTCCACGTGAGGTTTTCGCCGCTCACAGACATATGAGGAAGCAAATAAACACACACATATCTCATCCGTGGCTATTAAACACGAGCTACCACCTGGTGATGAGGAAGTTCCCAAGCCACAGGGTGCCAAAGGGTGCCAGAGGGCTGCGGGGAAACAGTGTTCGCCCTGATGTGATGCTGCTTTGGTCTCTCCTCTGATATTTTGCATGGCACTGACTGTGGGGTCCCCAGGCCAGCGCAAAATAGTCCCCAGTTAATTGCACCCCGATGAGGTGCCGCGGTGCAGCGAGAGCCACCCCGATCACCCAGGAAGGTCCCCTTCTCATTCATGAATTCAAAAAAGGAAAAAAAAAAAAAAAAAGGCGCGTGTGCATCAATGTGCTTAGAAAAAAATGATGTCAGCATCTTATAGCGTTGATCCTGTTAATTAATCCCTGAAAGAATGCCCCCTCGCCCACAAACATATAATGTAATGCCGGCTTAATCTTACCTAGAAAAAAAATACAATGCAATAAGATTACTACTCTGACTCTGCTAACTGTTACAGCACTGCTTAATCCTGTATTTCTCTGCTTTAACAAGCTCCTGCAACACTGTACAGAGTTTATCAGAGCAGTTTCTGATACAAGAAGGACTTATGTTTTAAACAATGTAATTCCATGCTCCTTTGTGCTCTTTCCGCGTTATGTTTATACAATGACTTTCATCCCGGAAGATCTCAAAGCCTATTGCCTGCTCCTGTTCCCATTGAAGGCTTCCCTTCAGGTTTCACACTGGAGCAGGATTAGAAATGAAGAAGAAAATAATAATAAAGGGAGTAGGGGGGGGTACGGCAGCGAGATGTGCCAGGGCAGCAGGATGATCCCTCCTGTCCCACTAACGCGGCTGGGTCATGCAACGCCAAGCTGGCCAACTCTTCCCCAAAATCACAAGGGGACACACCTGGGACACTGCCCAAAAAGCATCATCATCCCCTGCTTTCTGTCTCAGTCCCCGGGCTGCCCTCCCACCGGCACAGCCCCACACCGCCTGCGGAGACCCCGCTCCTACCCCGTGCCTGCAGCCACCCATTTCCTGACCTGCGCCGCTTACAGACACATTCAGCTTCCCACGGAACAGGAGGAGAAAGCTCTGCTCCCTCCCTGTAATTATCAAATCAGCCCGAAAATGAGGAAGAATTGAGAATCCTCATTATAGCACGTCATAAAACACGGAGAGGGCTCGCGCTTGCTTTATGCTGTTTGAGCAGCCTGCCAACAAAACTTTACAAAGAGCACAGGAATTCATGTTTGCCGAGATATTAAAGTCGTAAAAGGGGAAATTTTTATTTTATTTTCCCACAGCCTAAATGAAGGTGAACCAAGCAAATTTGGCAGAGAGCGCGAGTCAGATGCCATTTCCCACAGCAATGTGGTATTTTCCTCTGGGAATAAAACATTTTCCTTAAACTACTGTTTATAACTCTTATCAGTTCAACAGCAATAGAGCCATCAAGTCCAATATCTCGTGGAAAAAAGTCAAGGTCAACAAGTACTTGCATTTTCGTTTATCTTTAGCTGCAATTGCTACTGACATTCAATTGGGTAATAAACATGAGGACTGTCAAATGCTCTCAGCAAACAGGTGATCCAAAAGCTATCACAGAGAAAGAGGCTACTGCCAGGTAATCAAACAATTCTGTTGCAACAATTATGATTTGAGTGCATTCATTTACAGAAGCAATCGCCTGTCAAATGTGAATGAATATTGTCAAACCATTCCCACCACCGGGGTAATAAGGGCGAGGAAATACAAACTACGTCTTACTTTCTAGTTCTTAGCAACTAAAGCACGCCGGCATTAGCGAGACTCGTCAAAAATCGAGTAAACAAATAAATAAACAAATAAATAAAAAACAGTGGGTATCTTACATCCTGAATTTAAAAAAATAAATAAATAAAAAAATAAATAAATAACGTAGAAACCAGAGCAGATCAATCTCGTGTCCGTCTCTCACGGCAGCAATTATGGGTGTGTAGAAAAGCCATGCACAAAGCGGGGTTGGACAGAACTGGCTGTGCCATGGGCCAGTTCCTGAGCCAGCGCTGGCATCTGCGCCGTGGTTTTTAATAGCTACAGAAGGGCCTATTTTTCCATGAATTTGTCTAATCTCCGTTTGACCCCTGCTGACCTCCACAGTGCGCTGTAGCAATAGAGTTTGGCCAATATGTAAAAGGTGAACCATCTTTTTGTTTCTTTTAAAGCCGCTAATGCTCTGGAAGGCTTTGGTGAACACGCACCCCTCGTTCTTGCATCGCAGGATAAGCTCTGGCTTCATCCCCGATGCATTACTTTAAAGACTACTCTTCCAACCTTAGTCATCGTATTTTCTCCCCCTCCCAGCATTTCACGTGAAAGGTAAAAAAAAAAAAAATAAAAATAAAAAAGGTTTACACAAAGCAGCCAAAGGCCGCACCCTGTTGCATCACTAATCCAGAAACAATGCCTGGGTACGGGTTTAGAGTCATTGCAATAAAATGTTTCTCAAAAGCGGAGGCCATTTTGGGAACACCACTTTGCTTTCTTAACCTCTGATTTACAGAGGTCAATGACACACACCAGAAAGTCGCGTTCGGCCGGCATCGGAAAGCAGAAGACCCAACTGGTGCCAACAAAATCTGGAAGAGGCAAATGGGGACCGGACCAGTCCCCATGGAAAGTGTGGGGGCCATATGGGAAGCTCATTGGCTTCAGGAGCCACCACGAGCTGAGGGAGCACACCCAGGATATGTAGGGAAAAAAGCACAACAGAATAAAAGCAACATGTTTTCTAAATGCAATCGTATCAAACTGATCTTCAATACACAAGACTCAAGTATTGCTAAAAAAAAGGGGTATCTTGGGAACCAAAAATCTGTTTCTGCAACCACTTGCGATCAAAATCCTCTCCACTATCCCATCCAAGAAGGAAAGCAAGACGGTAGGGGACAGCTCAAGATGAGATTTAGCAACGTGGTATTTCCCACCGCCGTTCCCTGCTGCTTCACCAGAGTTTTGGTGTATTCAAGAAATAAATTCATCCGAAATGCACTTGGGCCTTGTAGTAACACCTTTGGGATCTGTACAAGCTGATGGGATGTCTGGTTGAGGGTCAGGACCACGTCCTTACGTACATGGCTATGTACACATAGACTTGTGCATGGCCACATGGATGTCTCATGGGATAGACATTTCTAATGTTAGGTCTCTTGCTCCCCACCCAAAAAAAAAAGGAAAAGGAAAAAGGACTTCAGCATATGAATACCAATGGGCTGAGAAGTGAGGAATATTTGTATTTCCACAGCCTCTTTAAAGGTAAGCAGTTCCCTATGTCCTTCTCCCTCCTTTTGCTGTGCCGAGGAAGGCAATAGCTTCAGCCTGGAGGATCTGCCTCCTCCCGTGATCAGCTCTGCTCCCCTCCTGGCCTGAAGCTTTTCCACTTAGGGAAGGCTGAAAGTCACCTTAAAGTGTGCTGAAACATTTGTGCTGGTTTTGAACTGCTTATTATCTTTGGGGGCTGACCTGAAAAACAAGTTGGTGCTTACATGGAGATATTCACGTTTCCCCTGAAAGGCAAATGGGAGGAAGGGAGGTTTTTACAAGGAAAGGAATCAGTTTATGACTGTGTTACCCATCATTTAGGCAAAACAAGCAATATTGGTAAGTATTTGAGTTAGTTCTGCCAAATCTGAACGGCAAACGCCTGTTAATAACAGACGTTCAGAGCTAATGTGAACGATTAAAATAAATCCTGGCACCGGGAACAGATTGATGCTCAAATCACAGCACACGCTTCAAAACGAGCACTCTCCCCCATGCACCACACTGGAAGTGAAACCCTACCTAGCTGCAGCACAGAGGCTTAATGCTGCCGAAATCCAACTTCAGCAGCTGAATCGGGCTGATGAGACCAAAAAAAAAAAAAAAACAAACCACAGAAGGAAGAAAAAAAACAGTTTCACGCCCTCCGGCTTTAGAGCAGAATGATAAATTGACATCGTGTTGTTATGAGCATAATCCTCAACCACTCAATCACTGTTAAAAAATAAAACATGATTTTGAGGAGATAAAAATAATTAATGCTGGTGCTGCTGAAGAATGTGCACCTACAGGAACAGCCTCAAACCCGGAGACCCATCCTTCAAGTTCCCTGCTCAAAATTACCAAGCCCGTGCGTGTAAATGTTTTGTGTTGTTTATTTATTTTTTTTTTAATCTCGTGTCAAACGAAGAGGCACAGGTGCTCACGCTGATCCAAAGCAAAACAAGCGCAGCCCACTTGGTGGAAAAGCGAGAGAGGCAAACGGGATGGCAGAGCCTCCGAGGGAAAACTGATACTGCTGCTGCTCCTTTTAAAAACAAGCCTATTAGGCTTAATTCGCGATTCACAATATCTACACCACCGGGAAAAAATACCGGGAACAGCCCCTGTTGACTAATGCCCTGTCTTTTCCAATCGAGGGTCACATCCAGTCTAACCGATCGCATGATAATGGCATCAGAAAAGGTCAATCAAAGACAAGCCGAAGCTTCCACTGCCTGGCTGACCTTCGGAGCTTGTGACAAATTGCTATCAGTCAATGTCAACTAATGACAGCGGCTCTTTGGCTAATCAATTGTTCTAAAAATGATCAAGAAAACTACTCACAGGACAGCTCATTTTCACATCAATGCCTGTGAAGTATGAAAAGCTCATTTTTTGAGTTTTTAATAAGCTCATAAGTAAAGCAGTTACTTGGTAACAGGGGTCACCTTAGTGAAAAGACAGAACCTTTGTCTGCCTTTTACATATTCTTTTATTACCATATTATAGTAAAAATATGCCATGCCATTACTGTGCCAGAGGGCTACATAATAAAGGAGGTAATAGTTCATACATTTTTTGAGATAAATACTTCTGTGTTTTAGGGACCTCTGTTTGGATGTAAATAATTGTCCCTACACTTTCCCTGTATTTAAATGCAAAGCGAGCACCGCTGGCACACAGGTGACGTGCCCACTTATTATTCATGCAAACTTCGTGTGACAAAGCCGGGTAGCGAGAGGCACGCTGCAAAACCCAGCAGCGCCGCCAGGAAGTTAGGTCTAACAGCAGCTGTTTTGTTCCTCAAGCCACCCACCTGATGCGAGCACGACTTACTGGGCCTGCTTCCGACAGAGCTCGCGTTCGGTCGGAAAACCGCACGCTCGGAAACCCCCAAAGCACTGCAAAAGCAAACAGGCGTTTCCACGCTGGAAGGATCCTGCATGCAAAAGCTAACGTGGGAGCACACAAATCTCGGGCTGCAAAGCATCCATCGCGGCCCTGCAGGGAGCAGAGCTGGAGATTTGTCCTCCCCTCCATGCCACCTGCCTGCACCTCCACCGGCGGCGTCTGCAGCGGCCTGGCAGAGCCTCACAGCCCGGCCAGGCTGCAACACACAGTCATGCATTAAATCCGACCAAAACAACAAATGCTGCCGCACAATGGTCCCAGGCTTGAGAACCTTTAAGCTTTGCCTTCCTCCGGTCCATAAAGAGAGTGCAGTGGGTCAGCCAGCCGGAGCACATCTCCGGGCATCGCCCTACAAGAGGTCTCTGGAGCAGAAGCTGCACGAGCGTGGACACGTCCTTCAAGCCGCCCGTGCTGATGGAGCACGGCACAGCTCCTGGTCCTGGGTTACCTCCCCGAGCAGACTCCTGCCACCAGCACCTGTCCCGCTGCAAACCAAGCCCACCCCCTCCAAACCACGCAAAAAGGGCTAAACAAGCAACGTTCAAACTTTTGTTTTCCTCGCCCGAAACTGCGAAGTGACAGCAGTTTCAGGTTACACCCTAAACCCGGCTGGCCACGGCAGTTTTTCAAATTAAAATATCTTCCGTGGCCTCGGCCCCTTCTCGAGCCGTTCGCGGGCAAGAAATAAAGGAGGCAGGGCGACACTTAAGCTAAGCCATAATTGGAAGTATGTGAAAAATGAAGTGTCGGTTCGGTCAATAAAGGGCAAAGGTGAAGGGGAACTGCAGCCCGAACGCGGTGCGAAATGTGCTCATTAAGACGCCCAATCCGAGGGCTCCTGCCCACCTATCCCATTAGTCATCGGCCATCTGACCGCTTCAAATGCCTGCCTCGGCGCTCTTATTACTTTTCTTCCTCATGTAAAAAGGCGAGCGGGTATATAAATCGTTGCTCAGTCATCTGGAACATAATGTGGCCCTTCTCTCCCCCGCCGCCCGGCCCTGCCGCCTGCCTTCGCCGGCTCCAAACAACTGCCTTGAGATTCCCTGCAATAATAAACGGGATTGCCTTTTGCCTATCGGTTGCCCGAAGTCCCACAAAAGGCCTGAAAAACATTGCAGCCATTGATACATTTTGATAAAGAAATATCGCCGCTTTCCACCGGCGGCTTGAAAGAGCAGCAATGATTGGGGAGGTTAAAAAAATGTTTTGAGCCGGGGCTGAGGCTCGCACACAAAAAAATGGAAAAGAAACAATACGCACAAAAAGGAGACGCTGGTGGATTTTTGTCTCTCTTTTAAGTGGTGAAGGAGAGCTAAACACGGGCATTAAAGGGCCCCACTCTGGATCAGAAGTGACTGTACCAGGGCTTTGTTCAGCATCCTTCTGGCCAGACTTCTTGGAAAAACAAGCAGAATAGATCTGTTAAAACAAACAGGGCCCTCCGAAAGAACCTGCAATAAAACAAACCGGTGCTGCATCGCCCGGCTAGACCTAAGAACTTGCTGCCTTCTTCCTTTTTTTTTTTTTTTTTTAATAGAATTTTGCAGGTTATTTCTCCGCTGGGTAAATGTGGTTCCCTTTGCACCATTTCGAAGCAGACCTCTGCAGGCCCTTCACAATAAGCTCGGAGCAATGGGAAGGCAGCCCTAGAAACTTTTCCATAATATTATTCTGCATTCCTGTACTAGAGCTATCCGCCTCGATGACACAATACCGGCCCTTTATAAGAGGCTGTGTCAATGTGCTATGCAATAACATGTCCTGCTGTTCAGTGGCACACGGCTTCAGAACGGCTCCCTGGCAGCTAAATATGGATTTCTCCAATAGATTGAAGCAGCTGGGAGTCGTTGCTATCTACTAAGTAAATGCATTTATGCTTTAAACAAGACTTGAGCGTGCTCACAGGAAAGGGAGTCTCTCCTGCTTGCGTTGCTCCATGTGTTTTGTACACAGCCATCGAGAGGTTAAAAATGCACTCTGTGGGGATTAAGAGCAGTGATGTATCAGGTAGAGGAGAAAACCTTCCAGAAAGTCCCAAAACAGGCTTTAATACAGTCTGGGGTAAGGCTGTGTCCCTTCTCTGATGCCCGGTATGGCCACAACCATTGCTTGTGGCTGGGAAAAATGGTTTTAAACAACCATCTGTGAAGCCCACCAAAACCCAGGCGAAGTCACCCCCACCTCATGCGTCTCCACAGACAGCAAATGCGTTCTGGGATGATGGCACCAAAAGGAACTTCTGCAAACTCCTAAAACCAGGGCAGCCCTAAAACCATACGCAGCGTGCAGCCACTGCATCCTGGGTTAAATCCTGCGCTCGCTGGAGGGGCCGGGTGGGTCCTCAGCCTGCGCTGTCACCCGGCTGCTGTACACCAGCCAGTGCCATGGTACCTGCTGATTTTCTGCCCCGAAAAGCAGCAGCTGGCAGAGGCCTACATGTGCTTTTGGCTACCGTGTTGCCAAGCCTCTGAAAAAAAAAGCCTGGAAATCACGGCATTTTGAACCAAAAGGCAGCTAGGGAGGGGCAGGGTGTCTGCTGTCTTTTCTTCTTTTCCCTTCTGGTCTCTCAGGATTGCTTTGACTTCTTTCCTGCGCAACACAGCTAAAAACGTGCTTTTTTTTTTTTTTTTTTTTTTTTTTTTTTTTTTTTTTTTACACAAGGTGTATATAGGGGGCACGGGTGCGCTTAAGCAAATGAGATTCCCTCCAAATCTCAGCCTTCAGGGGGCTTAGAGCAAACTGAACGCAAAGCAAGGCTCAGCAAGACCACAGCTACTCTTCCCTCATCCCCATTTCTCAGAAAAGAAGAAAAGGGCATTTCCCATGGGTGGCAAGTGGCCAGAAGGCAAGTCCAGAGACAGAGAACCACTGGGCAGGGTCTCGTTTCCAAAACTTCTTTCCCAAAAGCCCTAGCTAGCAAATTCCCCCTTCTTTACTCTTTCCTAAAGTTTTAATGCAATGAGCCTTCTTCACAAAATGCCTTTTACTGAGCCCTAGCAGCAAATCCAGCCTCCATAAAAACTGCCACAGAATTTGGGTTAAAGCTTCAGAAGCATTGCTGACAGCCCTCCCATGGATATCTGATGGGGCACGAGTCTCTCGAGTCCTCGGTCCCTTCCGAAAACCCCTCCTGTCCGAGTTCACAGCACGCACCTTGCTAGGAGCAAACCATGATGGTAGTAAAGTATCAGCTACGCCTGGCACTCCAGACTAATAAAACACCACATTTAGGAGAAAACAAAGCCTGAAAACCTTCAAAAGTACACGAGGAACTGAGCAGCTCCATTTCCAAAGCGCCCGAGCGGTTCGGGAGCATGCTGCAAAGCCTCCCCACAGCCGTTTGGTGCAGGCACGTCCACACATAAACACAGCACATCCGTCGAACAAAAGAGCAGCCCTGTCCCAGCCCAAAAACTCCCTCCGAACGCCAGGTTTTAGTTCAAAGCGTCTTTCTGTAGCAACTTTTTCACCCTGAAAAAACTCGGGGGTTTAAAGCTTGCCCCGAAAGTAAGAGGCTCTAATGAACATGCTGACACCACTTCAGCTGCAGCATTGTGAACAGCACCACTAGAATATATATGTATACATACTTGAAAGAAAAAAGGCCCCTTGAATTTATGTTGCATATCATTTTCCAGTAAAAGTCAGAGGTCAGAAGGTTACCAGTTTCTGCCTCAGCTCTGCAACAGTTTACTATTCCAGGCCCCATTTTTACTAGGCTATACTTGCGATGAAGTCAGCAAATTTTCTTTAAACAATAAAGTGTCTCAAATACTTAAAATTCTATAAAGAGATGTTATTCACAATGTAAGTTACGTCCATGCGTATAAAAAATTAAAATATACTGGTTTAGTTTAAAAACTAATCTTGTTAAACGCAGCCTTTGCCGTGCTAATCAGTACTGCTCAACCTTTTTTTGGAAACACAATTCCTTTGTTGTCTAACAGCACTTGAACGAAACACGATCATAAAACCAAATTTAAAAGTATATACCTATT